>NW_020897703.1:14338758-14504325 GCF_003984885.1 Neopelma chrysocephalum
GGCGCGGAGGCTCGGGCGCGGGCGGACCGTGCCGCCGAGGACACCCGGACGGAGGGGAGCGCCGAGGCCTCGGGGGAGCCGCCTCCGGCTGGGCCGTGGCGGCCGGCGGAGCGCTGCCCGCGGCGCGCAAGGTGCCCGCTGGGCCGGGGGGGGAGGTACCGCCGCGGGACGGGCGTGCGCTGGGGACGGGGGTCAGCCGGGAGGCGGCTGCGGGCCGGCCGGGGCAGGAGCGGGGGCAGGGGCCGCCGGCGCGCTAGGGCCGCGCCGCTCGGCGGGGCCGGGGACAGGTGCGTGCGCGGCGGGCGCCGCTCCCCTCCCGCCGCCCCTGGGCGGCTCCGGCTCGGCTGGGCGCCGGCGGAGCGCGGCGCTCGCTCGGCTCGCGATCGTGTTTGCGCATGACCCCTCCCCGCCTGCGCCCTCCCCTCCCCTCCCCGGCGGCAGCGGCGGCGGCGGGGAAGGTTGGCCTCAGACACAGGCGGCTGCTCGGCGGCGGCGGCGACGCAGTGCAGAGGTGCGGGCAGGTTGAGCTGGCCCCGCGCCCCGTCTCTCCCGCGCCCCGCCTGCCTCCGGAGCTCGCTCCCTGCCGGCGGCCTCCCCGCGCCGGTGTCGGGCCGGCCCCCCGGCCATGAGCGCGGCGCTGGGTGTCCCCCCGCCGCGCCGCCTCCCCCGCCGCCCCCGGCGGCTGCCGGGCTCCAGGAAAGTAGCTTGATGAGTGTCCAAAGTAGCAGTGGAAGTTTGGAGGGGCCGCCATCTTGGTCCCGGCTCTCCACGTCCCCACCGAGCCTGCAGGGCTGCTCCGCGGCAGCGGCGGCCTCCCAGCTGCACGGCGCGCCGCCCGGCAAGGCGCCCAAGGAAGGTAACGAGCGCGCCGCGGGGCCGCGCGGGGGGCCCGGTTCTCGGGGAGGGGCCCGGTGGCCGCCGCCGGAGGTCGGTCCCGGGCTGGCGGGGAGCGGCGGCGAGAGAGGTCGGTACCCCCGGTGGCGGTGCGGGGTCAGCGCTGGGCCCGGCGGCGGTGAGCGGAGCCTCGGGCGCTGGGCGAGGGGGCCCCGCCGTCCCCGCCCGCTCGTCAGCGCGGCGGCGCCTCGTTGTTCCCCCCCGCGCCGGGCCGCGCAGCGGGACCGGCCGCGCTCCCTCCGTTCCCGGGCCGGCCGCCGCCGCTCCCGGCTCGGGCGGCCGCTCGCCGCGTCCTCCCCGAAATAGGCTCCCCTCCGCCAGCGGCCAAGTAGAAGTGCTGCGCCGGAGGATGCGGCTGTTGTCGCTGGAGGGAGTCGGGCACTTTTGGCATCATGGAGGTGGGAAGGATAGAGGGGCCGACACCGGAGGTTCGTCCCCGTGGGGAAGTCGCCCTCGGGGGCGGCCGGTTTTGCGGCCAGAAGTGACAGGGCGCCTTGCGGCCGCCACGGAATGACTGCAACTTTCTCCTGTCCTCCATCACGCCTTCGATGATAATATTTTTCTCCTCCCTCCCCTGCTCCTCCCCTCTTGTGTTACACCGACAGCGACAGCAGGGTGTTGTGGGTGTTTGCAGGGAATATCTGTATGAAGGTTATGAGCAAACAAGTCCCTTCGCTGTTCCCTTTCGGGTATTGTCTGCTTTTCCTCCTTGTGTTGAAATGTGTTGCCACAAGATGTAGCAGTTATACAGCTAGTGAATTGCTCGGCGCTTTTGGCTAAAATAACTACTTGCTGAACGCCGGTTAGTGGCGGAGGAGAACTTTTATGCACAGATATTTGCATACCGAGCAGTTGTATAATTTTACTTGATTTGCCCCAGTTTAATGATTACCGTGTAGCGTTTCTTGCAGCATCTGCAAAACGTCATTGCCCAAGCAGGAAACTTGCTAACTTAAAATAGAAATAATAGCGAAGACGGGGAGTCTTTGTTTTTCAGGTCTTCCTGTAGCTGCTTACTTGCCTGCTTTTTGGGTTTTGTTGGGTTTTTTTTTGGTTGATAAGCGATGTAAGGACGTGGTAACAGGGATTCGACATCCTGAAAACGTATAATGCAGTCCAGTTTCTCCCATTTTCCACACCGGTAGTTGTCAGACTTGTATCACTCGGTGTCACTTTTGCACACGCTCCTGCAGGTAGATTGACATGAAATGCTCTAGAAAATACCTGGGAAGGAATTATGGTATATGTTAAAGATGCTGAGTAAAGTGGCAGGCATTTTGTGCTCGTCTTCTCTGGGAAACTGAAGCTCTTAGGAAAACGACAACCACCAGCCAAATTCGTAGTTTTAAGTTTATTGAGAGTAGGTTTCTTCGGTGTTGCAACTCTTGTTATGAATATGCATGCATATAATATGTATACGTAGGATATTTTTGAGTGTATTCAAATACTTGCTGTACAAGCTTGAAATTACTATTGCAGCATAAATTACATATCTGTTTATTTTAACAAAAAATGGTGATCCATGGCTACCTCTATTTAGACGAGGAAAAACATTTTTTTGTGAAATTAATTTTTAACGTGATGATGATGACGATGCCTTTTACAGTTTTCTTTCTTATGGCTCATGCTGTTGGATTTTTCTGGGTACTGTAATTTACATCCTCTGATACAGGTTCAGGGGTTACAGAGTGATTAAAACCTTGGTGTTTGCTTGATACTATAGTGTGCTGTATTTGCACGGTGTTCCTGGGTCGCATTACTTGTATGTTCTCGCTAGGTAGCTCTGTTTGAAAATCAGCATAAGCTGCCAGCCATGCTTGGGTTTATGTTTTGTGTTCATGCTCGTGGGATGTTATCAGCACAGCTTACTTTATGTATGTACATTTTACAATTAAGTGTCTTGCCTGAAAGCAGCAGGCTCTGAAATATAAACACGTCAGTATGTTCATAGACACTGAAAGAAATGTGAAAGAATGATATTGGATCAAACTAATAAGCGTGCAAAATTTGCAGTGCAGTGTGTTTATAGGAGCCTGTGCCATCATCAATTCTGAACTTGTGACACCTTGTGATGTTAGTGGAGGTTATGAGTTTTGGAGCAGTGCGCAGGGCTGCCGGCCCATACTGGATCAGCTGCATCACTGCTAATGCCTCAAAACCTGGGCCTGTTTTGAGCGGGTAATATTTACAGATACAGCACGCTTGGCGCTTGGGCAGAGCTTGTCATCCGGCCTGGCCTTCTCATTTGTGGATTCAAATCCCTTTGGTTCTCTTTTGTGAGAGTTATGTTCATATTGCCTTCAGATATGCAGGCCTTCACTGAGTGTATCGCATGTGCTGTGGTTAATTTGACCTCACCTGTGATCCACTATGAAGGTTTGGTTTGAGCCCACCTGTCTCATATGGGCATTTAAAGGTTCTGGTTTATTAAGAACAGAAATCCCCAGCACCCTGATTTAGGACGTCCTAAAAATATTCTCTGAATATGTCATAAGGAAAAAGCAAAAAGAAAAGCTCACACGTATGTAACTATTCCACAAAGTTATTTGAAAAAAAATAATTGCAATGCTGTGCCAGTATCAAAAGAGACTACGTGGAAAACACAGGTGAAAATAGAGAAAATAATATTTTAAAAAATTTCAGTCTTTTAAAATGTGCTGCAATGTTGCAGCAAAGTTTTCTATTGGATGTTATCTTCTGTGTCTTGACTTAGAGTGGCATCATTGCTTAGCTGTATTGATTTGAATATGTTTTAAGGTTTTAAAATGAAAGCACTGTGATGGACTTGAATACAATAGTATCTGTACACTTTTATTGTATAAGAACTGTCTCTTGTTTGCATTTTAGTATAGCTTCTAAATGCCTGTCATTCTGTTAATTGTTGTACATGCCTATGACTTATTTGTGGTATATGTGGTCACTTATTCAAGAGTCTGCAATAGATGCTATCAGGAATTTAGGAGGACTGTTATGCAGTATTATTTTACATACTGTATGTTTGATTGTGTAGATAAATCTTGTGCCATAGTTCACGTAATTGCAGTCACTCAACTTCCTGTTTGAAGTTTCTTGACTTTTGTCTGCTTTATGCGTGTAACTAAAAACACCAAAGCACATAGCTGGAAAGTGCTGTTTCTTAAATGGGGAATGTTCAGGCCATTGCTGACAAGGCAGTCAGAAGAGATTTCATAGATGGGTTTAGGGACTGTAAAGGTCACCTAGTTCCAACCTCTCTACCATGGGCAGGGACACCTTCCACTAGACCAGGTTGCTCAAAGCCCTGTCCAACCTGGCCTTGAACACTTCAGAGATGGGGCAGCCACAATTACCAGAGAGTCAGCCTGTTCTGGAGTCTCACCACTCTCACAGTAAATAATTTCTTCCTAATATCTGATCTAAACCTACTTTCAGTTTAAAGCCATTGTCCCTTGTCCTGTCCCTCCATGCCCTTGTAAAATGTCTCTGTCTAGCTTTCTTGTTGGCCCCTTAAGCTCCTGGAGGGCTGCTCTAAGGTGTCCCCAGAGCTTTCTCTTCTGCAGGTTGAACAGCCCCAACTCTTTCAGCCTGTCTTCATAGTAGAGGTGCTCCAGCCCTCTCAGCATCTTCATGGCCTTCCTCTGGACTCCTCCAGCAGGTCCACATCCTTATGTTGAGGCCCCTGAGCTGAACACAGCTCTCCAGGTAGGATCTCAACAGAGTGGAGTAGAGGGGCAGAATCACCTCCTTCAACCTGTTGGCCACACTGCTTTTGATGCAGCCCAGGACATGGTTGGCGCACTGGGCAGTGCTGTAGTATCTGGCAATCAAGCATAATGCTTTGTAAATTATTTTTTGTGTGTGCTGTTGGCTTTCAGCACTTCACTAAAAGCAAAATAAAGTGCCAAATAGAACTTTGAATTACCACAACAGGAATGCTAATTTCAGTTTTGAAATTTGAGCCCAAATTGATATATGATGTATTTGATAGTCTTTGAAGAACTAATGTTGTAGGTATAGCAAATTTTGTTGCTAACATTTTTTTTCCTGAAGTTTGATAAATGTCTCATATTTGTATTTATTGTTACCTAAATTGGGATGGTGGTTGTCTGTGTGAGCATAAAGGTACGGTTTATTTCCTCCTTAAGTTTTCAGTCTCGAAAATGTTTCTAGGTGTCAGGTTATGTCCCCTATGTTACGCACAGTGTATTAGTCCATGAATATGAAAGCTACCTGAACCTTATTAAAACTTCCAGGGTTGTTGTTTTCTGTTGTTTGCTTGTAGTATAAAACCTCAGCTGCTTTATTTGCTTTATGAGTAAGTTCTTAGTAAGTTGTGTTTTATCTTTCAACTGTAGATTGAATGTTTTATGAATTTGGCCAGTTTATAGGGGAGCAGACAAGAATGGGAACACTTTCAATTTAAAAATGGTGGTATATTTTTACTCAGAATGAGCAAAGCAATCATAAAAGGTTATTTAGGCTGACTGTAGCATGTAGCATGTTGTGTGAGACCTAATGTTGTGCTGCTAGTGATACACAGAAATTCTAGCTTCTGCCTTTCTTGAAGATGAGTTTCTCATGGTAAGCTGATGCTTATGCCAGATTCTTACAAGATCTTGTAGCATGTCCAAATGAGAAATGGGAAAAGATGACCTTTTTTAATACGGATCCGTGTTTGAATCTGGTTTTCTATAAGGCAGTGGTGTAGCGAATAGAGCAAATTAGTACTTGGCTGATTGTTTTGTTTTAATTCTGTTTTAAGCTGCCTAGAATGGAATTTCCCATTAACCTATTCCATTTTAAATGGAGAGAGAATTGATATCTTTAAGGACAGGCTGTATTTATTTATTATTATCTCCATTCAAATAAAAAGCTTGCTATTTCTCATTGTCTTTTTCCCTATATGTTTTCTTCTTGTTTGCTTTTTCTTTCAGCAAGTAATTTTTTTTCTTAATCAAGCTGAAGTAAACTTGCTTATTAGTAATAACTGTGGTCTGCAATTAGTCTTTAGTCTTGACATTTCTTTGGATTTTCTAAGAGCCTGGTAATCCTAAATGATTGCAAAATACTGTTGGGACTCCTGAGAAAGACTACTTTATATATATGCATCATATATATATATTCTATAGAATTTTGCTACCTTAAGAATTGAGATTATGGAAATATGACAAGCTTAAATAATCCTTTATGCTTTTTGTATTCTTGGTATAAGGTTGTGTTTTGAAGTAGTACTTGCAGTTTACTCCAATACTAAATTTTTTGCTTCCATGCTGAGATTTTTACACAAGAAAAAATGCTGAAGTTAGTAAATTGTGTTTATGAAGTAGAGTATTTCCTGAACTGTAGCTAAAAAGCATAAAAGCACACAAGTGGGAGGAAGAAAAGCTTTGTATTTATGAACTTCCTTCTGTTTGTCTTGGTGCGTTTCAGCTGTAAAATAGGAAAAGGGAAATTTAGTTTGCCAGGTTGCTCTGAGTGAATATTAAGGTGAGTAGGGGAAGAACAGTGGTCAGGGTTTCTGTTGAGAATGCCAGTACTTCAGTTGTGATCGTTGGAGAACAGTTAAACAGAAGCTGGCTGCCATAATAGAACCCATTTTTTTCATGAGGGCTTGCAAGTGGAAAAGTCCTAATAGTAGCTGAAGATAACAAGGAAGGAGTACTGCACTTTATCACTTTAGGTTCAGTACTTAATGATCGAGTTCTGTAGCAGTAGGGAAGTGTTAACGAATATCAGAAGGTATTTTGGATCCTGTATTTCCTATCATCATGACTCCATCCTTGTTGAGATGCTCCATTTGGGATAGGAAGGGTCTACTTCCTTCCCAGTCACCTTTTCTCTGGAGGTCTAACTCCTTTCTTTCATTCCTGAGCAGAATGCTGGGATATGCCAACAGAAAAGTCCTGGCAACCAGCCTTTCTCTGGTGATGATGTGGTAGGTGGCAGGAACATTAAAGCTTGTAAGCTTTAATCCACCTCAGTCAGACTTAGTCCCGGGAGGATGGAGCAGAAGGTCCTAAATGAGGTTGGACACGCTGAAGATGCTGAGGGAAGGCTGGGACTGTGCGAACCTTCGGGGTCGGTCCATGCTGGAGGGATTGACTGAAATCAGAGTGACTATATTACTAATTTTAATCATGACTTAAATCAGTGAGCAGGAAACCCTGATTAAATAATTGTTTTTAATTTTATTTTGCATTTGTGCTTAATTATTTTTCCTAAAGAAAAGTTGATTCTAATTGGTCTAATTTGATCATACCTCTTGCTAGGCGGGAGGATACACATCTATATGCATTTATTTAGGTAGTTATGCAGCTTAGATTCTTAATGTTTAAGAAACATAATTCCCCATGCTTTAGACAGCTCTTAGCTTACTTTGTTAGCTAAGTAAAATGAATCCTAATTGTGCTACATACATAGAAGAAACAAATATATCCAAATGTGTTTTGCATTTAAACCAGATTAAGTAGAATTGTCTGTTGTTTGTAAAATGAGTCATTTTTTTTCTGGTGCCTAGTGAGATTTGGAATTAATAGATCAAATCCAGTCACCGTTCCTTCTTGTTCATCATTTGGAAAAGAAAGCCAGCCTTTCCTCCTTTCTGAATTCTCAGTTGCTCTTTAGCAGTTCTGAGTGAACCAACTGTTGAAATGGTTGAACAAATGAAAATGGCAGAAGTAGTTGCTGGTGAAAGCTGATCGAATGCTTCAGAACTCTGATTCAGGCGGCTCACTGGCAACTTCCCATGATGTGATGGTTTGACTGCCAGCAGAGCATTAAAGTTTATAACGTTTGGATGTGTTTTTCTCTTGTATGAATTTAATAGATCATAAACTTTAAACCTCACTGTAGATTCTTATCGCTCCAAGCTTAGCTTAAACATTTAATGCTGGAGCGTATTTTTAAAATACACAAATAAGAAAAATTATCCACCCTTGTGTTAAATAGCTTTAGCTGGAGAGGCTCTGAGGCTGAGAGTGTCCTCCAAGGATTTAGAGGGAAAGCTAGGGGTTGTTGAGTGGCTACACGACTATGATGGGAATCTGGTCAATTTAGAGTGGGAAAGTTAATTTACTGGAGCTTTTACGTGAAACAGAACATCACAGAGGAGGTTGGTATTCCCTAGGACCATCTCTGCTTGGTGAGAGATGGCAGCAGGAGCATTAAGCAATGTATCTTGCCTGATCATATCTGCACAGTTTTAGGTAGGTGGAAACTTAAAGGCTACAGTGCTTTCTTTATAATGTCCTTAAGAACAAAGCACTCTGTACTTCAGATTTTAAGAAATGAGGATGGTGGTAAGAAACTGGAGTGCCTTTTACAGGAAATAAAGCTTGACCATAATTATTTGGGGAATTGACAAGTACTAGATTCCCTTTCTGTGGACTTCTAATAGATCTATACTTGTAAGAGAAAAATAAGAAAAAAATATTTTTTTGAGGAATAACAGGAAATCCTGATGCTTTTAGGAAAATCTGTTGTATGATACACCCAACCTTTTAGCTATTTAATTTTCAACTGTACCTTGAGCTGAAAGCATATAGATACTTCAATCACCGTGTCTTGCAGCTGTAACTTTTGGTGGATTACAAGTTTTTTTTCTTTTTTGTAAGTAATAGAGCTTCTAAACTATATGCTTAAGGACAACAAATTGGAAAGTAATGCTACAAATAAATATATAAGTTACTTTTCATAAGTCCTGCAAGTCTGAAAGAATATAACTTAGATGCTGATCTTCACTCTCTGGGTCTCTGATGCCCTTGGGATCATGTAGATTTAACAGCAGAGGTATTTCCCATTTCTGTTCTCCACTATGGAACTCATTGGCCTCTTGATTCTATGGTGGCAGGTTCAGATGATGCTACAGGTAGGATTTGTGATACTTCTTTTTTTCACTCCTGTGGCTTAGACTAATCAGGCTGGTACACTGCATAGCTGTATTTGGTAAATATTGTTTTTTGTAGTTAATGCTTGTTCTCACATAGGTTCCACAGTTTTGTCCTAAATTTTGCAGCAGTACTTTAGCCAATTTTTTAATGTGTGCACACTAATGCTCTTTTTCTGGCTAGTTTTGTCGTCAGGGACGTTATAGCCTTTGTTATTTCTTAGGTTATTCCTAGTAAAAGTGGTGAGGAGAGTAATGTCTTGTAATAAGTTGATATTTTCATTATAAAGCAATTGAAAATAAAATCCACACATTATTAATAATATTCACTTCAACATCAGTAGAATGTCCAAGAGTGGTGATATCTAGGGAGTGTGATTATCTTTTTAAAGTGATTTTTTAAACTATCATAGTGGTGATTATAAAGAGTAGTTTTGTCAGTATTACTAGATTTTTTTGTTTGGTTTTTTTTTGGGGGGGGGGTTAGCAAATCAGTTATTCCTTGAACTGGTGGCTGTTTGGGAGTGGTTGCTGTGTCTTTGGTACATGTTTTAGAAGCTTTTTGATTATTAATGTTGCATTTTAGTTTCAGTAGTTTTATTCACAGTACTGAACTATGATAAGTGGCTCTCTTGTAAGTTTTCTACAGACTTTAACTTTGAATAAGGTAGAGTAATTGTTGTTATAGTACCTTTTTTCTTCGTATTATGAAGGGTTATTATGAGGAGTGGGATTTTAGTATTTCAGTTACCATAGGATTCAAATAGAAGCAGTTCCTGGAGATGCAGGTTTAAAATTTTTAAATGAGATATTAAAAACACTTTTACTGTGCATGGTATTGCCTCTGTATGTGATTGCTTTTTTGAAGTTCATTGCTTATTTAATTTACTTATCAGATTACATATTGCCTCTTTATAATTAAATTGTATTGTTAAGTGATTGTGATACAAATAATGCCTAAGAGGAGTTACATCAGTATTTCAAACTAGGAAAGGCAAGTATCATGTTGGTCCTCCTTATTAGATGGTATTTTGTATTCTGCATCCATAGATGTTATTTTTTCACTTGCTTGTTTGATACATGCTTAAATGTCCAGAACATGCAAGTGGTTAGTATTAGGGAAGAGGCAATTTTACATGTCCTGCATGTACACACTTTCATATATACACAAAATGTTGTCTTGACGAACTGTTTTGTTATTGGGAATACTAATGTTGTGGTTAGGACCCTGCATTCCCCATAGCAGTCTCTTAAACAAGCTAAGCTTACACGAAGATTTCAACTACTTGTTAATAAAAATGTTTTTCAAATTTGTAATTTTGTTAAACCTGATGACTATTGCAGATGTTACAAAATTTGGCAGCTGGATTAATCATGCCAGTTTTGCCATATCATGAATTTTAGCTTTTTGTATTGCAGTTCACTTTTAAACAGATGAACAGAAGTATGTAGAGTTCACAACAGCCTAGGTGTGTATTAGATTATATATTAATATTGTATTTCTTGTATTTTACCTCTATTTGTTATACTTGCAACATGTATCATAATTTGGGTATGAAATATTGAAGCAATGACAGTGAAATAATTTCCAGTAAATTACCTTAATAGCAGTGTTTTTTGATATTTTCCCCCTCTGTATTGTTTAATTGAAAGTTGACCTGATTTGTTCTCCTGGCTAAATCACAATGTGCTGTTCTCTTGGAGCCTTTCACTTGTTTTTTTTCTTCTAGAGAAGTGCAAACAACAGGCACCAGTCTCTGCCAGCGTCTAACACTACCTTCCTGCTGTTTTCCTTAAATCTTTTTCTTCAAGTTTGTTCAGAAAAAAAAAAGGAAAGAACCTGCTATTTTTACTTTCTTGTTGTTATTCTTGTGGTTTTGGAATTCCGTCTTTCTAAGGGAAGTAAGTGATGAGGCAGCAGCACCAGTGACTGTCAGAAGTTTCAGAATTTGGCAGTGTGCCACCATCCCTGCTGTCTCTGGGTGGGGTGTGTGCTCTCTCCTAGATCAGGTCACTCAGCCTGCCTCCTCCCACTGCCAGTTTCTCTGGTGCTGGGCCGCAAGGGTGACCTCCAGTCTTGTCCTGCTCCTCTGCTTCCCCTTTGCTTCACTAAACAGTGGTGCCCCTGCTCAGCTTTTATTTGTGCATGCTGTTGATATTGCTGGAGGGAGGACAGTCTTAGATAAAGGGAATGGGTTGATGCGGTAGGAGCAGGAACCTGCCGGATGTTTGATCTCCCATCTTCCACTGGAGGTGCGCTGGGTGACACACTTGCGCAAGGATCTGCCCGGGAGTCTCTCCTCCTGTATCCAGTGGCACATCGCCATGCGGGAGCTCTCCCGCTGTAGTGCTGACAGCAAGGGTGAGTGCTTCATGCAGTTAGGAGTTCACAACCACAGGTGCTTGTGTCTGGAAAGACTGGAGAGGAATGTTGGTTTATCTCAAGTGTCAAAATTCTGAAATCTAGTTTTAAGATTGTTGTGGGTAATGGTCCAAATTTTGGGGAAATAACAGATTTTGTTAGTATTTTATTCAGTCTTCAGTAATGGAAATTCCTCATGCTTTTTAGGTTTAAGTCAAGACAGGTTATTAGAAATGCTTTGAGTCATTGAATCTATTGAGTTTGTTGTGTCAGTGATCCAAAGGTAGTGAGTGAAAGAGTTTATTTCTGAAAAAAATAAGGCATTTTTACCAGGAGTTTTTTCCATTTGGTAAATAATCATGTTAGCATGTAGTACTTGCAGAACAATATTTTGTTATGTGAAAGCAGTGAATTAGTGTTTCAAGTAACTGCTGGTGTGACTAGCTATTAGGGATATATAGGGTTTTGTTGGAGACTAAACTGATTTTATTTTAGTAGTTACACCAAAACCTGCCTCGTGTACTCAGTTGACATTTGCTACCTTGTATTTAGAAGTTTTCCTGTGTGTAGACTTTATCACATGTCCGTATTTCCTGTGGCAATGCAATAGCCTCAAGGATGTGGCTGCCACCTCTGCGGGTGCATGGTGTGTGTCAGCCCTGCTGGCGGCGGTGGCTCCCACTGAGCATGGGCAGGATGAGGAGGGTGGCCTCCAACTCAGCCTCCTTGTGCTTCTGGGGAACTGCTGTTAGTGAAACTTCCTCCTTGCTCATGTGTTTTTATTCAGTTGCTTTGAGTAGTGCTTAAATTTGAGTTGTGTTTTTATCACTGAGATAGCCACTAAAGCAGCCGGCTGAGGTGGGCATGTGGTGTTGTGTGTCAGGTACCCTCATGCACCTGGAGACTCATCAGGGCCTTTGCCGTGCCTGACTGTGGAGGCCCTGGTCTCATTTGGACTGTTTGCCTTTTCTCACTGATGGTGGTAAGCCTGGTTTGGTTCTGGATCCTCTATTAAGTCCATCATAGGTTTGGTGATAGATGTATTCAGTTCTATAACATTTTCCGTGGGGTTAATAGATACCCTAAAGTCAGGAGTGTAGATAAGTTGTGTTAAATGTGCATCCCGATTTGTCAGCTGTTAGTAAGGTGTGCTGCTGCCTCCTGGTAGCACGGTCTGTTCTGTCTCTCTCAAATCAGCTGCAGGAAGTAGGCTCCATGAAACCCACTTTAACCATCCAAGCAATTTCATGGTCCTTCCCTGCCTCTGGTGTGAGCTATTTTAAGGAGAAATCCTGCTTTATCATCTTGGGGAGGGGATGTTGAATCACACTTGTTTTTGCTTAAATTATGCCTGCAGCGGTCCACAGAAGGCAGTATAACGTCCTTATCCTTTAAGAAGGAACGGACAATAAGTACTAGGAGTGTTCAGGTGCTTCTACATGGTGCGTGGTGCTAATTACACAGAAGTATTTTTGCTGGTGTCTTGAAGTATGTTTTGAATATATACCTGACAATATTATTTTGTTTTTCAGTTTGCAGTATCAAAGGCTTATAACTGCTCTTTCCAATTTCTGGTTGCCCTCAGGGCTTTAACTGCATTTACGTTATGAAATTTTATTCACATGATTGCAGACTTTGTTCTATGAGGTTCACTTAGCCAGCAAGATGGGCACTTCTTAGGAAGGGACGGTGTTGAAAGGAGTGAGAATTCCTTCTGTTTTTTCTAAAACTTGAATGAAAGTGATAGTATAGCAGAAAAGAAAGCTGGTTTAAAATTAGGCAATGAACGCTGGATAGGAGAAATGCCTGTAATGCAAATTTCTTTAATGATAATGCTGAGCAACACTAAAACTGAATTTTTGGCAGATGATTACATAGGATGTTTCTTTGTGTGTGAACTGGGCGGGTTCTGAGTTTTTAAAAATGTTCAGTACTCAAAGTTGCAACTGAATTCAATGTATGCTCCTAGTATCAACAGGCTTTGTAGCTGTGCTGTAGAAAGAAGGAGTAAAAAGTTTGAAATATTTTCCCCGCATAGCCTTAAATTTGATTTTTTGCTGATTCACGTCTTTCATACAAGTCTCACTTTTTCTCTGCCTGTAGAATGGGAGCAATGCTGCAAGGTCCCAGGAAAATGTAGGTGTAGTCATTAGCAAGTCAGCTTTGTGTGTGTGTAATTTGTCTAGTCATATTCTGAAAGGCTCCTCCCTACAGGGGACTTTAAAGAAATGAGTTTCTTCCCCTATGCAGTGAAGTTTGGACTGTCTTGTCAGTTCAGAGGTTGCTGTTTGAGTTGTAAATTTAAAAAAAAAACAAAACCAAACCCAAAACCAAATACCCCACAAAAACCTAAGGAACAGTATCTAGGTGCCTGATTCTCTGAGCACCACCTAGGCCTCCAAGAGGAAGCCATCTCGCAGATAACGCAGGTCTGCTCAGCACATGGGACAGGATCCCTGATACGTGAGCTGTCTGGTGGTGCGGTGGTTTCTGGTGGATCTTGTGATTCTGGATTCTAAATCTCTTAGCTAAATTATTTCTGTTTCATTTTTTTTGTAGCTTCTATCCTGAGTGAGCCATACAGGTATTTTGAAAGGAGGAAATTGATGGTGTTATTTGAGGTTAATATCTTTTCCTTAAAATGGTTAAAAAATAGTTCAAAAGCCAAAATATTTAATGAATCTTATGGTTACAATTAGCGGTGAATTCACTGTTCCAGTTTAATCTTAGATGTGTAATGAGCTTGTTTGCATGTTTGATGTTAAAACTATATGGAGGTTGAAATTTTAGTTGATCACAATGTAGTGAGTTAAATAGATTAATATATTTCTAAAGACTCTCTGGATTTTTTTTTTGTTTAATTTCTTATTTGTTACATGTTCCTGGCCATGTAATGGCAAGAACAATATAGGTTAAGATTTATGTACTGTGGTCAGCCATTTATGTCCTGTGTGCTTTGGGGAGGAGAACACTTGCCTCGAGGGTCAGTGGGCTGGCTGTGCTTGGGAGATTTTGAAGATCATGGGGGTAGAAATGGCAGTAGGAGCTACAGAATTAAGGAGATTAGGAAGTTCAGGGAATTAACAACTGAAACACACTTCTATTGACACAAATACAGCTTTCAAATACTAAATGACTGGTATCGTAACTCAGAAAAATAAGATAAATTTATTCCATTAAATTTTTGAGGGGGTTTGGGCTACCTTTCTACTCTATGGATAACTTTAAAAAATTATTTGGGGAAAAGCTGCACAACTTATATTTCTTCCTTCATAGTTTACTTTTTCTGAGGAGCAAGGGTGAGAACCAAAAGCCCCGTGGTAAGAGACATTGCTTGCTCTCTTCCTGCTCTATAGGTGACCTCTGCTTTTAACTTCTTTTCCACTCCTTCCTCAGATATCAGAAACTGCCGTTTATTTTTGATATGTGCAAAAGGCCTGTGCCATTTTAAATTCTTGCAGAACAGCCATTTTGTGGACTCAGGCGTTTAGAGCTCTCAGTTTGTTTCCTTATAACTGAATGCAGCAAATGAATTTTGCTGTGCTTTCTGGCATTATCTCTCTATGTAGATGTTTCTTCTTCAGGACTGCTCCTTGCTTTTCGTCCTTTTCATCATGGAAATGAATGGAAGGATGGAATGTAGCAAGCTTTTGTTCAGCATGGGATGCAGTTTTTTGAGAGTATCACAAAACTGGTGTTATCTTGTGACCTGTTAAGTCTACATCGCCAACAAGTGACCCATGAACTTGCAATGTGCTTCTCCCTGCTTGCTGCCTCTTCCCCAAGGGGACAGGGAGCATCTGGTTTTGCAGCTCAAATGGGCGAATTCTGCTGCTCTCTTTCTGTTTGGATACCTTTTACAAAGCTGTCTGGAAGCAACAGTAATTGCTGCAGATTTCCTTACATAGATGGAGAGGAAGCTGCTAGAGGTAGGCAGGCGGCATGTCACCTGCATATGTGCAGCCCAGGCTGTTAGTTTTATCTCTCTTGACATAATGTTGTGTTCAAGGCAGATGTTTGCTACCTAGACAGGCAGTCTTTTAGTGTTCTGCCACAGATGTCTTGTGTAACTTTGTCCAAGATGATAGGTACTTTCCGTAAAATATAAATAGGTTTTTCTTACCTTATAGAGCGATGGTAAGCATAAACTTGTCTGTGTATTGTGTATTTGTTTATTGATCAGAGTGGGAGTAGTACAGTATAATACATCAACACTGATACTGCTCAATGGGACACCAGCAAGGACTTTTTTATTTTTGATTGACAAAGGCAACCCAAAGGGGCACCATCATAATTTTCTTTTAACCTTTCTTCTAACTTGATAGCATATGGTCATGAAACAATGCATTTACTGTTGTTTTTTCTTAACCAGAACATTGGTTTTAACTCTGAAGAAAGAAAAATTACTGCTTTTGACCTTGCAACTGTATAATAAATCATTCCTTTCCAGAAGAATGCTCCATGGGACCTAGAGATGATTGTTTAAGGCTTTTTGGGAGACTTTAGAGAGGTTAGTGTCGCATTTACGCATTCATGGACTATAGTGGTCAGAGATGACAAGAAACACGAGGAGGATGTGTTAGTTGGCTGTCCAGTTGCTGCCAAAACTGACAGTTGTCTGGAACAAAACTTTTATTAAAAGCACTTTAAAAGAGGGCTTTGTATCTCTGATTATTCCATCACTGTAGCAGATGTTCAAATCAGATGCTGTCATTAAAAATGAGTTTTACTGAAGATGCGTTTGTTCTACAGGATGTGTTCTAAATAGACTAAATGCTTAGAGCAGTACTTTAGAGTGTGAGAGACAACTAGTCAATAAACCTCGTCTCCAGTATCACTGTCTTTAGCATGAAGAGTGCAAAATGGTCAGTCAGGACTATGTTCACAAACCTACTTGTTTCTTTGAAACACTGACTCTGACAGTTTGCTATTAAATAGTAGATGTTGATGGTGTTGAAAAACCACCAAAATCCTTCTGCCAAATCAGAACCTGCTCTTTGCTTGCTCTTTGCAGTTCAGAATAATCTAGAGAACAATTCCTGAGGAATCCAGGCCTTTAGAAAAAGCAAGTAAATGTGACACTTGGGATTACATAACAACAAGTTTCAAAGGAAAGGATACCATTTCTTGTAATGAACACGTTCAGGATATCACCTGTGTGGTTTGTATATGTTTAGTGTTGACTTCTTTGTTAGACTTGTTCTGCATATGATATTGTAGCCAGCAACTTGAGATATCTGGTTTTAGCAAATTCTTTATTATTTAAACTCCTAGCTGTGTGAGTTCAGAGTAAGTCTTTTAAATTAGGGCATTTCCAAAAGGGATATTTTTCACTGTTGCTGCTTTTCTGTAGTGTATTTTTTGTGGTGACTTTTCTGTTTTATTGATATAGGAGGGCTCTCATAATGGGGAAAGATCTTACAGTTTGGGATTTTGACATAGGCAGTACACTCTGATCTTGCCTAATATAGTTTTTAAGAGATTAGAAGGGAGAAGGATTTTGGATGTAGGGAATTCTTCTTGCAAGTGGACTGTTCTGCAGTGGGGCACAGTAGAGGTTTCTGTTACAGTGCCCATGAACCGATCTGTTGAATTCAGTTGTTAAGGTGTGCAAAGGGGAGGAAAATACAATGATAGCAGTCTTCAAAAGTAGCCTCCTCACTGCTGTTGAGGCAACTCCAAGATAAACAGCATTTGAGATATTAGTACTAGAGATTCATAGAATCATCAAGGGAAGAGACCTTCAGGATCATCCAATCCAACCATTAAACCAGCACTATCACTGTAACCCCTAAACCATATCACCCAGATTCAGACACCTCTTAAACACCTCAAGGGAGACTACCACCTCCCTGGCTGATAAGGTCCCCCCAAAGTCCTCCAGGCTAAAGAAACCCAGTTGCCTTAGCTGCTTCTCATAAGACATGCTTTCTAGACCTTTCACGAGCCCTGTTGCCCCTTGCTGGACATGCTCCAGCATCTCAATGTCCTTTTTAGTGAGAGGCCCAGAGCTGAACGCAGTACTCAAGGTGCAGCCTCACCAGCGCTGAGTACAGGGGGAAATATACTGCATGTTCTTTCAGTTGTCCTTTTTCCCTTCATTCCCTTAATTTCCCTTCATTCATCACAATAAGCATTATTCAACAGACTCAGGAAGGACCTTGTCGTGGTTCTGTTGCTCATAGCAGTATTTGCTATGCTAACGCTTCCTGTACACAGTGCACATGGAGTTATATTAAAAGTTTGGGAAATGGATAGGTAGATGCCATGTTGAATGTTCTGTGCTATATCTTCTCTTTATTAGTTATTCCATACTTGCCAACTCCTATCACTAATATGAAAAAAAACCCACTGCAAAAATAATGGCATAATAATTTCTGGGGCAAGATGAGAAAAATTTGATTGGTGAAGAATCCCTTCAGGAAAAGCTAGCATAAAGAAAAATTTGGCTAAAAACTGACCTGTTGTACGTTTTCACATGGCAAATAAAAATAAATGTTGGCTTATTTTCTGAATAGTGAACAAGATTGAAATGAGACACACCATGTCATTGTTGCAAAAAAACTTCAGTAGCTTTCAGGCCCATTAGCACCATTAATTGTTACACAGACTTCGGTCTTGAAAGCTGTCATAGACATGCATGTTATCATTTTTTAAGTTTGGAATGTAATTTTTAATGGTACTCAATCAGTTGTTTCTTTTTTTTCCTTTTCAAGTCTTTCTATTTCCTACATTAGTGGTAGCACATTGTCTTTCTTGACTACTGTGGTACAGCTCAGACAGGTTGTATTTACATCTGTGCAATTGTTGTCTGTGGTGTTGAAGGAAAGCGCAATGTATGCAATACATAGGGGAAATGCTGTCAGTCAGAAATATCTGAGTTCTTCCTTGCTTCAGGAGGCCCATGCATTACTCTTTAACCACGTGTGGCTTTCAGCAATTCAGCTGTACTTCCAGCTGGTAGGATTGGTAGAGGGCCTAGTCAGAAATGAGACATCACTGGATATTGCCTTGGACATGGTTGCATGCCTGGTTTAGCCCCAATTACAATAGAATAGACCCTAGGGAGCTGTTGTCCTCTCAGTTGTATGAATCACTCCCTGAGCTCTGAATGAGCCTTTCTGAGTGGCATACCATCCTTGTGGCATATACCCACTTGCATGAGAATATGTTGTTGGTTTGTGGCCAAATCAAGGCATTGGTAGGGAACTTTTAAGTTCATCTCTGCCTCTACTTCCTATAGCCATCTGATGAGACACATAATCCTCAAGAGATCCTTAGATTATAGTGTCCAACTGAAAGGCAGGGAGAATTAAACATTCTGAAATTGTTACCCACAAATGTCTCCTAGCCAATCTGGAGATGGCCCAAGTGGTTTATTCGTAAGTCTTTCTTAAAGGTGTTAGCAGAGGTTCACTCAGGAACATATTTCTCTGTAATTCCCTTTTCTTTTCCAGATTGTTGGCCAGAAAATTAAAATCCAAAAACTGTCAGCACAGACGTAAGTCTAAAGATCATTACAATTTTTTCAGTGTTAGAGAAATTATTTCTGTTGTAGAATGATTTGCAGGAAATTACTTATCTATCCAGCAGCCAAAGTTTTCTTGGTTTTAGATCAAATTTCTGGACTACTGAACTGTTGGGAAAAGTGAAATAAACAGTGTTCAAACAGCATTTTAAAAAAGTACACTACAGTAATTTTAAAAGGACTTGCATAAGGAAATAGACTGCTGCATCTTGGGGAGAGAAGGGACACAGGAAATACTTTCCTATTCTTTCAACACCAGAAGAATTAATTTTGAATGATGGAGTCCAGGTTACCCAACAACCTCTCCAGAATGCACTTCCTTGTCAAATCTTTAGTTCATGGGAAATAGGTCAGAAGTTTACTGTGTTTGGGGTTTTTTTTTCTCCCCATCAGAAAAACCTTATATTCTCTGCTTTGTATTTTAACAAGTTTGCATCCAGCAATTATCAAACTGTAATCAGCAGATATAAATTTATAATATTTGTCAAAAACTGCTGTCTTTTTATGTTCATAGAGATTTTTTTTCTTATACTTTGTTAGATTTACCATAGTTGTGCTTTTTTAGGCCAAAATTTTCCAGTTAATTTTTTTATCCCACAGGTTTTATGGAGATTAAAGCCTGATCTGTCTGCTAATTATCCTGCTTTTTCCTTCCTTTCTTTTACTCTTCAGCCTCCTGTCGGAAGTAGTCACCTTTTGCTTACCCACCTTTCTCTGCCTGTTCTTGTGGACACAGTCTTTCTCATTTTAGAAGGATGAGTTAGTGGAATAAAAACTCTGGTTTTAGATTAGTAAGAAAAGCATGTTAAGTTCACCTAGGGACGTTAGCAGTGGTAGGGAGTGTCCTTGTTAGGAAACAGAAGTGTCTGTTGTGTTACTTGTTTCAGTGTTCTCAGGTGCTGAGAAATGCTGTATTTTCACTGTGCTTTAAAATTACTCTTGATTAATTAAATGGATTCTGTTCTTTCCTGACCCTGGGCTTAGATGTGTCTCTCATTAGGATTTTCTGATCTCTTATGATCTTTTCAAACAGCTAGTTTCACTTGAACATGAGTTTTACCCTTTTCTGTTTCATCATCTGCCACTGTTTGCTTCGGCTACAGTGAAGGTTTTCAACTTGAATGTAGTACCCTGAACTTTTTCATGTTACCTGTTGTTTGGAGGTTATAGTAGCTATGTAGTCCTCTGTAAAAGAAGTTAATCCTGTTCATTGGAAAGTCAGTCATTTTAAGTATTTCTAAATTTCCAGGTTTAACTTTGTTACAGGACTATCTGTAGCTGTTAGTTAAGTGTTTTGGAAGAGCTGGAATGCTGGGGGGTTGGTAAGCAATGCCCTCTAGCCTTTGGTTATGTAGCTGTTGCTAGGACGTAAATATAGTTTTGGGATTTTTTTGTTTGTTTGTTTGTTTTACTTTAAATCTCAGAGATTGTCTCTTGCTGTCTGCCCTTCTGACTGCTGATATCGGTTGAATGGGACCTTCTTGACTTCTGAGGCCACGGTACTAAATGACTTCGGGTGGTGATGTATTTCAAAGCCTTCTGCTAAGGATGGGCTGTGTTTTTGCTGTTACCTTGAAATTGAACTCTTCTCAAATTTAAACTGCTTGGCTTTATGCTATCATACTAACATCTCAACTCGTTTTCTTAGCACATTAGTAGTTTTCAAGGCTGTTTCCAAATCCATTTTCTGTGAGTCCCCAAAAAGCTGTGGAAGAGAGACTATTCAAGACATGGTTTAGCAGAACACGTCAACTTTTTGTTTTTTTTTTTTATTAATTTCTCAGTCTGACAGCCCAAATGTTCTACTTTAAGTTGAACAGGTGTCATTTGTTCCAATTTACAAGTCACAATTTGCATTCACTCCATACAGTTTGATGTTGTAATGTATTTTGGTTTGTCATGCTTTTTCACTTGATTAGGTTTGTATTTTAGTCCTCTCTCTGTTCCTTCACTGACAACTTGTTCTGGGTTGCTTTATTCTCCATTGGCTTTTATAAGGGTCTGAAGTGTATATAAAGTCTAATCTGGAAGAGACCTGGATAAACATGATGGTGACTTGCTAACATTTACCTAACTACATAATACCAAATAGTTTGTTTTCTTGGAGGCAGAAATATTAGCTTCATTACCTTATTTTCCTGGAAATGAAAAAGTCCTTTCTGGTTGGTTCTGCAATAAGGGAAGTCCAGAGTTTCAGAAAGATAAGAAGGAAGAATGAAGTTGAGTGCACAGTTTGTTTTTGGTCTGAGTTGTTTTTTTTTTTTTTCGGAAACGAAACGAGAATAGCTCAATTAAAAGGAAATATACATGGATGCAGAGGCAACATGCATCTTCATGTTGATGAAAGAAGAAAAGTAGTTGTATGGCCTCTTTTTTAAGAGACTGCTCAAGGGTTTAGAAATCTGGTTGTAGTAATTTTCTGTAGTCTGTTTTGCATTTGATATTTTAAAGCTTTTGTTTTACCTACTGATAAACATGTATTTTAGAATGGCAAGAGCTGTCATACTCAATTGTTACGAAATTAAATTATTAGAGCATAAACATAATGAGATAATGCAATTTAGGATATTCCAAATTGAAATAAACAGTTACTTAAGGACTTAAAGGATTGCATTGCAGTGCTGTTAACCAGTGATTTCTATACTTGGAGTGGTTACCAAGCTCTAAGTCTGGTTTGATACCTTTAAAGGAATCTTGATTTTTTTTTAAAAAAAGGAAGGGGGGCAAAAAAAAAAAGCTGCTTTCCAGCCTGCTTTTCCTTCTATTCGAAATGTGTACACCTCCACCCCAACCCTTTCTTTTCTCACCCCTCGCCCTTTTAGCTGTATATTAATTAGAATTACTGATCTGAAGTATGCTACTGTCAGTGAAGAGACTACATGGTGGCAATATTATCAATATTAATGTGAAGTGTTCCTAAAAATACATTGGGCATAACTTTCATACTGTGTGTGTTACCTTAAAATCTGAGTGCCTAATAGGAGCACGTCAGGAAATTCAATTTACATTTGGGCTATTGTTGAACTGTCCATTTCTATTCAACAGATAGGTCTCTGTGTTGAAGTATTTTGCTTTGGCATTAAAAGCTATATGCATATAAATGTGTTAAAGAAACCAGACCAAGCCAGTATGGCTTTCGCTTACGTGAAAGGTGGTTTGTGCTGGCCTTGAATTCAGGAGAGGGGGGGCCTCAATCTAATCTGGAGAGTTGTTCTAAGAAGAATCTGGCTTCTGCATAATGAACTTTATCTTCATTGTAGAAAGCTGACAATGTGTGAAGCTGTTGATCTTTCTTCAACTCAAAGCTGTAATTGATTGCCAGATAACAAGAGTCAGTTCAGGGTAATAAGAGAGTCAAAGATAAACACTGAGTCGTGGAGCTTGATTCCATATTTAGTGAAAAAGAAAAATATGTCTGATCTGTCAGGCCTTTGTGTTTGATTCCGCAGCGCTGCTATGTGTAGTCTAGCTGTGCTCAAGATAGAGACCATAGTACAAGGGTATTACAAAAGATGCAGTTTTAGAAGGTGAAGACTTGCAGTTGCAACTCCCTGCTAAACTTTTTCTCCTAAAATGTCAATTTTACTGAGGTATGAGCAAGTATTTGGTTAAATAAGTAGATTGTTTGCAAGTCTGTTTGGGGGTGGGGTGCCTTGGGGTACAGGTATAGTTGCACTTCATTGTTTTCTGGCCACTGGTTCTGAAAAAAATCAAACTACCATGGAGAATTCTCTGAATCCTGACATTTCTGTTTTGCTAAGGTAGAATTCAGTGTAATTGATTATACCAAATGCCATGAAAAAGCTTTCAAGTTGCTTCTCTGATTTATAACTTTGGCTTTTGACATACCGCATTGCTTAACAAATTCTCAGAGGAATTTGGAGTTCTTTTCAAAAGAGTTCTTGCTAAAGGTGTCCTTTTCAGGACAAAATACCTGTATATTTTATATTACTTTTTAGAGGAGAGGCTGTGCATGGTTCTGATAAATTAATATGGAAGATACCACGAATCCCCAAAACCACAACAGCTAGAAATTGTTGGTAATCTGAAAAAACCCAAAAAACTATTACATAAAGCATTCAAAAATCTGTGGTGTTTACAAGAAATAAAGAACAGTAGTGTTTATAGGGCTCTTCTGTGAATTTCAGTTAATCTTCCAAGTCTCTTTAGAAGATGGTACAAGTTTGAATGGCAGTAGGTGGTAGCAATACCAGTGTTTCCTTGAGCATCATGGTGTAAATAATACTGTAAGTAGTTGTGTAATGTGATTGCATGTCCTTAGAGTTAGTGAGTTGGCTTTCAGGTGTAGGAATAAAGTTAGTTCAAGTAAGAAGTCTGGGTATATTTTCGAAACTGTAAGTTTTGTTAGTCTTGTGAGCAGCAAGGCATTCAATGAGCAGGAGAATTTATAAAATCTGGTGTTTGAGAAAATTATATGTCACATATAATATATAGTTTCAATAATATATGAAAATTTTTTTGTCCCTAACATGAAGTGCCTTAGAGCTGACAGTACCTTTAAAAGTAGATAACTTGTGCTGAGAACTGAAGGATTTTACAGAACTGCGTGGTTTTGAAAAAATAGCTGTGTCGGGGAGTAATTTTAAATTAAAACATGAATGAGCAAGGCAGTTCCTGGGATTCTTCCTGGGATTTGCTCTCTGTTCAGAGAAGGTTTGAATCCAGCTTTTCTGTCTTGTCTTTCAAATCAAATCACAAAGGTGGCAGAGTATGTATTGCTGTTTGCTTCTAGATATTTAACAATAGTAAAACCCAAACCAAAATAAACCCCTCAAAGATAGCAGCAAAAATAGTAAAGAGAATATAGTGCATTCATTAGTGTGTGTAGGCTCCAAAATCTGGGCAAAAATAAAAAGGGGATTGTATTTCATCTGTGCTGTGGATTACCCCTCTACCTCCTACATCACCTTTCTGACCAGTGAGTTAACCCAGGGGTGCTGATCTATTTAGTTAGTGCATTACTATCTACGCACAGTACATGAGACCTGCAGGAGCATTTTATTCTGCAGTACTTGAGATGAGCCTTAGCAATCCACAGTGATTTTTGCTTTCCCATATTTCATAAAATAAACAATATAAGATATGGTAGCATCTGTTTCTGTAATGTACACATGGTTTTGTAGTTGCTGGAGTTACATCAGTACTTTTAAGTAAGCTCTGAACTTCTGCAGGTGGTGACTATCAAATAGGCTAATAAATCAAAATATTGCTAGACCTGTTTCATTAAATGGTTTACTTTGGGAAACAAAAATTGTTTTTTTCAGAGTGGCATGCACTTAAACACTTACTGTTATGAAGGAAAATATTGGTCATTTAAACTTGCCTGACAAATCTGGTGTGATTAATTTTTTACACTTTTTCAGAGCAATACTTTCCCATTAAGGTAGAGATTACATACATACTAGAAGACTGTACACATCTGCTTTAAAAAAAAATCCTTGCTGCACAGTCCATTTTTGTGTGTATGAGACATGTACAATTTGTAATAGAAAACCTTGAAAGCACATTTTAGGAAGCAAGAATTAAAGAGAATTCCCGATTGTTCTGCACTATGTTTTACACATAGTAAAACAGTTTTTAAGCCAGAGAGTTTACAGTCTAAAGTATGTAGAAATTGGAGGAATTTTTACTAAGCAAGTTCAGAGGCAGCATTAAAACTGCAGATAAGCCAGCTGCAGTTTCAAACTGTAATTCCCCTGCATTGCTGGAAAAGAGTCCTCCAGCTCTGTAAATGGCTGCGTTTGGGTAAACTCCCTATGTCTAGAAACAAAATGTGGTATCCTCAACCTGCCACTTGCGGTTTGATTTTTTCAAAAGACGTCTCTGTCACCAACACGCTTCCTGAATGTCTCCCTGCTGTTTGTGTTTTGGTGTGGTTTCCTTCCATCAGGGGAGGTTTGTTGCCAGGCCCCGTGATAAAGGAGCGCTGACACCACACTTGCCATCATCTACCTTCCCACAGGAACAAGGGCAACTTGAATTAGCCAAGTAGCAGAACCACTGCTCTCTCTTCCAGTGGAAGGTGGGGGGGGGGAGTGGTTTGCTGCATGACCAGAAGTGGCCACGGTGTCTGGTACAGAAAGATCTGTCAAGTTCTTGAATTCTAAAGATTTTGAGATACCCAAGAGCAATATAAGAAAGTGTGCAAAAAGTTACATTGATACCTTGGTTGTCAGAATGCTTAGCTGGTGGGTAGAGATTCATAGTAGCACTTAAACTCATGAAAACAGAATTCCAAAAGCTTTTTTTCATAGCACCATTCCTTTCTGAACTGCTGTGTTGTCCTCTGGGACTGAAAAGCACCAATGTATTGTGTCTTAGTTGAAAAGATTGAGACCATATCACTATGTAGTACTTGAGGCATATACTATTAAAATAGTGCATAAAGACTTTAACCTTAATTATCTTATTTAAAATAAAGCAACTGAAATGTTTCCAATTGAAGATAAACTGAATGTTCAAGTTGTTGAAGAGATAAAAACCAAAGAATGCAGTTTGTGTAAATACGGAAGACTATTTGTCTGGATCATCTTTCAGACTCATTAAACAGCCGTTAAGTGATTTAAATACAAACTAGAAAGCTGCACATCATGTTGCAGCCTACTCATGTAGGCTGAGCTCATCAGAAACTCCTTTTGTTCCTCCATTTCCTTCCACCTTACTTTCCCTGCTGATTCCAGCAGCACTGCTTTACCCCATTTTACAGGGCACTGTCAAAGCCACCACTTGCACAAGGGTCTCTGTTACTCTTTGGCTCCTTTTTTATTGCTGATCCTGCTCCTTCCTTCTCTGCCCTTCAAGCCTCCATATAACATTACGTTCCCTTGCATGTGTTGAGGACTGCGATCTGCCTTCTGATTTTCTTTTTTTTCCTATGATTCCTACTTGTTGATCTTGAACATTGATAGTCTTACCAGTTTAAATATATGGAAAACAAGAGCATTGCAGAATGCATTGCAGAATTGGGAGGTTTTATGCTGGAAAATATTTTGCTCCTATCAGCTAGTTTTTAATCTATAAATAATTGCCTGGTTGGTGTATTGCATACTGCAGACTCTATGTCTCTTACACGCCTCTAACAGGTTCTGGTTTTCACCAGAATTGACAAGGCTATTCTGATGCATAGAACTTTCCACAAATTTTCTGTAATTAATTGAGTGCATTGGTTATTAGGTAACAGATAGTGAGTCATTGTCAAGTTGAGGATACAAATCCTTTCTTTGCATTGGCCTGTGGTATGTTTGGCTTTTTTGTAAAATACTCCACTTCAAATATTAGGAAATATGATGAATTTATGTATCTTTTTCAGGAGCAATGGATGAGCTTCATAGCCTGGACCCAAGAAGACAAGAATTGTTAGAGGCAAGATTTACAGGAGTAGTAAGTGGCAGCACTGGGAGTACTGGAAGTTGCAGTGTTGGAGCTAAAGTAAGTCCTGAGAACGGTCATTCAGATCTGCCATCTTTGAAATACTTATTTGTCTCACACTGTCTCGCTTGCATATTGTCCATGTGATTTACTTGAAAAAGCACTGTGTTGGAAGAGGCTCTCAAAAAAATCCTTGTTAGTCTGTTATTTTGCTTTGAGATAGGATTGTTTATCCTGAACTTTTCTATGACATGGACTTTGAATTGTTCTTAAAAACGCCAAAGAAAGAGCTTATCCAGGCTCTTTTGTGGTTTTGCTGTAGTGCACATGTGATCAGAGATGGAAGATTTTCCCAGTGTTTAAGTGGAGTTGTCCCTTCTGTAGTGGGCCATCTACTTACTGTTCAGCTTGAAATAGACACAGGGAGTCTGGTATGACTTCTGTTTTGAAGATTAAATGTTTTTGATGATTAATACATCTAGATTAACAAATGATTTCAGCATTTCCAGACATTTGGATCCTTTCGTTGTAGACTTTCTGCAGTCTGTCCATTAGTATCTAAGCCAGGATACAACACCTGAGGAAGAACCTTATGAACATTGAATAGCGGAACTTAATTACCTTCCATATGTTGTATATTACCCTTCAGTTGATACCTCTGCAAAATAAATTTGCCTTTATTGCAAATTCTGTTCAAGTTACTAGCTTCAGCTTCCAAGACTGATTTCTGCAATACTATTACCTAGCCAGAGGTACTCCATTTTGTATTTGTGCATTTGAATGTTCTTCATCAAGTGTAGTACTTAATAAACTGACAATAAAAAGATGTAATTCTTATTTTTTAGGCACATCTCCCTTATGACCAAAGTACTTCTGAATTCTGTTTCCAAAGTGTTTGCAGTGTCCTTATATTTGAAGTATTTTACACAAACTTTAAGTGTTTTTCACATCCTATGCTGTATTGTAGTTACCAGTACAGATTACAGAACAAAATACTTCCTGATAGCTGACATTGATGAAATTTCTGGAGACGTTGATGACTATTAAGAAACTATAAAGAATTGAAATTATTGTATAGTGGTCTTGCATTGTATCTTAATTTGTTTTTGAGAGTGACATGAAGGTAACTGTCACAAAGCTGTAAAAAGGTGGCATATCATTTGTTAGTTCCATCTTAACCAAGAAATGAGTTAAATAGTTAGGGTAAGGAAATAGGTTGGACTGACACAGTGAGGTTGATGCACTGTTTAATTGCCTTCTCATTATGACTACAAAAGTGTATACTTGCCATATCTTATGATTATAATTAGATAGAGACAAACAGTAATTCTGGCCCATCTTTGTTTATTTATTGCTTTGGTTCTCTAGTACTACTTACTCCTTTAATTAATTAGCTCATTATAGTAGCTCAGGTAGTTGCTCATTATTCAAATTACTATTTATCCTTTTCATTGCTAGATCTGTACCTTTTTTTAGCTTCATTTAACTTTTAGTTTTTGATACAGCTGTTTTGGTCCCTGGCCTTGCTGTCAGTTTCCCCTCCTCATAGTCTGTCTACTACTCTGTGTGTAATACATTTTCTTTAAAAGGCATTATCAAGTTTTTTGGTGTTCTTCTTCTTTAAATGTTGATCCCTGTGAGTCACTGCTTATATTTCCATAAATCTATTCAAGTCTTTTTTTGTTGTCCTTTGTTCAGCTGATTTCGCTGTTAGTCAAATTACATTCCAGTTTCACATTATAAGTTTGTTCATCCAAATTAACCAGGAAAAAAAATTAAAATAACTAATTTCATTTTTCACTCTACCATATAAAACATAAATTTCTTGTCCCCGATGCATTCCAAGATCTGTATCTCATTCAGTTGGTTTCCAAATGGATATCTAGATAAAGTGATTTTAATTCTATCAAATCCTTTGATAAATATTTGCTGAAGATACTACTACCAGTATTTTCTGGTAGATGCAGATGCTCATCTAAGACACTGTTGTTCTTACCTCCTAGTCGTGTGATTTATTACACCATCAGTAAAATGACAATTATATCAGTTTTGTTTTTATTTCTTTTATTCGTGACCATACGGTGTATCCATGCAGATAAAACGAAGTGTAATAGCTGATCTGGGCTGTGTTTGGAAAATGCTTTTTCTTTTAAATACAGTCTTTAGTCTTGGTGGAGGATGTTCAGAGAGGCTTATCTGATTTTTATTAAAAAAAACTGATAAAACCTTTTTGAACTGATGTGCAGAGGTAACTGGGGAAATGTGATGTATAAATACGATATCCATTGGTCTGCTTTCACTTTGAAGGCTAAAATGAGAAAACTTCTTTGTGTACAAACCCAAATCCACATGTACCAAATTCTTGTTTTCCTAACCTAGCAAGACAATACAGAGCTTGCAGCTGCACTTACTTGTTATTTTTTGAAATATTCTAGGTCATAATGTTCTTCTAGTAATTAAATTGAGATGGACTGTTATTTATGAGGACTACTGTTTTGAAAGCCTGGCCTTATCTGTGTTTTGCTGAAGAGGTTTGGAGTTGTTGGGGGAGAAAAAGCTCATCACCTTCAAGCTTTTTCAGTGAGCAAGGCTGGAAATATGAATATAGGTTAGATTGTTGTCTTAGCTGACTCCAGTTGCCAGATACTGAGACATTGCAAGGAGGAACTACATACAAGCATTTCTGTACTAGAGACCTCCCTGTGGATGGAACCATACATGGAAGTTTTGTGGGTTTAGTTAACATTTCTCCAGAAATTTTGATTCAGAGATGATCTAGTTATTCAGAAGATGTCACAAATGAGTGCTCTCCTGCAAACTGATGCATTGCTGGAATTTAATGCTTTGAAGCAAACAGTTTGCCTTGCAACTAGTTGTTTCAATTAAAAGTATTTGTTCTGCCTTACTATATGGAGGAGAACAATCCAGCATTGTAAGAAAGGACTTTTTATTTTAATAAAAAGACGCTCAGCTGATGATGATTCTTTCACTAAAATACCCTTGTTGCCATGCTGTGTTCAAAAGATCTCTGAATAAATCAGCCTTAGTAAATTTCTAAACAAACATTTTAATTTGAGACTATTTCACTATTGGGGGCTTTTTTTTTTCCTTCCCTCACTAGTGTGAATTTATTACTTTGGGGAAAATAATTTAAGAATGTAGAGTGATACTGTCAGTACATTTTAATTTTCTGTCATTGAATGAACTAAAAAAAAAATCTCTGCAATAGCCTATTATATGTCTTAGAGAAAATTAAACCCTCTTTTTTTTGAAAATTGAAAGATTTTAGTAGTCTCCAGCACTTTCAGCAATATTGGCTTTTTAAACCCATTCTGTGCAATCATTTGGTGTGATTTTTCATTGGATATTTTGCTATTCTCAAAATTGAAATGGTTTTGAATGTTCTGGGGTTTTATTTGTCTTAAAAGCAATCAAAATTCAGAATTTACTGTGCCTTCTCAAAATATCCACCTGTCAAATTTCTTTTCACCCTTGCAAGTCACAAGTGCTGCTCTATAGTTAACCAATTTTTCTATGCAAGCATGAAATGACTGTTTCTTGTTGTAAGTGAGAATGGTGGATTAGTTGTTCTATTAATCTGTATATAATGTTGACTATTTTATTTGTCTTGGTAGGCCTCAACAAATAACGAGAGTTCAAATCACAGCTTTGGAAGTTTGGGATCTTTAAGTGATAAAGAATCAGAGGTAAGTATATGGTGCAGATTCATTATTACCTCAGAATTTTAATGCTAACCAGTCATATTTTTGTATTCTACTTTGATGTCTTATTTTGTATAGAAGCTTTTAAAATAAAATGCAAACTACTCGGCTAGATAGAAAAAAAGCAAAAACTACAAAAAGACACCATCTCTTGGAGGAGGAAGCATGATGGAAAAAGCCAGTTTCTTTTGATTCTTGGTCATGAAACAAGCTGCTTCTGCTTCTTTATTATCTGTCCTCATGCTATGAGGGTACATGCAGCTCTTGGAGCTGAAAATACTTAAACAGTTTGGTGTCTTTCATTTCATAAGTAATAAGTGTTTCATCAGCACAGATAAACTTTGACTAGTCTTTGGCTGAATCTTAGAAAATACTCTGAAAACTAGTTTGTTATGTTTTCTTTTAAAAAATGGATTTATTTCAAGGACAGACAGTAGCTTTCAGCTGCATTTGTAAAAGCTGCAGTTGTCACTGTATTTTCTTACCTGAGACCATTCTGTAATGCAAAAAAGAATTCATACTTTTATTAGGTTTTAATGTGCAGAGCCCAGACTTCCCTTATGTAGAAGGTCTTCCTTAGTGATGAGCATCGATATCGTTGCAGTAGTGCAGCTCTTGGGATTCACCTATTTTGGGGTTGGTGCGTCCCTCTGAGGGTTTTGTGGGGGTACATCACCTGTTGCACGGACAAGGTTCTACCCACTCTGACCAACAGCTTATTTCTAGCCTAGGCCAGATCTGTGTTTGAGTGTGTGTCATGCTGGAGGGAGAGTTATTTGGAATGTGCTGTTGATGTTGTTTTCACATATCAAAGCTTTACTTTGGGGCTTAATTGTTCATTTGCTCAGTTGCTACGAGACACTGTCTGATGTTTGCTTTGATACTGGGCTGCCCAGCAAGTGAAATTAGTTGGTTCCCAAAACTGATACCTTATTTATAAAAGTTCTGTATCTGTGATTTGTTTTCCTCATTGGAAAAGTGTCTGCTGTGGTTTTTTTCCCCCTCACCTTTCCCAGCTGGATTATGCATTCAGCTGCATAGACTATTTTCTTAACCAGAAGATTCTGCTGCCTGTTGTTTTTATTCATGGCTCTTCGTAGAAATACTTTGGGCAGTGATGCAGTCCTGATGTAGTTGTGGGAATGGAAATGTGCTGCAGTAGCCTGAAGGCTGTGATGCATTATTGCAATTCCTTGATAGAAAAACTTGTCCTTGAGTATTTCGGGGATCTCAGAACACTGACTATATGTGTAATAACTTTTTGGTGTACGAAAATGTTATTTTACAGTTGTATACATGAGATGCAAAAGCAAGGTTTTTCTGAGGCGTGTAAACTTGAAAGTCTCTGCACAGTGTTTTAACCTCAAGAGAGGTTTGTACTTCTAGGTAGGGATAATAATTTGGTTTTTTTAATATTCTAAAACTTGTGTTCTAAAATAGAAATAGACTTCTTTTTCTAAAATATCCTGCATAGAAGTCTAGTACTCCATTGCACAGTGCAAGATGAGTCTTAATGACGTTGAATAGTGAAATATGATTTCTTGACTTTTTTTAATTGTAATAGCAAATATGTTTGTAAGTTTTTGCAGTTTTGTTCTTAAAATTGCATCTGGCTACTTATGTGCTGTAATACTATAAAAAGTATACTGTAGTTCTTCATTGTGGGATTTTTTTGTTTTGTTTTTTGTTTGTTTCAATGGTATGACCTTGAAGCTTTCACAATAACAGTGATGGTAGTGTGAAAATACAAAGACCTGCTCATTCGGGAAGCAGTGCCATCATTTGATGTTGAGAGAGCACTGTTGTATTACAATAGGTTTGGGGAGAAAAAAAATAGAAATGCCAATCTGAGAATCATTGAAATTAATTAATTTCTAGCAAGAATGTCAGTTTCTGATCGAATTGTGATGGTACATTCATGTCATTATTATGTGCTTTCATCATGTAGTGGCACATGAAAAGAAAGTGAGTCTTTCATACTTAGTTTTTAAAACAAGGAAGGCTTCCCACACACACCACTTTTTGTTTCTCTGGTGTGATTTTTTCCTTTTTTACTTTTTCCATAAAGTATTGCAGAAAATGCAACTGTTAGAACTGTAGTCTCTTTTTTTTCTGTCTGATGGATGTATGAAGATGGGCAGATTACTTGAATAATAGTTTTAATAGAGGTAAGCTTTGATCTGCAAAATAACTTAAAACTAGGCTTTATTCTGGATTCAGTACAGTATTTTGAGCAATAAACATTAGCTGAATGTTTGATCTTGATATCCAGACCAGTACTCTAGTTTCTTTTTAAAGGTATACATTATTTTTATTTTATTAAATGCTTTGTTGCTGTGGTGCATGGGTCTTGAGTGTTTATTAGCTACTTGTAGTTAAGATACGAATCCTAAATTGGCTACCTCAGGTTGCGAACAAGTGCCTATGGTAGTCTTCCAATATTTTGGACTTCCCCACCATTCCTCATGAAAATAAATTGTTCCTCCTTGTTTTGATTGCAAATACATTCTTTTATTTATAACTAGTATTTTTTATTCTCTGAAGATATTGATTTATTTAGGGGAGGACAGCTTTGTCTGTGGCTTGATTTGTCCAGTTTGATTAGTTATTTAAATGTTTTGCTCAGCTTGCTTGTCGCTGTTTAGTTGCTGCAGATTCCAGTAGTACTGAACCCTCATTATAAATGTAATTTCAGAATTAACTAAAGTTTTGATCTAATTAGAATTTAAAATGTGTTGCAGGGGAAAACAGCACTCCTGTATTTGTTTGCTGTAGTTATAAAGCTTTAGGGGAGGGTAGGATTTAGCAAAAAATGATAGTGGAAAACTAGGGACTCATTCATTATGCATATGAAAAAAATCTTAACAACTAAACCATTATAGCTATTAAGCATACTAAAGATTTCAGTGTTGAGATACAAAAAAAAGTAAAAATTTGATTTTATAGCACATTATTTTATTTTTTTCCTTCTACAAAAATAACTTCCTGAATTATGTTGTTAACAGTTTTACAATAATGGTAAAGAATATTTAACTATATATAAAATACATAAAAATACTTATCTGAGTGTTTATTAAAAGGAGATTAACTAGTTCATAATTGGTACTTAGAAATGTTTATTTTCTAAAAGAGGATATGAAAACCTGAGATTTAAAATTATAAATGTAAAAAGAAGACTCAGGGAAGCACAGTGAATTGAGGGGAAAACTAGGATCAAGACCACTATGTGTGAAGCTCTGCTGATATGCCAATCTGTGTGTGACTTTAACAGAACTTTACAATCTAGCATTGGATAACCTCAAAACTGTTTTGTCTTGCTTATGAAATAGTAGGATTTTAATCTAAATCTTGGTTATATATAAACACTTCTGAAATGACAGAAAGCAGCTTCATTTATTAGGAGAATACTCTCTGGCTTCATTAGTCTTCAATTTCTTGTAATTCATATGATTCCACTCATTAGGAAGGATTTTGGAGAATATTTTCTAGTGATTGATGTATGCTGTACATTACCATGTGAATTTCGTGCTTAGGAAAGGTGAACATGACCTTGTTGGGTAACCTCATTAATAACCTCATTAGTGTGCTAATACTTTCTAGTTTGGAAGGTTAAATTAAACACTGAAAGAAATCAGAAGAGCTTAAGGAAATAGACACTTATGAATTATTTGAGTTTTAAAACTATAAACCTCTTTAAATGTCTGGTTTTTAGATACAAGTCACAGCAGTTGGAAGCTAATTTTGGTGGGGGAAATCTTAAATGTTTTGTCATTAATTAGCTTTTAAACAAAATTTTTTTTTTGCTTGCTATGATAGGTAAAACTGACTACATTAGAATGTAACTGCAAAATTAAAAGCTGGAAAATAAGAATAACATCAAAATTCTTGGTCAAGTAGTTTCAATTTTGGTTATGGAAAAATAGCTTAATAGTACCTATTTACCTGGCAGTAATTGCAAATTATTAAAGTAGTATTTCTAATCTATGCATTCTGCTTTTTGAATCATACAGTCTTGAAATAACTTCATTTCCAGGAGTCTGTGTTGTATAGTTTGCTAATGTATGATAGCACTGGAAAAGGTGCAAATGTATTTAATTTGAACTTAATTTGTAGCCTGATAATACAATTATAATACAATGCCCTTATAATTGTAAAACTTCCAAAGATGTTTTTATGAAGCTATCCACATAACTCTCCTAACTTAAATACATGATATAGGTAAGAAAGACCTTTCTTGTTCTGCTGGTTCTTTTATAGACTCACAATTTTCTACGGATCACAGGTAGCTTAAAGTGGTTCTTGCCAAAATAAATACTTTAGAATATTTGTAGTAAATTTATATAAGAAGATATCCGCCTGAAGATTTTGGAAATGAAACATCCTTGAAATGCTTTTAGTGATGGTTGAAATTTGAATTGTGATATAATTTGCTGTGTTGAGAAAGCATATTTGGAGCACAGAGTGACATACAATAAAATGATAAAATGATCATATAATGAAAAAATGAAGTATCTTATCACTAATCTCAAGTTTAGTCTAAAATATTAGGGACCTTTGATTTATTGATGTTAAAATAGTTCATGTAACAGCTCCTGTGCTTTCTCCAGTTACATATGAGGCACCATGAAGACTGAATACACACACACACACACACACGCCCAGAGCTGCAGTATGTTCTTCTTGAACCAAAGCAGCTTTTGTCATTTAACTTAAGCTGGGGAGACTAACTGGTTTGAATCCTCAGATCAAAGAAGAGGAAATATAATTTAGAGATGCTTCTGATCACAGCCCTTTCTTGTTATCTGTGTTGTACATGCTGATTATAATTTCTAGGCAACTGTATATAAAAATTTATTTTAGAATTATTAACAGATTTGTATTTTTTCACTTATCATTGATGGTTTTCTTACACTTCCTTGACATAAAAATACAATGGGGAGGGGAGGATGACACTTTACAAGTGCATAGATCTTAAAATTTTGAGCGATTGCTCTCTATTTTTTCCTCTTTTTCTTTCTTTTTAATCCTAAGCAGATTCTAGAAATCTATACAGTTTTTATTAGTTTGGAGATGTTTTCTGCACTTCTGAAAATGTGCAACATTATTGGCTTCCTATTGAAGCACTAGAACTTTAAGAACCAGATTATTTCGCTTAAGTATTAAGCTTTAAAACACCCACACTAAAATATGGAGATCTTGATAAAATGTAGCCATAAATGAAACAAAATTAGGTGTTCATAAACCCTGGAATGGATGAAAAGGTATAATTGCTTTAAAGTTAATATGTGGAATTGCTTTTTGGGAAATAATTGAAGAATTATTTCGTACTTTCTTAAATATCTCTTCTAGCTTGTACTTACCAGATTGACCAAAGATCATATTATCTACTTTAACTACTATCTGAAATTGCATGTCTGCTTAATTGTGAAATCATGTTTTATGAATGAGGATTTAAATTTATTTTGCAATAATATAGCAGTAGTATAAATAAATAGAAATGCTGTTGCATCATTTTCTTTTTGTTGTTTTTAGACTCCAGAGAAGAAACAGTCAGAACCTTCCAGAGGAAGAAAAAGAAAAGCAGACACTCAGAGTGAAAGCAGCCAAGGTAAACTAAATTGTAGCTTACTTAGATAGTGATTGCATGTAACAAAGTTTTGACTGTTAGCCTTAAAAATTCTGTAGTTTTGCTTGCATAAAACAGGTATTAGGTTTTGGATGATAAACTACATATTCTCCTCCCCCTCCCGTTTGTCACTGAAAGGGGTGGGCAAGTAAAACATGAATTAAACTGGTAATAACCCAAAAGAATCATGAGCTACTGCGTCTATAACTTGCAGCTGTGATACAATTCTGTGTTCTTTTTGAGAATTATAGCAGCTCTTCTCATGCAAAATACCTTTGTGGTTTGTATTTCTTTTCAGTAGGTAAGGGGAAAAAGGGGTTACAGATTACAATATCTGATTGTTTGTTTTACAGGTATATACAAAAATTGAGTTTTATTCTTCCTTTTCTATGGAACACTGTGGTTGTCTAGAGAGATGGAGAAAGAGGGATGAGACTGATTTCTAGTTTAATATTTACAAAGTTTATTTTTTGTTGTTCCTCTCTTTAGTGTGACTTTTGGGGGAGGAATGATGGAAATTGAACCTCAAGACAAAAATTCATCAAAGGGTAGAGGAAATAGTTCTGATAACATCAGTGTTAGCTTTTTGTTTTATTCTAACTGAGCTAGAAAATTCACTTCAGATATATATCAATGGGCTCTATATCTGAAAGTCTTCATGATGCAACATGCTATTATCAGAAGAATTATGTAGTTTGACTAAAACTGATTTCTTTGTGTTACTTTGTAGACACCTGCTTTGTTCAAAGAACCTGAATGAAATTTCCTATTTCCATTGTTCTAATAGCCTATCCTTCCTGTTACTAATAAGGATTGAAATTAAAGATGATGGAAGTTTCAGGAACTTTTTAACTTAGAAAACATGATTATAATGTCTTATAATTACTATTTTACTGTCAGCAGCAGTGAAACTAAATAGTCTGCACTGCAATGTTCTTTAGGAACTGGCCTAAGAAACTGCAGCTTCTTGGAGTGGTACAGTACAGTTGAAGCACAGTAATGCTGCTATTGTGTTGAAAAAAAGAAACAAGAGATCAATCTCTTGTATATTGCATAGTCAGGATATTGACTTTGTAATATGTAAAATAATCCATAAATGTTGAAGAAAAGTATTGTTTAGAAGATGGAGGTAATTGGAATGTGGAATAAAATCAGTGTAAATCTATTCATAATTGGCTGTGCCAAAATAATTTGATGTATTTCTTCAGTACAGAGTTCTGTTACATTACATCAAATAGATTTTTCTGTACTGAAAAGGAGTGCAGTCTGTCTCATTTATCTGCACAAAACAAATTTTAATTTGATAAAGCGATGCATGAGAATTAAGCATGAAGACAGGAATCACTAGCAGAATTATAGAGTAGGTAAAGAGCTGGCTGGAGAGAAGTAGCAGCACTATGTACACCAACTGGGTAACTAATGGAGAAGTTACCTGTGTGCTGTTTAGGTCTTTGAATTATTTTATCTAATTTTTTCTGTTAAAAGTCTTTACACAGTCAGGGCTGACAAATGTTTCTGTTTCTTCATGTTATTACTTAGTGACACAGCATTATGCAGCAGTACCAATATAGAGTCACATTGGACTAGAATTCATCAGGACTGGAACAGTAGAAAAGCTTGAAAATCTTTGCTAAAAGGTCCAGAATTACATTTTTGGATCTGTAGGCAATGATCTCCTAATTTATCTCAAAAATTTCTTTCTATAAAGTAAAAAGCTTTGAACAATAGTCCATTTCCAAGGTGTCTCCTAACAGGTAGTGTCGCCTGTACAAGAGACAAATACAGTCTTGAGATTTATCGGTCATCCTAGGGCCAAATGAAAGAAAGCATATGTGCATCAGGTAAGGTGTAGGAATGCCACATATGGGTCAGGTCCTCAAGTTGAAGAGAGGTAATTCAAATTACTGCTCCTGAAGTCTCAAAATGTTTGAGATAGAGAAAATTCTGATCTCATTCTCTGGTGTTTATTTCCCTAGTTAACCCTGTGAGTTACCCAATTCTTAATCAGGTTAAGAGGACTGGAAATACTTGTCATCATCCATGCCCACACTGTTATTGGCACTTAGGGAAATCCTCGGGCAGAAAATTTGGGAATAACAACTTGCGTAAAGTATATAGTGCTGGTAGACTTGGTTAATTCAATATTCTGGAAGTGGGTGGACTTTGAGATAGTGCTTGAAAAGGGGAGGGAGTTAGAGCTAAAGGTTTGATGTGTAGGATAGGAGATGAGTTTCCTGTTATCTGGAAGAGGTCTAGAGTTACTGCTAAGTCTACACTAGGTGGTTTAGGAATTGAAGTGTGACTTAATATCTGATTTCTCAATGAATGGAATATGCAAATTCCTTTGTTGTGGCCAATCCTTTAATTACCTGCATAGGGACATCACATATTACCACATCAAAGAAAACCAATTAACAAGTGGTAAGATTTTGCTATAATTACTTTATATGTAAAAATGTAAGGCGCCTCTATAAGTAGTTTATTTAATCCATTCTAATGTATTTGTTGCAGGAAAGAATATTGGGGGACGTGGTCACAAGATTAGTGACTATTTTGAGGTAAGGATTTTGTGTATTAGTAAAATTTACTTTGGTTAAAAAATGTACTTTTAGCTTGTTTTGGATGCTACAGAATTTTGTTTGTAATGAACAGATCTTTTGAGAGATTACACTTTTTTTCTTTATATAAACTTCTTGAGTATTAAACCTTGAAGTAGAGACACAGTCATCTCGGTGCAGCCTGAACTAAAATACGAAAGCCAGTTTATTTCACGCTTTTCTTTAAATGGCTAAAGGCTACACTAATAAAAGTAATACAATCTGATTTACAGATTCTGTGTACAGATGAGCTGTATCATTCAGTAGATGTATAATGTATTTTGATAAGATTGACTAATTGGAGGGCCATATCTACTCTACAGTATCAAGGTGGAAACGGCTCTAGTCCAGTGCGAGGTGTACCTCCTGCAATCCGATCTCCTCAGAATTCACATTCCGCTCCTTCTTCTGTAAGTTTGTGAACTTCATAACTGCTGGACGTAATTTTATAGTTTAAAACCAGGATAATACAAAATAGTCTATATTCAAGGGAAGAGTTTTCAAAGGAAGGAGTCCTTGGGAAACGTTCATTCTTTAAACATTAAAAAGAAAAAAGGATCAAACTAAGTATTAAAACTAAATTTTTCTCTTTACACTGAGACTTTGTTTTTATTAAACATCTTTTTAAAATACAAAGTAATTATGTAAAATGTTGAATAAATATTAAATATTATAATGACATCTATTCATAAGTCTCACACAAAAAAGAGGAGATTTTTTCTTACTTGTGAGGAAACTGAACCCCTTACTTGGGACTTTAAAATCTCAGTTTTTGATAAATCATAATTTAAAAAAAATAATTTAATACCTAATTTACCTTTAAAATTCTCTTTGTTGGTCATGCTAACTCATTTTTTTCCCTTCTCATAAGCACGATTTCAGTGCTCAGCGTACCCACATGTTTTTTTAAATGGCTAAACAAATTTTGCCAGTTGCAGAAAAGATTTGTTTTCTCTGATGGTAGACCTCAGCTTTTATTCCATGTAGTTTCAACTTCAGGCATCCTCTTTTTCTTGCCAACAGTGTGGAGTGTAATACAGATTGTGGAATTTGGCTTGAAAAAAATCTCATTCACACAAACTATGTTCATTAACAGGATTTGTGTTCTGATCTGCACTAGCTTCCCCTTTCTGGTTCTCCCACGGGAAATAACCACTCCAAAAATAACTCACATTATTCTTGAGTTGTGAAAGCTCAGAATCAGAAAAATAAGTCTGTGTAAGACTGACATCACCTTATGTCAGTCTTGTATTGTCTTAAATCTTTCAGTCTGTTTCCCAAAAGTGACAATCCTAATTTTCTCAGTGAATATATTGCATCCTTTCTGAACTGCAAGTGATGCATATCAGCATAGCAATAGCTCTCAATGCAGTGCTGCAAGTAGTAGCTTGTGTAATACAGATACCTTGTTTCTCTATTCTTCCAGATTTTTTCTGCCATGAGTTGTAACAAGGCTATGTTCATAATTAAATATTACAGTTGTATCTAAAATACTTTGTTTTCGTACCTTTCAGGTTCGACAGAATAGTCCTTCTCCTACTTCATTAGCTTTCGGGGACCACCCTATCACACAACCAAAGCAGTTATCTATTAAAATTACTCAGGTAACTTTTTGAGTAGAGTTCTCTTATATCACTTCAGACCACAGAAAAAAAAAAAAGGTAGTTATGTTTATTTCATTATCTTTTAACTTCTAAACTCTTAAAAGCTTTCAAAAGCTTTGCTTTTTACAATTGCCGAAATATTTTCCTAGTAAGTTCAGCAGCTCATAATTTAAGTCTCTCTGATTTGTTTTGTATTCTGTGCTTGCTTGGCTTCCAGCATTGCACTTCATGTGTGCTTAAATGACCATGTCATTTGGTAGATTTTAGCTGTTGTGTGATCTTAGAAGTAGAGGCTGCTCTTTCAGGCACTGTTTGAATTGACAGCTGCCATTGTCATATTGCATTTAAAATCTGACACTGAAGAAGAAAAATGAGGTGGTAATCAAAATGATCAAGACAGAGTTCTGATGTGACTTTCAAAAGCTGAAAGCAGCTGTTCTATCCTCTCTGCCATTTCTGTCGCGATCTGTTCTATCTTTCACATGTTAGTCAGAACAAGGTTACTTTACCTGTTGACCCAATATAGAGAATTTAAAGTAATTAGTTGATATTTATGTTCTTGCCCTGTTTTATATGCTTTTTTAATGAACAGTAACTTCTCAGTTAGTGATGAAATCTTTTGATACTGTTAGTGATTTGTCCCAAGTGTTCACAGTTGCCCTCACGAAGAGGGAAAACGTTTTTGAATAAGAACTTTCCATGACACTTCCAAAATGCATAAAAATAAGATGTGCTGGTCTTGTTGAATGTTTTAAACTAGTTTATTTCTCTGCCTAACAAACACGAGAAAAATAATGCTGTAGTTGTCAAAGGAAAGGATAAATATTTGAAAATGTTCTTTTTAGACTGATCTCACAATGCTGAAATTAGCTGCACTAGAAAGTAATAAAAATCAAGACTTGGAAAAGAAAGAAGGTCGTATAGATGACTTACTCAGGGTAAGTGTTAGACATGGGGTAAAGGTTATTTGTGCAGAACAACAGACAGTGAATATGAGGCAAATATTTTAAATTTTTTTTAAATTACTGTAGGGTTACCTAAATTAAAAGGTATAACAAGTTTTTAATTTCTGTAAAATTTTTTCTTAAATCTAAGAAGTCTGTATAATGAAATGTATAAGGTGTTTTTCTGCTTCTCTGCTATGACTTGTTAATGAGTAAATGTTTATAGACTTCCTGAAGGTACAAAGAAAGCTGATGCAGTTAGCAAGCAGTTGATTAATTCCTTGAGTTCATCCTATAATTTCACCTAACAGGTGTTTTTTGGTTGTTCTATTTGAGAATAGCAGTTACCAGTGGAACAACTGTTGGCAGTTCCAGAATGGAAATGATTGTGATGCAAATTATTACAGGCAATAAATAACTACTTTTTATAAGAAAACTGTGCTATACTGTGCTCTAAGTTTTTTGAGGAAAAAATCTTAATGCTTGTGCTCTTGAAAGAAGTGTTGGAGAGGTGATATATAGAAATATGAAATACGAAACGAACCTGTATTTACAGGCTGTAGTCTGCTTAGTGTTTATATGTGTACATATGTATGTACAATGCAGACAAATACTAACCCATGCAATCATATATTATGAAATGGTACATGTAGACTGTTTGAACACATGTTCAACAGTATGGGATGGACAACCCTAAACACTTTTTAAAATTTTCTTTTAATCAAAATAATACTGCTGTGGGATTTTTAAGGTAATAAGTTAAATATAATTGGAACATAGGGAATTTGTTAAACTTCCCACTCAGATGATTGAAACTGTTATCATTGTGAAGTTTTTGTTTCCTTTTAAATTAAAAATGTTAGGATTTCACATGACTTCAGCAATCAGATATAAAGAATCTGGAGCTAAAATTAAACTTACAGTTTAACACTGGAGAGCTGGAAAAGAGATAGGTTCAGAGCTTTTACGTATTACTTGTATGCTGAATGCTTTGTAATACAGAATACAGGACAGTGTACAGGAGATAAAAAAGGAAGCAAAGCATCCTTCTACAGATAGGGATAGATCTGTGAAATGAAATTTTTGTAGATAGATGTTTATGCATGTTCCTTACTTTAGTCATGTGAAGGTAGATACCTTTATTTTCTGTGAGAGCTGATTAAAAAAATAGTGTTTCAATATATCTTTTCATATTTTGTATGTATCTGTTAGGCTAACTGTGATCTTAGAAGACAAATAGATGAACAACAAAAGCTACTTGAAAAATATAAAGAAAGGTTGAACAAATGTATTTCAATGAGCAAGAAGCTTCTAATTGAAAAGGTAAGCTCACTGCTTTTAAAATCTTTGTGATAAAAACTGGGAGATTGCTCTAGAACTCCATTATGATTCCTTCATTTTCTCTTCAGCTTTTTCACATTAGTCTCTTGAGAATGAAACTATCCATGGGTCTCTATCTGGCAGTGTGTTTATAAAACTGAATAGGAAAAATAAAATGCTTTGCCTTTTTCAGATTATGCAAAATTTGCCCTTTTTAATTTAAGGATTTTCCCATCACAAGTAATTCAGCTATAGAAAAGCATAAAAGATAAGAATTTAGTATGTGGCATAGTTTCATGGACTAACTGTAAGATCACAGTGGATTAAAGAATTTCTAAACTTAATCTGTTGTGGAGAGGAGACTATTAAAATCTCTTTGTGAGACACTTAAGTGGCTGAGATAATTTATGATGTAAAATGCCATGTTAGCTCAGAATTAATGGGAACAAGGAAATGAAGGTGACTGTTCACCGTCATACTACTATGAAAGAAATACTTACTTGAAATTTAATGCCAATTATATTTCAACTAGCAGCAGTTTCTTAGAAGACAAGGATACCTTGTTTCTCTCCCTCTTCTTTAAAATAGTCTTATTAAAAAAAAAAAAGAGAAACATTAAGAAGAAGTGAATAGAAAATCAGCTTATTACAAATTAGGATACAAAAAAGTTTTAAGATAAACAGCCAGGTCTCTTCCCTAATGCTGGCTGCTGGATGCTGCAGTCAGATACAAGGACACAAACTGAGCTGTTGGAGGATTAGGGAGAGTTTCCTCACTAGCATGTCACAAATAAATTACTGCAGTTCTTTTAAGTTCCATCGCGAGGGGAATGCAAGGAAAAGATGCATCAGATCTGTTCAGCATGATAGTAGGTGGGTACCTTCAGACTGAGAATATCACAAGGGCCGTTTGTTGTGAAAGGCCATGCAGACCACTTCCTCATTCTAGGAGTCTGTTTGCACAAAGATCCTTCTTTCTGTCAACTTCTGACTTTTTTTGTGTGTGTGTGATTTTGGGCCATAGAAATTTCTTATAAAGCAAGCGTTTGTAACAATTAAAGGAGTTTCCTTTCATCAGGTGTTCACAGTGCTTTTTCTTCCTCTGCTGAAGGAGACTAGGCAGATTCAATTGTTTGTCACATCCCAAGGATTCTTGTGGTATCAGTGACTGATTCTGAGAAGGGCATCTGCTTCTCTTACTGCAAGTGAATATCTGATTGCAGTTAAGCCTACCTACAGTGCATTCCCACACAGAAGTCCCTGACCCAAGTCAGTTTGGTACAAGTAGTAACAGAGATGCTGTGTCAAGGAAGTTTCCAGGCTAAGTGTAGTAAGTGCACTCCTTCTGATATCTAAGTTGGCTCATTTTTTATAATAGACATTTACAGACAGAATCTTAATTATATGCCTCTATAATGGTGATGCTCTATCAGTTTTGCTGTATTTACAAATAAACTGTTAATTATGAAGAGCAGTGAACTTTATAGGAAAACTGAGCCAAACTCAGATTTTTTTTTTTGTGCATAAATCGTCCTTAGTACTGATTCTGACAGCTGCAGAGTTTGAGTTCCATAGAAATTGAAGTAAATGGAGTAAAATACTACAAGATATTTTCATTTACTCTCCTTTTGTCCCTGCTTTAGAAGGCTGTTGGAGGAAAAAAAACTGAGTGTTTTATTGACTTTATGAACACTTTAGTTTACTAAATATGAATTTGTTGTTGTTGTTGTTTTCTTAGAGCACACAGGAGAAGCTGGCAAGCAGAGAGAAGAGCATGCAAGACAGATTACGCCTGGGGCATTTTACAACAGTTCGTCATGGTGCTTCATTTACTGAACAGTGGACAGATGGCTTTGCATTTCAAAATCTTGTGAAGTTAGTCAATGCTATGTTCTTAAAATTCTCACTAATTGTTAGTTCCCTCTAGTGGATTTTTTTATTACTAATGTTCTAGGATTGGAGCAGCTTTTCATATGTTGTGTTTTGCTTTGCCTTTTGAAGACTGAGAATACAGTACAGAACTCCATTAGTCAGCTGAGGGAATACTAAGGCTGAGTGTCTTTGAAAGACAGTTTGGTTTCACTTAGTTTTAACTGTCCTTAGAAAAGCGTGAATGTAGTAAATTAGTAGCACGTAATTATTCATCTTATCTCGTAGAAAGAGCTATAAAACTAATCAGTGATTTTTCAGGAAGCTAACCATGTATCACTGGTGGTCATCGGGGCAGATGAGGTCTGTGAAGTTCTCATTGGTGACTTTCATGTGCTGCATCATCACAGTAGCAGTTTTTTTAGGCATCCTGCTGCTCCTCAGTGCCACGAAGGAGGAGTGACAGATCTGGCAGCCTCAGATAGGGTTTAGTGCAAGTGGATGGGGGAGAGCAATCACCTGGAAAAGAGATGCTGTAGCAGGTATTTCTGCAGAGATAGGGCCAAGGGAAAGGGCTCTGGGAGGCAGTTGGAGATGGTGGTAAAATAATTACACAGTACTTCAAAAGGTGTTATTTGGTAATGAATTTGATTCAATCTTTGGAGGTATAGATAGATATAGAGAGAGGTGTTTAAAAGGTAATTCACCAAGATTTTAGTTTTTGAAGGGCAGCATGTAGTCTTAGCATTATGTGATTGCTTAGGGCATTGTTTCTCTAAAACAATCTTAAAAACAGAGACTGTAGGTGTGTTTTGCATAAAAGCTGTAATTGTCATATGACCAAACTGATAACTTATTTGGCAACAAGTCAGATCAAATTCAGTATTTGGGCTATAAAAATTAGGTGTAATCTCTATTGATTCTGTTATGGGGTTTTTTGATGGTATAAAAGAAGGTATCTACTAGCTCAGATGTATTTTTTTTTCTATTACTAGTGCAGAAGTGATGTGTAAAACTTTCAAAAACACAACAAAACAACCCAAAACAAACCACCACATATTTAAAAAGTAAATTGTGCCATAACTTTAGCAAAATGTTTCCACCTCATGAAGAACACCAGTGTTCTTTTTCCTAGGAAACATTTTCACACATACAGTAAGTTTTCAAAAATTTCTAAATGCCTTAGCAGTTAAAAAGATAGTTCTTTGAAAAATGCAAATGGATCAAACTTTAATAAAGCTTTTTTTGGGGTTTACAGGCAGCAAGAATGGGTGAATCAACAAAGGGAAGACATTGAAAGGCAAAGAAAGCTCCTGGCCAAGCGAAAGCCTCCAACTACAAATAATTCTCAGGCACCATCTGCCAATTCTGAACCCAAGCAGAGGAAAAATAAAGCTGTGAATGGGGCAGAAAACGATCCTTTTGTTAGACCCAATTTACCACAGCTGTAAGTTTAACATTTCAATCAGTCTTTTACATAAATTCTCAGATATTGTCTGTGTGCGTTCTATTCAAATAACAGCATAAAAAGACACTCAGTATATTCAGCAGCTATATTCTCACTGAGGACTTGCTGATGTTAGGGAAATTTGCACCACTGTCTATGAAGTTGTTGTACAATTGCACAATTTATTTTTGGTAAAGTCATCAGAGAAAGGACCATTCTGTGTTTATGCAATGTTCCTTATGTTTTCCTGATCTAGAAGTGTCCTTATCCTGGCTTCCTTCTCTTATAATATCGCTGATACCTTTTGAACTTTTCCGTGTTGGTTTAAGAGCTTCTCCTTTAGTTAGAGATAATTTTTTTCCATGTAGTAGTATTTAGTTGACAAGAAAAGCTTTTTTTGGCCTTTGGTATTTGAAGATGTGTCTAAAAACATATGGAAAAAATACCTTTTTCCCCCTTCTGAATGCTAGATCCTGAGACCAGCTGTCAGAAGTTACTGATCCCATTTCACATATTGACAGTGTTGAAATGTTTTGTCATTGAAACATAAAAATTGAGAGCTATTAGAGAACTCTCTTTTTTCAAGGGATATTTTTTCCTGCAGGCAGAAATAGTATAATTCAAGACACAGAGAGATGTGTTCTTGACATTTAATTTTAATATTTTATGAAGTTGCTGCTTGATGATACTTGTTATTGCCCTGATGCTAAGAGGCTGCAGCTGACAGTGTATCTGTTCCTAGTTTATTTTTAAATAACAAGTAACTAACTAGGGTTAAAAAGACTAACAAATTAATCTGTGTTACTTTGCAGAAGTAAGCCACGTGTTGAGTGTGGGCACGTGCCACCTTTACTTGTGGAGGTAGTAATTCATATCTCCAAGGGTGGAGGGTCTATAAATTATTCTGGTTAGATCTGCAAAATAGATAGTTTGGACCATCGAGTTGAAGACAGCTGCATGTGTTTTGCATAATGCATCATTCTTAAATTTCACATTGTGAAGTTGTTTCTCTGTGACAAAAATATGAAAATGCAGTAGTAAGGCTGGCAATGTAAGCAAGTTTTGGTTAGTGTTAGTCCTGTGTTTTGGCAGAGAGCTGAAGGGCCATTGCTCAGTGTGATTCTTTAGTAGTTCTTAATGCCTATGTTTCTTCTTAGACCATAATTAATACTTCTGAATAGTATGGTAAATATTACTGTCATGTTAGTTTGAATGTAATCCCTCCTGTTATTAGAAGTAACATTCATGTAATGGAAAAGACCTGAAAAATTACAGAACTCCTTATTTGCCAGCTTTTGGCCAGTTAAATTCCCATAATCTTATTGCTGCTTTGAGAGGTGATAAAATATAAATTCGGGAAAAAATACAGAGGACATGTTTAGGACAAGATGAATTCCTGGTAATAAACTTCAGAATATTTCGTGGTGTTAACACAGTGTTAAATCATTTCCAATTTACTAAAGGCTCTTCAAATTTTCATTTCATTTGGCTTAACCCGTTGCATGTTAAGTGGCACATGAAAATGCTTGCTGGTTATGGAATTACCAAGAGAACAATCAAAATTGCCCTTTTGTATCCAATACTAGCATAAGTGTAAGCAGTTATTAAATCAAAACTGTTGCGCCTTTTAAGTATCCTAATTTGATCATTATATAATCCAGATATCACATTTACTTACCTGTATGATAAGCTTATAAATTTTGTTTCAGACCTTTGAGAAGATCTGTAATACATCCTGGGATCACAGAATCATTTAGCCACATTATGCTCTTAGGCCTTTCGTTGAAAGGGTTTGTTAATGTTTGAATTTGGGATTTGTTATAACTTTGTATAGTAATATTATGTGTTGACTCCTCTCTGCTTCTCAGTACAGAATTAAATGTTTTGAGTATCTTGGCAAAACATTAATTGTGCACTTCCATTTTAGAGTAAATTTGTCATCTGCTGCACGTGATTCTCTCCTGTTACATTGTGCTTATCACATTGTGCTTATCATTACTTCATAATGATCTTAATTGGTGTAGCCAAATGGAAAAGGGTTCTGTTTATATGAAGCATGAGGAAATGCAGAGCTGCTTTAATGAACTAAACCAGTATTAAATCAGTACAACATATATGCAAGTGATCAGACAGGTCTATTTTAAACATAGAAACAACTTGCTAGAGGTTGTTACCAACAGGTGTCATTACCGCTGCAGTGTTTGCTTTAGAAAATGTCTCCAGCTTCTGGTATTGACAAAATGATTTATAGCTTTGTAACAATCAGTTGTATTGAAGCTTTTTCTGAAAACAGGTGTCAACTATTTTGAAACAGACTGGAGGTGTTGCCTGAGGCATTCCTAATAAGGGAATCGTTTTAGTTTAGCCTAATATACTGTAGTCTCTGATGCACATGTAAAAGCCAAATTTTTGCATTGAAGTTACTGCTATAAAAGTGGCCATCTTGCCAGTATCTTGTGAGTGTAGGTTGGTGTTTTAAGTAACATGCAACAGATGAGTCTAAACACTGTCCTGGTTTTCCATAATTTTTTTCCCTTTTGTGGCCTAAGCCAAAACTAAAAAGTAGTTTCAATTTTGAGAGTTTTTTACTGAGCCAAGTAATTTTATCAGTCTTATATGAAAGGAATAAATTGAAATTTATTTAAAGAAGAAACATTTATTTGAAATAGAGGTTGCCTCCTTAGCCCTGGAAAAAATCTTGTTTGAAAACTATTCCAAATTCTTCGGAGACATGACAGATGAGTCTGTGAGATTATAATGCTAGTCCTTCCTCTGCAGCTTCAGCCGTTTCAGTTGTATTCACTTCCCAGTCACCTCTTCCAATGCTTCCCAGTTCCTCAGTGGTAGCCTGCATGCATCCTTGTCTCTGCATGCAATTCGGAATAGGAGAACAGAGAGAGCTGGCAGAGTTTGTCACTGTAGCTGAACAAATGCATCATTTAGAGGGAGCATTCTGTTCTGTATAGAACAAATAAAAATATTTTCAGAAACTTTTTCAGGCTGAAGTGCCAACAATGTGTCTGGGCTTTACTGGACAAGTAAAGACAGCTCCTTTCCTGGGGCAGTTTCTTTCTAAGGCAAACATGGAAACAATGGGTGAAAAGACATGGTGAAAGATTTTGACTTGGTCAGTATTTGTTCATCCTTGTAGAAACTTGGGGAACTGGAGCGAGAATAACGTTGGACCAGAAAAAAAGAGCTTCAGAAATTGAGGCCAAAAACTTGTATTGGATGTGTATATGTCTGTTTGGGAGCATGGCTGCATTCTGCTGTGCCTGTATATCCAGGATGATATTCCAACTGGGAGAAGAGATGCTTGTAAATGTACCAGGGTTGATTATCGTGAAAACCAAGGAACACTTAGCCAATTTGGTTTTTTGTCTTGTCTGTACCCACTAGTAAGAGTGTTTTGGTCAAAGAAGAAGGTTTTGTCTGAACTTGCGAGGAAAAAGTGAAAAGAAGAGTACTTATGTCTACCCATGCATGTTGTGTCAAAACACTTGCTGATTAGAAAAAAAAAAAAAAGTTTGAATTGGTGATAATCAAGCCTTTCAGGCCAGGAAAGTGGTTCACTTTCTTCCAGCAACAAGGAAAAGTGGCACATCATGGCCCTAAGCATCACAGGAAAATTTTACTACATACACAGAATATGTCCAGTGCGTTTTTGGGAATTTCAGGAATTCATTGCATGTGTTTTAGAGTTTACTTGGCTGCAGACAGTTAAAGTACAAGATTTATTGCACAGTAATTTCAAGCAGAAAAGATACATGGTCAGGACCAGATTGTTGCCACATTAATCCATGCAACCTCTTTCCAGCTGCCCTTCTTCCCCAGTGCTCCTCAGGTTAGCCTCAGACCTGACTGTCTAACTTAAGATGGCAGCAGCAGCAACTGTTTCTGGTTGACGTCCTTCCCCTGTGCTCCTCAACCTTTCTCCCTCCTCATCTGATGAGACCTGTGTGTCTCAGGTGACGGAGGAGCAACGCCTTCTGAGGGAAATGATGGTGTTTTGTAGGTGACTTGGATGGGGCCCTGAGCAACCTGATCTAATAGGTGGCATCACTGCCCATGACATTGTGGTTGGAACTAGAGGATCCTTTCCAAACCAGACCATTCCATGTTTCTTTGATTCTGTTTTCAGAACGTGTCCCCAGCATGCCACCGTCCTGCAAAAGGTGTGGTGAGTGGATGCAGGTAGAAAGTGATGGACTGATAGGAAGCAGTCTCTTGGTTGCTAGGATGTTTTCAGACTGTGCAGCGGGCTGGTAGCCTCTCACCAGGAAACACAGCATACACACTTTCGTTGCTTTACTGTTATTTGTTGTGTGCTATTTTAATATAAACTACAGTATCTTTATAGATAAAAATAATAAACCTAAAAAAACCATTAAGTGTTTCTGAATATGAGGCAATAAAGTTTTGTTTTTCACAACTAAATGAACAAAATCCAAAGTGATTATGTCTGTGTACAGTTTGGTGTTTTTATATGCCTTCCTCCAAAATGTGGTGGTCAGTAACGACAGTTGCAGATTGCTGTGAATCATGCTGTGCCTCTAATAGAGTTAGATTTGTAACAAAATAGAAAAATGGAAAACAGTCATTTATTGGGATATAGCATAGAAACATGGAAAGGGTGACTTTGAGTCTTAATGTTTTCAGTATGACCTCTGACTTGTGCTCTGTGCTCAAGAGGGCTGTTTCAGAACTTTTTGAAAAGCAATACTTGCTAGAGCTGTCTAGGCACTTTATCATAACTGTGTGAATATCTGAGGTTTTATAAATAGGAACATTATTTTCTATGTTGCATTAGTTTTTAAGGGGATCTATGGTTTTAGGGCTCTCAGTGCTCGTTGAAAATTCTGGTAGGTTGTGTAATAAACTTTGTCTTTTCAGTGTGTTTTACCTGTGGCTCAGCTTTGCTAAGTCACCTAAATGCATACACTTTTTCCTGAGAAAGACAGACAAACTGTGTTTCTGGAAATGCACAAACCTGTAATTTATACTGCAGACAATAATCTGGAAAGAACAGTATTCAACCTTGTACACATTGGCATTGATCCTTTGTCTTTTTTAGCTGAGAACTTAATCCATGTTAGAGTAGTTTGCTGTTTTAACAGAAGTATTGAAAAGGTGTCAGGGATGTTGCTGTAAGTTGTCTAGTGTGGCCTTGTTGCTCTCTTGGATAGTTCTAGCAGGTGTATTAAAGCAGGAATTAGAGCATTTCTTTCTTAGGTTTCTTGCTGTTGCTTGGACTGTACAGAAAATGCATTGCCAGCTTTCCTAGCTATTGAGACACCCCATTTCACATTTACTTTAGTTTGCTATAAAAAGAACATAAATGTTAGGTACCAAAATCTGGTACTAAGAGACCTTTTGCCTTTCTTGGAGAGGCAAATTTCTTCACACTATTGCCTTCAGAGTGTTTGGGAATGTCTGTTAACTGGAATACAAGATTGCTTTGATTTCCAGTAGGAAAAAAAAAAAGGCAGGGTAACTTTGTATGATGCTTTGTAAAAGAAAGTATGGCTTCCTTCTCGGATTCTGACAGGATATGATGATGGGTGCTTTTGTTGCCTGATCTGAGTGTTTTCTATACATTACAGATCAGAAGGTTGATGAAATAAATGCAGTCTTGTGAAGATGTTTCTAGTTTCTTGAAAATATAGATGCTGAGGTCAAAAAAGAACCCAGTAATTTTACTGATATTTGATTGAATCAGTCTCCTATCCTGGTCAAATCAGAAAATGGGCAGCAAAATTCAGTATTAATAATATCAGGAATGGAAAGGGCTCTGTGAAAGCTTCAAGACCACCAGTTTTTATTCTAAAAAGGTGCACTCCTTTATTAACAACTTTTGAGACCCCGTAAATACAGGAGTTAGAATTCTGAAAACTATGGTGAACTTCAAGTTTAAAAGGGAGGAAGAAGTTTTCTAGTCTATTAGATTTCTGTGAATTTTATTGAAGTTAGCATTTACTGTAAGAGAAATCTTCCCTTACCTCTGGGGAAACTACTGGTGATTCTTAAGACATTCTAGTTCTTATACTTGCAATATGAACAGCATCTCTAGCCTTCTAAACACCTTGGGTAATTATCTTTCCAGCTGGTAATTGAACTCACAGAAATATGAGAGAGTATATTATACTATTACTTTTAGCTTTGTGTCATGCAAAAAATATTAGATATAGGCAAAACAATAAAAAGTTTAATTTTAATTTGTTTGTAGGGATTTATGTGAACCCTTTTAAGGAGGCCATACCTCTTTCTCCTTCCCCATCCCCTGTTTTTTCCTTTCTCATGTGTGGATGGTTTCTAATCTGGAACTTAAGTCTCTTTGGTTTCTTTTCTTTGGTCGTTTGTCTTCTGTGTCTTTCATTCATCCGATGGATCCTGCCTGCAGTCAGTTCGCAGGCTTCTTAGTTACTAATCTGTATGAACAGTTTAGATCTTCTACATGATAACTGACTTCATGTCCTAGCGAGTTCTATGGACAGTGAGGGACCACTGATATTATTCAGGAGGCACCTAGGTAATCTTACAGGCTATCTGAGAGAACAGATCCAGTGGGAGAGGCAATTAATATTCCAGAATACCAGACAGAGAGGCATTCTGTAAGTATGTTTTGGCACTGAAATTACAAACCAAGATGTTCAGATGATTCAGAAATGTACTTCTAGTATTGTGGTACTAAATAACATAAGATACTGTATATACTGTAGTATTTAAGTAAGAATGCTATTGTTTTGTTTGCCACCATATAAAAGCTTTAATTACATGATTGTTTTGTTTTTCAGTTTGACTCTAGCAGAGTATCATGAACAGGAAGAAATTTTCAAACTTCGATTAGGACATCTCAAAAAGGTATGGGTTTTTTGATCATGACCAAAACCATAAAAACCAGTACTGCCAGAATAAGGAGAGGGCTTGTTGAGAGCTGTCTGATCAGAAACTCTAATACTAAAATTGCTGTACAGCTTTATGCCTAATAGTGGTTTTAGTTTTCTTTTTGTTTGTGCAACTTGCCATAAAAACTGAGAGTAGTAGTGAGTCCATCAAGTAACACTGTACTCATTCCTTAAATCCTTAAAGCAGTGGTAACAGTGATGACACCACCAATACTGCTCTTCCCTTCCTACTTCCTGAGCTCTTGTTTCAGAGCTAAGGAAGAGGAGTCAGCAACGTTTGATATATGGAGGTTTTATGTTAGTTTTTTGACTTTTAAAAACATTCAATTTACAAAGCATTGCATTTTTGAATGAATGTAATGTTTTCATCGTTTGCAGTATCCACTTCAATTGTTGTCAGTTAGCATATTACCTATCACAAGAGAATATAATTTTCCTACTTTTACAGAAAATCTTTTCTCTGTATCTTAAATTATTGTTGCAGTCAGATATTTTACTCCAGTCTTTGACTTTTGAAAAAAACTTTTCTTGAAGCCCATCATTCTAATAAATCTGTGTAGTTAGATAATTATGATATTAACAAACTATTGCTCATTCAAGCAAAGCTTTTGAGGAGTAATTTGTAAAGAAGAATGACAATTGAAGCAGACAGAAATACCTCAACAAGAGTGAAAGAAAAGTACTTGTATGTGCTGCATAGTACTTGAGTTGTTCAGTCAAGACAGGTCATAGTGTTTTTCCCCTTGAAATGTTGCAAGAGTCTGTTTTGGGCCTGTTCTCATCAAATGTAAAGACACCTCCTATATATAAATCCTACTCCAGTAAACTGAACTGGGCCCTGTGAGAATGCTGTTACTGTCTTTAAAGAATATGACAAGAAAATACTTTAATCTGCTAGGGAATCTGCATGTAACTTGCTGGCACTAGTGAAATAGACTGCTCTTATAGTTCATCATTGTTAATGCTTTAGGAATAGCACCAGCTTCACATGAAATTCTGTTAGGAAATTCTGTAGGTTTTTTCCAGTGCTTTAACTTTTTTGAAGTCTAATGGAATTTTGAAGATGAAGGAAGCTGTTACGTAGTTGTTTAATTCTGGAATTTCAGTTTCACCTTGAGCATCAGTTCTGGAGTACTTTGCATAAGAAGAAAATTCCATGACTAAATGCCAGAGGGGAAACTATTTTACTTCTTAGCAAATTATGTTTGAGTATATCTGAAAATAATAATAAAAATACATTCTTGCATCTTAATTCTTATGTGTGGTACAGATTTTGTCATTAACTAAGGAAAACAATTTTATTACCTTCTTTTTACGTGGCTGCATTTCTTTCCTGGTGCTTCTTTGCTAGTTACGTTTTTTTCCTTCCTTCCCACAGCATATACTGTTTTGCTCTCTGCTCCTCTTCCTTTTCATTCTCCAGATGCTTTCCTGGTGCTCTTATTTTTGGTGCCCTGTATATGCTGCCACCACCAGTTTTCTTTTCCTTCTGCTACCCAGGAAATTCTTTTCCAGCTAGTGGCTTTGGTCCTGGAGAGAGGCTCTTGTTTTCTTACTTCCTTTTATATAGCAGTGACCTGAGGCAGCTAAGCTGGTTCATTCTTGCTTAAAGGTATTCACAGCCCGAGTGTCCTAAATAACAGCTGGAAACAATGCAACCAGCCAGTTCTCTTTGGACTAACATTGGCCTGTGAACCACATTTTGAGAACCACTGAATTGCATAATATATGAACAAAAAAGTCCAAAAGAGGCATAACTGATGGATTTTTTTTTTTGTCAGCCTTTGGGAAGAACATAGACAATTGTGTGTGTATAAGTGTGTGGCCATTGTTGTGGGGAGAAGGACTAGAATTCTTTATGAAGGACTACTGGGTTACGAGGAACTGCCTGTCATTTCAGGATATTTAACACAGAACTGCAGGGAAGCATCTAAATATAAAAAAAAGAGTATAACGTTGTATAAACAGGAAAAAACCCCTAATTCTTGACATCATATTTTAGGAAGAATGAATGGTCCACCCAAATCTGCTAGCAGATTAGAACTACTTAGTCCAACTTTTAAATTATTAGGAATTTAATTTCATTTTCTGAATGAAGGTTCATCTCATGTCTTGTTTTTGGATAAGAGTTTTTTCCATGGTTTATGGGGAGGGTTTCAGAATACCCAATGAAGTCATCTAGTTTGGACTCCTCAACTCATTGGATATGTGGTCATTTAATGTGTGGTTTAAATTATCAAATGCAGTTGTTGTTTCAGAGTATGAGTTTATGATATACAATGTTTGAAAATACTAGCTTTATGCCATTTTCTCTCTACCCTGCTGACTTCTGCCTCCATCCCCTAGTGCTATGACTTGTTGCCCTGTTGCTTTTACCAGCACCACCAAGTTGTACAGTCACAGAATAAATTCTGTTGGAGAACTGATCTAGCTTCTTTCAAAGAGAAAATATGTATTTTATTGTGATGGTTGTGTCTTTTTTCTTTTTTTTTTCTTTTTTTTTTTTTCTTTTAAAGAAAAGATTGATCAGTATTCTGGTTTGATTTATCATGTGGCTGTGCAAGAGACTGTGCCAAAATCACAAGAGATGATGAGGGGGACTGCTGCTAAAAAAAATATGTATCAGATGCCAGGCCTTTTTTTTTCCTTTTCAGATAGAATAATTCCATAATTACGAGCTTTCTGATACGGATGAATTTTGTCTCCCCTTTCTTCAGACTTTCAAGTTCTAGAGGCACTGACTCTGAAATCTATAATAACTACAGTGTCTTTCAGTGAAGTATATCTTTCAGTTTGAGTATAGATACATAGATTTCCACAAATTAGCATCATGAATTCTTTTCTTTTTTAGAGAATCTGAATAAAAAATTATTTTGTTGTTCTCTGATATGTAGCATAAAGATGAGATAAAATTAAGTGCTGAAATTAGTTAGGCAATGTGCCTCCTACCTGACATGCTTCTTTTGAAATTGCACTTAAATCTTAGGCAATAAACATTCTGCATTTGTTATTTTAATAAGATACAAATGGGAAAATCTTTTTAAATTACATTGGTTTTCCTGTCTTGTAGCAGCACCTTAAGATTTCTGCTGTAATGATGTACTCTTTTCTTCTTTTCCTTGATTTGAACTTCAGCCTCAAAATATTTTAAATGTCTTTTCTTAATATGTTGGTTTGTACAAAATCTGTAACTGCACATATCTCAATTTTTTCTCTTTTGGACATCAATTTCAGACCGCTTCCCAGATAATTTATCTCCTTGGCTGAGGTACAAAACCCAGCTGCCTCTTATTTCAGATAGCATCCCTACAGTGCAGAACAAAACTGTGAACATCTCATTACCTGTGGGTTCATGAACAGAAAGGTTCCTTGAAACAGGCTTTTGCCTTATCTTTCTGAATTTTTCTAGCTTTAAGAGAAAAGCAATGCTTTCTTCTGGTTCAGCAGGGTTTTGTGATGTAATGTTCCTTCATCACCACTAGTATTGATGCAGGGGTAAAAATACCCTTTTCAAATGGGGAGTAAATGAGCTTTTATATTTCCTTCTTTTCATTTGCAGGAGGAAGCTGAAATACAAGCAGAACTTGAACGTTTGGAAAGAGTTAGGAATCTTCACATAAGAGAACTGAAAAGAATAAATAATGAAGATAATTCACAGTAAGATAGTGTCTGAATTTTGCATGTCTGTTTTTAAAATAATGCTCTAAAATTACACTTTACAGAGGAGATTTTTTTTGGTTCTCTGTGTTTATGTACATATTTTAAACACCAACTTAATTTAAACTTAAAAAATTAGAATTACTTATAATTTGGTGAAGTTATTAATGGTTTTGTTGAATATGCAGGAAATAACATATATATATATACACACACAGCTTATAGTGGAGAGCTAAAACTTGCTACACCATATTAGTAGGGTAAAAAAAATACTTGTAAGAGAACCTAGTGCAATTCACTTAGCTGACAATAATGCAAGAAAATGGCAGGGAAGTTTGCTGCGATTTTGTGCAGCAGTTAAAATTAGTTTTGGTTTTATGGCACTGTAATTTCATTCCTACTAGGTACAGGTACCTAGCAGGAAAAAGCTGTATTACTTTAAATGTTACTCTACTTCACCTTGAATAGCAGTGTATCATAATGTTAAATTGTTATTTAATATTAACTATTACTGTGTAGATTTGAAAGTAATAATTACGTAACTTAAAAAATTAAATCTGTTTTCCATGATGATGAATACAGACACTAACACTTCATTTTCACCCACACTTTCAGCTGGCACTGTTGTTTAAAAGGAACTGATTCTGCCTCTCCCTGCCTACTTTGCCCTTTTTCTGTGCTTGCAATGGCATTTCTTTACTGAACAGATACTGGAAATTGATCCAAGTTAAAACCAGCTCCTGTGGTCAATATTTTTCTGAATTAATTTTAACCCTGGATCAATTGCCTGGTCTAGTTCTCTGCCCCGGTTGCAAAAATGTTTATGCTGCCATGGGGAGAGAGGGCAGTGCAAGGGTGGAATGAGCCAGGGGGAAGGACATGATGGGACTGGACTTCTTGCATTCTACACTAGGAAATGTAAATGAAACAGTAGCCTTAAGCCTTCCAGATTTTATTTTATTTTTTACTTTTTATACACAATAGAATTATGTATACACTAAAACACTAAAAGAACTAGATATGAAATTTTGCTTAACTGTTCTAATGGTCCCTGTACCTACCCTTCAGTAATACAGAAATTTTTTGTTACCCTGTGGCTTTAGTGCTAATTTGTATCTAAACTAGTGTTGTGTTTTGGATATGAAAAGTCATGGGTGTTGATGCTTACACATTGATGGCAGAATCTTTTTAAAGTAAGTGTCCTACAACAAGTAAACAAGGTTAAATGACAACTTTTTTTAAATCTTCAATGTTTGCATTAGAAGAAGGGATTTTTTTTTTAAAAAGGACCCTTCAACAATAGGTAATAAATGGCACAAAAAAATGACAGGCTTTGACTGTGTAAATATTGCCTGTGTGGGGGAAAGAATGTCCAAATTACAGTCGCAGTTGAAAACAGTTACAGGAGATGGACAAGCAGGATACTGCAGCTTCACTGCTCACTGTCTGTAGTCAATGTTGACACATTTTATGGTCCAGAACAAAAAGCTTTAAACTGTGTTTTCATGGTTTTGTGGGAGTTTAGAGAAGTATTTACAAAGTGGCCAAGCCACAGTTCCCAGTCATCCCATAGAAGAGAGAAGCAATGGAGAAGTAATTTAGGTCTGTTGCCCCTGCTGTCTCTCCTGACATGTCTTGGCAAATCTGGCTGTTTGGTAAGGGAGAGGGTTCTGAAGCAAAGCAGCTGTAAGATTCTGGCTCAAATCCTGCTGAGTTTTCAGCTTCCAGCTGTGGTGTAAAGCTAAACCTATTTTCTTATTCCAGCAACAAATCCATCTACATATGGGTTAACATGTATGTCTGCAACTGCACTGGGGTAACAGGACAAGTTGAGAGTGCAGGTTAGGGCTTCCCTGTCTGGGTTTGGAGCCCCTGTGATGTTGTGGTGCAGGTTCTTAGCCATGGAGAGCCACACAGTAACAAAATCAGCAGTGGAGAGGGAAAGTGGTAAGATTCACAAGATTAGCCCTGCTAGAGGCCCTACTAGAGGCCCTACTAGAAGGACCAAGAAAATATGAATCTAAATTTGTTGTGTGGTTTTAAAGAATTGGACTACTGGTCACATGACATCAATTGCCTAATGATGCTACCTCAAAATTTGTTATCTCTTCTACACTGAATGTGTTAATAACTGTTAATGGGTTTTTAAAAAAATATTTAGCATTGAAATATGTATCTTCATAGTGAATGAAAAGGAAAGCTTTATGTCTAAAAGGGGCATAGTAAGCAAGAATATGTGTCATCCCTCAAATACTTGCTACCTCTGATCATACCTCCAAAACTGTAGGGAATATGGAAGGATGGGATGACCTGTTGATGAACTAGCCCTAAAACCTTTCTTAAAGTTTTCTATGGAATATAACTGGCAACTTGCCCTAGATTCATGAGTATAGTTGTCTCATTATTGTACTAAAAATGTGTTGAGTATTCACCTCTCTTCCCCCTGATTGGATGGGAGGATATATTTTGTCTTCTGCATATTTCAGGAAAGAGAGTATGGTTCTTTTTCTCTGTCCTGCAGCATCATTTTGTGTTTGGAAGGAGTGTTTTCTTTTTGCTTTTGCTTAGAGTGTGAGCAGATATTCAGTCTTTTGGTGTGTTTCCCCCTTATCACTGTTTCTGATTTGTTTTAACTTCTTAGTGTTATATAAAATCTATTTTGTGAAAAAGAGAGAGGAACAGGTCTGGTCATGTTTTGTGTGAAATTGGAAGAATATCCTTGTCTGTTCTAGAAGGGTGAAGTGTGAGACTTCCCTAAATATTGGCACAACAAAGAGAGGCCTCTTGTATCACATGTTTAAATTTAAGGATGCTTTTCTTAACATGTTTCGGTGACAGTGTTGTGATAGCATTTGTACACTAAATAGTCAAAAGGTACTGAAATTCATTGTGTTGTATAGTTGTGCCATAGGGTTTCACATGGTGTAATGTTGCTTAGCATATTATATGTAGCTTGTAAAAAGAAAACTCCATTTGATAAATAATACTAAAAGATTTACGTTGTGGATTCTCTTTGTGTACCTTAAATAGAATTAAACAATTTTTTTTTTCTTTCAAGGTTTAAAGATCACCCCACATTGAATGAACGGTATTTGTTACTCCATTTACTTGGCCGAGGTGGCTTCAGTGAAGTATACAAGGTAGAGTTTGTTGAGCCTAATAAATCTGGTGTTTGAACCATGTACATTTAATTTTCGTGGGATGGAAAGGAATTTAAATAAGTAGGATTGTAACGTGGTATACTCTTTAAACACTGGTTGAGCAAACTTCGATTAACCTGTGGAGTGCTAGGTGTCATTACAATAGCCTTGTCAATGTACTCATGAATTACATCCCAGTTTTTTCCCTCTCTTTATTGGATGTTGCTTTTATCACCTTTTGTTATAACTTTCCCATAATTGTCTGTTTCTTTTTTAGGCTTTTGATCTTTATGAACAAAGATATGCTGCTGTGAAGATTCACCAGCTTAACAAAAGCTGGAGGGATGAAAAGAAAGAAAACTACCACAAGTAAATATTAATGACTTACGCTTCATATGTTAAGCTTAATAGCATTTTATTGATTGTGGAAGGTTAATGTATCCATCTTCTTTTAGACATGCCTGCAGAGAGTATAGAATACATAAAGAACTGGATCACCCCCGAATAGTTAAACTGTATGACTACTTCTCCCTGGATACAGATACGTAAGTAAAACTTAGCCAGAATTTTAGGGTGCAAGGAACATGCGGTGCTGTAATGGTTTTGGGCAGAGTAAGAGCTGGTGCAGGGCAGCTTCGAAAGGCTGCCATATCTTAGGCAAGTTTCCAAGACTAAATGACATCAGGAGCATTACTAGCCTAAGTGTAGCCCCTGGTGACTGTCCTGCACCTCTTCGCATGAAATATGTCACACCTTAATGGATAGTTAGGGTGGTTTTCTTTTGAGAAATATGTCTATTAAAAATAGAGGGTTTTTTTTAACTTAACATCTCACCAGTATGGATGCATTTGCTCTTTTAGTGAGTACGAATGTTCTGATTTATGTCAGTTTTCATAAACTAATAGTTACACCGTGTTCTATGAACAATTTAATTCATATAGTTTAATATTCAGGCAGCCATTCTTAAACTTGTCAGTATGAAACTAGGTTGTCATGTCTGTTTCTAATTATGCAGTGTGATACGTTATTTAATTTTGTCTCTCTGAATTCTGCTCTAGGTTTTGCACGGTGTTAGAATACTGTGAAGGCAATGACTTGGATTTCTATCTCAAGCAACATAAGTTGATGTCAGAGAAAGAAGCTAGGTCCATTGTAATGCAAATAGTAAATGCACTACGGTATCTCAATGAGATCAAGCCCCCTATTATACACTATGATCTTAAACCAGGTAAGTGAGAAATATTATGATTGAAAATGTAATTTATTTTTTATCCTTTATTTTGTTTGTAATTCATGCCTCAAAAAACCAAAATTATCTTGTGTGTCAGGGTTATTGTAAACAACAGAAAAAAGTGTGTGCTTTTCTTTCTACTTTCATCGTCAGAGTGATCTGCCCTTTCTGTGGAAAGTGATTGTTATAACTTTTCTACTTTGCATTATTTTGATTTGAATTTTTAGGAAAAAATCATATAGGTAATAGATACATGCATTGGTACTTAGCAGTATAAACAGATAAGATCATTAGTTGGGTCAATGCTGATATGTAAATAATTTTTCCCATATGTTTTTCTTAACTTGTGAAGGATTGAAATAGGTAATCAATCGCTTTCAGCATCCTAGCATAAGCACTCCAAAAGAGGGCTTTACAGAAGGTTTTCTTTACAATGAATAATAAACATTGTTATAAACAAAGTGTTCTGTCTTGATTCCATGGCCTTTGTTTTACCACCTTGGATGAATGATGCTTGTACTCTTCATGTACTTTAGTCTGCTGCACTTCCAAGTGTGGGGTTTGTAAAGTAACTCTTAGTGCTAGGCTGTTTGCTTAGTGCTGTGTAATAAATTGTTCATACAAGTTTCTCTTGTCTTATGGAATTGTACAGAATGTATTCTTAGTCTCATCAAATAACTTTTATATCAAGAAATTATTGTACAACTTTAAAACATGGAGTAAGATTTGTAGTATCACAGCAATTTCTTGCCACAATTTTGTGGCTTGTGCAAGCCCTGAAACATGTAGTGTAGGATTTGTTCTGGCAGAAAAAGGAATAAAACTTCACGGTAACTGGTATATTGCTGCATTTTGGTGTCTTTCACTATATTTTGGTGTTTCTTTGCTGACCAGCCAGCTCCCAGCTGAGAGTGCCATTTCAGATCATGATAATCTAGAGAGTTCCTGAAACTGCATTGAAATGTTTTATAGTCAAGTCACTCTAGACTTGAGGATATAAAGATAATGTAAAGTTGTCACCCCCCATCAAGTTAGATGTTCTTAAAAATTGAACCTGGTTTTGAAAATAAAGCATTCTTTAGCTGTTTTGAGGTAATTTTTCTTTTTCCCCCCCCGAATAGGTAATATCCTTCTTGTAGATGGAACAGCATGTGGAGAAATAAAAATTACTGATTTTGGCCTGTCCAAAATAATGGATGATGATAGCTATGGGGTGGATGGAATGGATTTAACTTCACAGGGAGCAGGAACTTACTGGTGAGGCCTGGTTTGATTTTGCTCTTTAGACTTTGGCTAATGGTTCAGATTTTGTAAATGCTCTCTTATAAAGCCAATTTGATGAGAGAACTAGGACTAAAAATATTAACATGGATGACAAAGAAAGGGTTTTGTGCAGTACTGTTAATGCTGATATTCCCAAATGTTAGAAGAGTAACATAATAAGTAAGATGAGTGTGAGTATGTGTTGTTTATTTTTTTTATATATAGGTGTATGTGGTGTGTCTGTGTGTATATAGAAGTGTGGAGATGATCACTATGATTAAGAAACATGGCTTCCTCTAAAGAAGCATGTTTAATCTTTGGTGTTTAATCTTTGGCTGGTGGTGGTTGAAGACATTTGGCAGAGCTATGATGATTAAGTGTGGGTGCTTAGTACTTGGAAAATCGTAGAGTATTCACTCTTCCATCCTAAAGGTTAATGGCAGCTCAGCAGCTGTGATTTGTTTTTTGTGTACATTTGTGTGCTTGTCCAAAACAATGAAGTTTTAGAGCTGCCCAAGAACAGGAATGGCAATAGGCATTTCATTGCTTACAGAAAATCTGTTTTTAGAATTTGCTCTCTGAAGATGCAGTTTCTTCATGACACAGTAGCCCTTTGAGCCTGGGTGCATGGTAACTGTGTCAGGGTGAGTGGATTAGAAAGCCTATATTGGCCATGTTGTTACTTGTCCATTCATTTGCTCTTTCTCTCCTCATTGTGCTTGTAGTAAGATCAGTCAGGAGCTGAAACCTAACTAAACAGAGAAGCCAGTGTCATTCCCATTTGCTTTGCAATTTTTCCCATATTCAGAAGTTGCATGTAATAAAGTTTTTGCCTTTTCCTTCAGGTTTTTTGAGAAAAGAAAACACACATACTCTTCCACAAATGCCACTGTGCACATACTGGGAAAAGATGATTATTCAAGTTAAAGCATTTTAGAAGTGTTAGGCTTTTGCTGCTCTTTTTCATGTTTTACCTGTTTCAGCACCACTTTAAGTATTTTACTGTAGGAAAGTATGTAAAAAAATATTGGCCTTTGGATTTGAATCTAGAATGCCACAGGCACTAGTAGCGCTGTAAACTAAGAGTAAAAAAGATCTGTAACCATTATAGGTTCACAATGAATCTCTGCACTTCTATGAGCCCAGAGTCATCATTGAGGAGGGAAATACTTGGACTGAGTTTGAGATGGGTAAACGAGTCTGTTCAGAGTACATTGCACAAACTGTCAGCAGCATAGACCTGGAAGGGATTTCTTCACTCACTGGGTCTAGTTACCTGCCTTTCCAGGCAGTTAGGTCACATAATCTCTTTTGTAAACTTACAGACGTTTGTATTAAATTTAGTTAGTGTTTTGTCCCCAGTAATCTGATTTGAAGTGTCTTCTGTAACCTCAGTTCTCTGATCATTAGAAACCTAATCCTCTAATTTACAGACTGTGTTTATTTGTGGCCAGTTTATGCTTGTTTGTTCCTGTGCCAACATTGTCCTCCCTCAAGTAGGTTGTTTCTCTTCCCAGTACTTGCTCCTTGGTGTTTTTATAACCTTCACTTCCCCGCCCCCCCCGAACTATAGGCTCTCCATTCTTCAGATCATTTTGGTAACCTTCTTTGCACTTGTTTCACTTTAAGCTCACTTTTCTTGGTTTTTGTAATCAGAATTGTAAAGTATTCCAGAAGAGAGTGTTTGATACTGTTCAAAATTGTTGCATTCTTAACTCATTTTTCTCCTTATTTCCATTTCTACAAATATTTCTTCAGAATTTCTTTTTAAGTCTTTCATGTCGTTGATGAAAGAATGCCTGGTCTGACTTACTCTAATAGTTTTTATGCCTTTTTCAATTTTAGATATTACGGTCAATAATACTTCACTAAAATTGATACATTTGGAAGATTTTGTTTGCTTTTTAAAGGAAGTTCCGCTTCATCAGTTCTTTTCTAATTCAGGATTGGCACAGGAACTTCCTCAGCTTTCAGTTCTCTGAGTATTCCTACAGGTCATAGGGCTGAAAATATCAATCACCTTTGTCTATCATATACCCCCCTGGGTAACATCATCGTTTTTACTGAAACCTTAGGTAAAGAGTCTTTAAGCCATATCTGCATTATCTTTGATTCCTAACCAGGCCTTGCTGTAAAATGCCCTGTTTGGCTCTCATCTTTCCTTGCCTTGATAGATTGAGAAAGTTCATATTTAAACTGGGGTCCCAATTAAAAACAAAGTGATAGTTGGCGATTTAGGTGAAAAATGCTTGTATTTGTGCTTGTAAGAGACCCTCTGTTTGACTGACTGTACAAAAACTGTAATGTCAGATGGGTCTGTGAGATGTTAGAATGCAGATCATAAAGCAACTGTAGAGTTTTCAGAAGATCAGAGATGTGTACCTGAGGTGTTTGTACAGTTTGATAATTGAACGTGTTCTAGTGATGCCACACTTAAAGACACTGAGGTGCATGTTTTGTTTTCCAGGTACTTGCCTCCAGAGTGTTTTGTAGTTGGCAAAGAGCCACCAAAGATTTCTAATAAGGTTGATGTATGGTCAGTTGGAGTAATCTTTTTCCAATGCCTTTATGGTAGAAAGGTAAGGAAAATGTTTGAAAATCTAAAGAGTTTTAGTGTAAATGCCTGTTTTCAGTAGACTGTGAATTACACTCATAAAGACATGAATTTCCATGGAAAACTACTTGTGTTACTTTTTGGCGGTGTGCATTGATACGGCAAGAAACTAGAAAATCTTGCCTGCAACTTTTTTATTTGCAGAGTGGTTAGCAGTTTGTATTAACACTGCAACAACTTACTATAGCATAAATACTTAAAAATCAAAGTAGTTGGATAATTCTCATGAAGAAAATCATGTGCTTATTTTTCAGCCATTTGGCCACAATCAATCACAGCAAGATATTTTACAAGAAAATACAATATTAAAAGCCACAGAAGTTCAATTCCCTGTCAAACCTGTTGTAAGCAATGAAGCCAAGGTAACTTTTAATATCATCTCTGAGTAAAACATTCATCTTAAAGGATTCAGCTGTAAAATTGCTGTTAACCCAAGAATTTTGTCGGACATAGTAACTAAACATGTAGAAAAACGTAACAGAGAACTAGTATTTTGATTTTTTATTTAAGCAAGCTTATTCTGGGACTTCTCAAAACCATGTACTTCAAAGCAAGACTATATATATATTCCAAAAATATGCAAGTGGTTTTAAAGTAGGCCACCTCAAAAATTGTCTGCTTTGCTTTTGCCCAGAGGACCTTATGTGTCTCATTCAAGCTGTCTCACTAGAAGTTCTTGTGAAATACTTCTGCTGATACTAACAAGCTCTTTCTGAAAATAGTGAATGTTATTCTCTGCAGCCTTATTGGCTTGAAGAACTATTTGACTACCAAGTACCTGGAGCATATGACTGCTAACACTTGTCCCATTGAAAGGTCATAATATGTGTGTATTAATTCAAAGCTGAGTTTGGAAACATGAATTCTTAATCTTAAGAATCTAAAAGGTATTGTGATACTGATTCAGGAAATAAAACTGCCATACTAGTTGATCTGCCACAAAGGGGTAGATGGCAATGTGGCCTTTATTTAAAAATCTTAGTAATATCAAACTCCTCAACACAGACTAGCTATTCAGAAACAGATTAAAGTGGTTTCCCAAATGAGTACTGCTGTGAGCATCCATAACACAAATGCAATTCTGTGAATGTGGAAGAAAATGTTATCTATGTGTTACTTGTTTGTAAAAACTCTCCCTATTTTTGAAAGATATATTCATGGCCAGATGCAGAAGATGTGCTCTTTGAAAAAAAAAAAAAAAAGCCAAGACAGTTAAATGCCTATTCAAGTTTCAGCAGCTAATTAAACATACTTAGATTTGGGACACAAGCTGCAAAAAAATTAGGAATGTTAAAATTCAACTTCTAAAGATTAAAAGGAAAGAAAACCTATTACTAGAGGCTGTAATGGCCAGTCTTCGCGAACGAAGATTTTTAGGAAAGGTCTTTTACCTTTCCAGCCTGCGCAATGGATTTTTTTTAGGTGAGACACAGCATGCGCTGAACTGAGCCCACCCTTTAATCCTAAAGTTCATCTGCCGGGGCCAAGCGAGCTTGGACAATGGCAGTGAGGTCCTCAGGACGTAGGTTTGTTTAGAGTGACCTTCTCATAGATGGATGGCCTCACAGGGCTAACGAGCTCCATCTGCCCGGGGGACCAGGAATCGAACCTGGGTCGCAGCGGTGAGAGTGCCGCATGCTAACCACTAGGCCACCAGGGGTCCCACTAGAGGCTGTAACTTCCCAAGAAAATAAGTCTTTTGGGTACATAAACCTGCTGTTACAGCTTGTTGTGTATTTCTGTTGGTTATATTTTCTAAAAGTAGTGTTAGTGAGGGAGTTGCAGTTAAGGTTATGAAAAATCGGTTGAAGAATTGCAGTTAGTACTGGGTTTTTATTTTTGGTTGAGGTTTTTGTTTGCTGGTTTTGTTTTTTCACCCCCATTTGGAAAACCTGTTTCCCTCAAGTGCAGTTGACAGATATGCATCATGGCTAGGCTTCGCGAACAAAGATTTGGGGAAGGGCTCTGCCCACGTTTGTTACAAGCACGTTGGTGGCTAAAAAGACCAATACAAGATAGACACGTCCGGTTGCAAAAGGCATGGCAGAAAGACTCCTTAGGTGGTATATTCTGCAAAGCTCAATTCTTTCTGTGTTGTCTTTTCTCCTCAAGAGTGATCCTGCGTGCTTTCTCAAAAGCATCAGCGGCTTTAAAGATAGTGTGTCTCCAGACCTCCCGATTGGAGGCCAGAGTAGACCAGTTATGGTGGTCAGTATGGCCAAGGCTGAGATGTTCTTTCAGGGAGTCCTTGTATCTCCTCTTCGGGGCTTCTCTCTTGCAGCAGCCGGTGGCAAGTTCACCATAGAGCAGGATCTTAGGGAAGCCGTGGTCCTTCATCCTTGAGACGTGCCCTGCCCAACGCAGCTGTGTTCTCAGCAACATGACCTCAATACTCGTGACTGCTGCTTGTTCTAGAACAAACCAGTGAATGTTTAGGATTGTATGGAGGCAGCGTTGATGGAAGCGTTCTAAGAGTCGCAGGTGGTGGCGGTAGATGACCCATGATTCGGATCCATATAAAAGAGTAGACAGCACAATGGCTCTGTAAACACTGATCTTTGTACTTTTCTTCAAGTGTTTATTTTGCCAAACTCTTTTATGGAGGTTTCCGAAGGCACTGTATGCCTTTGCTAACCTGTTGTCTATCTCTCCATCAATCTTACCATCCAAGGAGATGAGGCTACCTAGGTATATGCATCATGTAATTGATAACATTACATGTTAACAGTTTATATATCCCTGTCTTTTAACTTTGCATTTCTTTGTCAGTAATAGTTTTTATATAGAGGATGTCAGGAAAGAGTAGGCAGTTCAACATGGAGAACTGGCAACTTTTTGCGTTCTCTGTGTATTTCATGCTCTGTTTGTTGGAAAGACTAAAATAAACTTCTGGTCTTCTTCTCTCATATTAACATTACCATAATAGCTTTAAGAGAAAGGATGAAATTATTCTCTGGTGGAAATGCTATAAAACAATTTCAGACTAACTTGCACATGCAGGCCATTTATGATGACTGCGTAGAATCCAAATTGTTTTTAGATTTATAGGCCTGGCAGTTGGAAAAGAACACCTTGTAAACTGAAATTCTGATTTGGAAAACATGGAGATGAAGTAAATATGGAACCTGAAAGGACTTGGTTAGTTAGCTTTCAGACTGCAACTGTCCTTTGATCCTCCTCACTTTTTCCTGTTTTGTGCAGTGATCTCCTTTGCTTATCATTAGTATGTCTACAATGCCACAAAATCATGAAGTATTTTAAAAACATTATAGACACAAACTGTTACTCTGAGGATCTTACAAATAAGTCTTAACAGTTCATTTGTTATGAAGGATTTATTGTGAAGAATTTGCTTAAAATTTGTAATGTTCAAGAACATGTGAATATATATTAACAGATGTGCATGATTTTTATTTTGCACCTTTTTCATGCTGGATATGTAAATGAAATTCTAGCAGGATTCTTTGGAACTTGTATCACTTCTTTTTTCCTTTAATCTCCAGTTTTTAATTGGAGCAAAGAACAAACAGCTGAACAGATTTATCAAGGAGATATGTAATTCTTTTAAATTAAGTTCTAAATTAAGTAATAATGTGCTAATCAGTTCTGTAGCAATAATAAGGATTTTCTATCATTAAATGTTGAAGCCCAAGCTCTCAGGAGACCAAATGTTCTGTGTATGCTAGACATAAGACTTGACAGAAACTTTCAGCACAGAATGATTGGCATACACTGCATGGACCTAAATGTAGGATAACAGAGTGACTCAAGAACAGTCCTGAAGTTAGCTACAGAGTTTTTCAATTGATTAGGTGATTCTAAGCAGGTGGAATTGAGTTTTCCCTGGGAAGAGAGTTTCAGCAAGGTATTGGTTTCTTGAATATTCTTCATTTTTGCTATACTGCATTATGGCACATGTGGAAATTCCTGTGTTTTCAAAAGTCAACTAAAGCGTTGAAATTCTGTCCTTGCATGATCTCTCTACTTTTCACCACTCAGCTCAATGGTTTTAGAAGCTCATTAGAGAAAGTATAAAGGTCTACTTTTTCATTCCTCTGACACTTGCTCCTGGTTTTTACTAGGCTGTTCAAGCATAACACATGCAGAATTCTAATTGGGTGAGGTGCACATTTACTTGTAAATGTAGTTCCTAAACATGGAAATATATATTTTAAATGTGATTATTTGAAGCTAATTAATTTACTGATGTTTTTTCTTTCTGTCATGACGTTCCATTTTTTCATTGGGCTTAGCAGTAAAATGTCATTTGAACTGAATTACTTAATAACAAGAATTTGTTTAAAATCTAGTTTATCCAGAAGGACTTGCATATTTACCGAAAGCAGAGGTAAGTATTTGGAATGCTGGTGTTAACTTTTTACATTTCATTTCTAGGCCTTTATTAGACGCTGTTTAGCATACCGAAAAGAGGATAGATTTGATGTCCACCAGCTGGCTAATGATCCTTATCTTCTCCCTCACATGAGGAGATCGAATTCTTCAGGAAACTTGCACATGACTGGGCTAGCAGCATCCCCTACACCACCTACTTCAAGCATTATTTCATACTGAAGTTTCTCCAGCTGAGGAATGGGATGATACCTTTGTGTAGTTTCCTGATGCAGGCTTGAGCTTGAAAGCATTTGAGTGTTTTTACACAGGACAAGTTTGATAACTGTGTTTTCAGACTGAAGTCCTCCTACATAGTGTCATTTGTATGATTGGAATGGATCATGGACCGTGAATAAATGTACCCTTCTGAGAAACACCGTTAAACATTGAAGGATGACACTTCCTGTTACAACTAGCAGGTATACTGTGTTTAAGACTGAAGAAAAGGTTTTTAGTTTTTTTCTGGGGAACATTGTAAATAATCTTTTTAATACTTAAAATACATTTGGTGGATACTGGAAAGTTCTAACATGAAGGGTAGTTTTTCATTATTTAAATCTAAAAGGGTAGTGAGCAAATTTGAAAACACAGGAAAAATTTCGTGCCTGGTTATAAACTAAATGAACTGCCATCTTTCCAAGACATTGATCTTTTGAAACCAAAGTAAGGAGTGTGAGACGGTGAAAGATGTTCTGTATCAGATTTCTCAGTTAAAAGTAGAGTATTTTATTTGGCAACTCAGGCTTGTACCTCCAAAAATGTGGTGGTGTTTCATGAATTTAGATTGGAAGGGTGATATGAAATTCCTGGTACTTACTTCTCAAATAGATTGCTAATTTTGAAATCCATTCAGTTTTCTAAAAATACTACACTTGCTGTGGTATCAAAACTTGTGAAACCTTCCTGGCTTCTAATAAAAGCAAGCAACAGTATGAAACCAAATGCAAACAGGTCATGTATAATGTTCTATGCAGGAATAATGATAAATTCCCTTCTAACTCTATTGTAAATTGTTGTACAGATGTCACATTTTCAGTTAAATTTCAGCAACTTATTCCTGTACAAATGTTTAAAGTATGGCTTTTTCTAATTGGATATTGTATTTTTTTTAAGTCTCCCTCAAGGCGCTTTTAATTGCTGCTAAATGATGTTGCTTTTACTTTTACAAAAGAATCAAATGACCTCCTTAAGGTGCAAGTCAACTGTACGTGTCAGAGAGATTGAGAGTAGGCAATCTGTTAACAATCAAGGCATGTCAAACAGATCTGTGTTGGCAATATACAGTACAGTTCTTTAATTCAGTTTATTGCGTTCTCAACCTCCAGAGCGCATTGATACTAGATGTAGAAGTTGCTCATGGTTATTCTCTATTTCTGGAAGTTCCTATCAACAAGGAAATGTTTCTTGTGGCTTGTACAGATATTTTAAAATGTGAAACATTTTCTAACTGCCTTGTATGGTAGAAACTTATTTTTCAGAACAGTGTATCTCTCTCCTGTTCACTATTCTTTTTACTATCCCATTCTTGATGCTGAATACCTATATGTAATTTTGTCCATGTTGCAGGAAGAGGAGGCTGTATTACCACAGGTTTTCATTTAGTATTGTACAGTTAAACTGTTGCTCTTGTTTCTGATGTTGCAAGCCATTTTGTTTTCATTGTATATAAAGAAATGTTAACTGTCTCTTTAAGATGCTGCTGAAATTGTAGAGAATGTAGCCAAAACAGTAATAAACAATGGCAGTTGAAATTTCAAAGTTTTCATGGTGTGTTTTTACATTTCAACAGAGGGCAAATCACATAACTGTATCACTGAGCTACACTTAATTATTTAAAGCACACTCTTTTTAATTACAACCAAAAGGCCAATAATACAATAATTAAGTAACATCGGAGGTGAAAGGGGAGGATTCCATGAAACTTAAAACATCTGTTGTAATGAAACTTCATTTCACTGAATAGATCTCACAGAAACAACTCTTAAGTATGTCAGTGATCCTTCTTTAATTCTTGAGCTGTGGAATAAAATTAGTTTATAGAATGACTAGAAAATTAGACTCAAATAGAGAACTGGCACTGCATCCTTTTCACTCTCTACAGCACGAGACAGAGTGCAGAGTGTGAGGAGAATGCTGTAACTGTAAGCTCACATTAGATTTCATTCCATCTTATTCTGCACGTGTCACTAACAGAAGTTAAGTCAACTGTTTTGCCTAAGGAAAATACGTACAATTGTGTGACTATTTTTATTTCTCTGGAATGTGGGTGGTATGGTTACCCTTAGAAAAGGTAAGTTAGGCAATGTATCAGAGAACTACTTAAGTAACTGAGAATTTTACAGCTACCTAAAACTAAGAAGGTTTATATATAGACTTGCTTTTCCTATGGTTAGGATCTGGGAATAGGCTGTTGTGGCTAGGTACATGACATTTGCTTCAGCTTTACAAATGCATGTTTCTGAAACCTAAACACCCACTTTAAAAAAAGCTTCATACAGATAAAAAGAGAGTCACCATCTCCTCTTTTGAATCAAAGTTTGAGGTTTTACCTCCCAATATGCACAGTTGTGTTTGTTTTAACATCTTGCAGTACTGTTAATGACAATTTTGTATCCCCACATGTAGTAATTCTGTGGTCACAGGAAGATGTCTGAGTTGGTGTGTTTGGTGACTGCCATTCAGCAATTTGTGCTTGGGATAGAAGTACCCTTGAGGCTGAGTCTAGGAGCCTGAGTTACTGGACGAGTTCTGGATCACTTCTAGGTAATTCATGTATCAACTGTTCAGTCTGCATTGTACACTCATTTTACTAATTTCACTGTGTATCATCCATCACTAGGTTTCCTAAGCTTTCTCCTGATTTAATGGCAGGTAGACAGAAGAAACTAAGTTAAACTTCATCATGCAGTTTTTAATGAATCTTGGAAATAAAAAGCTTCCTTTATTTTAAAATTCATGAATACTTTAAATGTCTGCATTTAATGGAAGATTGTAAAATATTACATTGCTGTATAATTAAGAAAAACCCTTTTACATATGAAATGGGTGACTGTGAGAGAAATTCTGCACTTGTAACTGATTGTAGTGCTAGAGGTTCTTGCAGCCAGAGTTAACGTTGGTTAGCTTGTGCCTGGAAAGCAACCATGTTTTGGCACTATTTTATTTTACTTATATTAGCACTGAATTTGTTCAGATTTCACTGAGGAGCACTATTCACTTTAAACTTGGTCTACGCCAGTTGATAGATACCAATTCCTTGGAGGGTGGTTAATATTTTAATTTTCTGAAAAATGCTTTTAGTGCTCACATTTAGTCAGGAAGAGCATCATGGCAGCTGTGTGCTTGCCCAGGCACTGCTGACCACGCCTGGCCAAGTGGAGCTCTGTGCTGCTGGGACCCCCACGGCAGCCCAAGCAGGTGCCTGCATGTTTTAAAATCAGCAACCCTGGAAAGGAAAGCATGTCCTGGAATTTGAAGCAACCTGAGTGCTCCTGCTCCAGCTCTGATGTCTCCCCAAATGTGAAAAGACCAGGCATTTTTCTCTGAAGGCAGAAAGGGGGGCCACCAGCCTGGCTGGGTCTTTCTTCCCTATCCCACAGCTCTCACAGCCAAGCGGGACATGACACATCCAGCCTGGGGAGGGGATGTAGGTCCCCAACAGCGCTGCTGCTTCAGCCTTGATCTGGATTTCAGCTTTACCGGGGCTGGAGCTGCTGCTGTTGGTGCAGAAGGGCCACAGCACAAATGAGCCCAAGCTGGGCAGGTCAGCAGCGTCCCTGCTGCTGTGTTGTGTAGCAGAGTGGGACAGTGAGGGAAGGAGCCTCCCAGGAGGTGAGAAGTGTCTTTGGGTCGTTTATTTTTCTTCAAAAAGCCCTGAGGACTTGCTGCTCTTTTCCAGAAATGGGACATTGCACTGAGAAGGTCGACTGGAGAGCCTGGCCTGGGGGAGGGGGAGAAGGCCTGGGCAGAGTGTCAGGACAGGGATGGCCTCAAAATTTGGAAGAACTGTGTTTAGAGAGTTTCCTGATACTGTCTAAAACATTTCAATCTCGCAATTGATGTTTAAAAATACTTTTTTCTACATGCCATCTACAGTCAGAGAGAGGACCCTGATTTCATTGGCAAGGGGTGTCAGGCAGCATGGACTGACAGTGTTTCCCGTGCACAGCCCCACACTCCGTGTGCCAGCCAGCCCAGCGTGTCACTCTGCCGCCACATCATGGGCACCAGGGCACTGCCGCAGCCCAGCGTGATCCTGCCATGGGCTTCAGGGTGTAAATACCCTTCCTGAGGCCTGGAGCATTCCCAGCTTCAGGCAGCCATGGACTGTAGAGTTGAGGACTGTGTTGTGTTTGTAGGAAAGGTAAGACTGCAAATGTTTTCAGAGAAATTATGAATAATCCAACAGTTTCATGTCTTCGTGACCACAGATTGGTGAAAGGAGTCTAACGATAGGGAAACTCTTGCTGTTGGAGAAATAAGTTTTTTCTAAGTAAGCAAGTCACCTTCCTATCTTTTCATTGTGCTATGTTTCCCAAGCCAGTAAAATTCTGTGCATAAATGAAGGAAAAATGCTTTCCTTAGAAATCTCATTTTGTATCTAGTGTCTTGAGAGCTAATCAGGTATCATTAAGAAATTATGTGATGTTTGAATTTCAGAATTGTGCAGATATGTGAATATCTTCTGCTCTGCAGAAGCTCGCACAGGGACTTTGCCTTTGAGAAGTGAAGGAAATCAAAACCACATTTCATATATCCTCAGAGGATGTGCTGCTGTCAGACCAGCAGGTCAACTAGCAAAGTGTTTTCTTGCTCTTGTATGGAAGCTATGCCATAGTATTTAGCGGAGCAGAACTCTCTAGACCAATGAAAAAGTGTTTCCCGGGAACAGAATGCCATAGCTTCATCTCCAAGCCCCTGTTCCATTATTGTTTCTGTTGTTGGGCTGTTGTACTCCCAGTGTTAAAAAAAAGCAGTCCCTGGACATCACCCTTGTGTTTGCTGTTACTCTTGGGAAACCTGTTTACCCGTGTGCAGGGTTTGAACCAGCTTTACAGCTGGCCTGAAGTTCTGGCTTCCTGTTATTTTTAGTATTGATTTATGGGGGAGTTGTGCAATTCTCTTCTCCAAGACTGGAAGGACAGTCCTTAGCAGAGTCTCCGTCTTCAGTAAGGTCTGGGAGCAGCAGCTACAGCTCAAAGAGGCATAAGCACTATCCAGTGCTTCAGCACTTAGAAGTGCCTGTTCAGTACCTTGCTGAATCAATATCCTAGTTTATTTTTGATGCTGAAATACTGAAATATTTATAATTTGGGACAGATTGAGGCTTTGTGCACTCTCAAAACAACTTCTAAATATTGTTCACTACTAGAGAACTATGATAGCTTAAAATATCAATGGTATGCAACTTTATGAAAGATCATGTATTATGTTAAATACATTGGCCGTATGTACAAACATAAGGTTGGTTTTTTTATGATTCTGTTTGAAGGGATAAAAGTGCCACACGCATCTACAAGTCAATGGCCTTTATGTAATATATGCAAAGATTGTATTTCACAGTGTAGCACTCCTAGGTAAAATATGTGTCTTCTGTTGCCCAAATGACTTTTAACCTAAATTTATACAATTTCTGCACACCTTTCACTGCAATGGAATAACTGGAACTCGGGCTTGTAGAGAAAGAGACCCTGTGATGCTTAAATACATATCTTTTATCTCTCAGACACTGGCCCTGCAGCTTCTAGGACAGCTAGACTGGGACCGTGCCCAGGAGTGCTCCAGTATGTCACCGTGCAGCCACAGTATGTGATGCATGGAAAATGCATTCCTAAAATGTGCAGTACTTAACAATTGGATAGATAGCAAAGATTCCTGTAAGAATCAATGTCATAGTGGGGTTATGTGTGCAGCGCCTTGAGAAACACTATTTGAATACACAGGAATGTATTTTACATTGTGACCTCTATCCTATTAATGCTTCCAGAAAAGAGTTCTCAAAATGCAAGACAAAGACAGGAGAGATGGTTTCTTGTGTTTTGTGGCTTAACTTTTTGGCACGTTCTTGACTTTAGCAGGCCTGGAAGAAAAGCTAGAAAAGGGAACTGATTCCCCATTAGCATTGACGAAAGCTTTGCAGGACAGAGTGCCAAGAACTGCATCGCTTTGTGCATATGTGAGCAGATCCAGTAGATCTTCACTTGCCTTCATTGGTAGAACAGCGGTTTCCACCAAACCAATGGAACTAGCAAGGATTTAAAGGACTCCAAGAAGTAAAACATCCCCCATGCTCCCAGAATTCTGCTTTCAACCTCCTCTGCCCTTGGGCTGAGCACAACCGAGGAACAGGACCTACCAAATGGTCGCATACATGGGGCTGACTTAGTGAGATGGTGCAGCTTCTTTCATTCTTCTGGATTTGTCCCTCTAAACAGCCACATGAAGAGTTATTGCACAGCTTTGTACATTTGCATGATGTAAAACTTTCTTCATGATAAAACTAATTACCCTAACCACTGCACAAATGGTTTGTTTCAGGCTTGCAGCTGTGGCTCATTGGCAGCTGGCAGAGCTCTCACCAGTGATTTGAGCACTGGAATACCTTCCCTGCATGTCCTTCTATTGCAAAGCCAGGTAAGTAACATATTAGTTGTCAAACTACACATGAGCTCTTGCCCATAGTGAATTTGGAGCATCTTGTTCCATTGGTAAATGTCAATTCACATACATTTATATGAGATCACAGAATGTTGCTTATAGAATTACATAAGGTTGTATCAGGTGCTGAGCTGATCTCATAAATTGTCATCTTAGAGGTGTCAGATGTCAGGACAGTTTTATGATTGAGCCCAAACATGTTCCAATCTAACAAATTAGCATATCATAAAGGTTATTGTCCTATCACCCAATTAACAAACCCTGTATGGATAAAATAGAATTAGTCCTCTGTCATCCTTTATCATCTGTCAGAGTTCCTGTGTTTTTAATGACCTTCATTCTTTTCCACTTATACTTTAATATATTGGTAAAATGAAAATCTTAATATGTAGGTAGTACATTACACAAAATATGGTCCTAATGGCAAAAAGACTGTGGTTTTTTCTCCTTATCTTGGAGACCACTGAGAAGAATTCAGCTGAATTACATTGAGATCGCTTTTCTATTTTGGGGCATGCTTTGATGTGTTCTGTTAACATCAGGCAGCAATGTGAAGGTCTCTTTTTTTTTTATGTTTTGAGTGAGGCAGGTCATGTTTTTCTCCCTTCTGGTTTTGCAAAGCATTACTTAGGTTGCAAAGGATTTTGCCAGTTTTGTGCTAAGAAGCAACACAAATGGGGCACAGAGATCATGGAGAAAAGCCAATATGAGCCATTCCTATTTGAAAATGGGGAAAAGCAACCAGGAGTCAGGTGGGCAAGGCTCCAGACAGATGGTGTGACTGAAATGACACTTCAGCTGTGTTCATTTAGATAACTTGCATTGTGTCCAGAACATTTTCAGACTCTGCCACTCTGCACTGGGGGGATAGAAGGTGAATTGCTGTAACAGCCAGTGGCAAAGTTTTACATTGTGTTTCATATTTGGACATACAGAAACCAAACCCAGGGCACAAGGGGAAAAGTAGTGGTGCCTGAATCATCACAACTTTGGTGCTTATAAATTAGCCTTCGACTAATATCAAAGCTCAGCTTGCCACTGGAGATCTGCATCAGACACACTGCCAGCAGCCCAGGGAAGGATCCAGTTTCCCAGTGCCCACTAGATGGCAAAGCAAGGTGCTCTGCTGAGACTGCTAAACATCTACTTTACCTGTCTGCACCTCACACTGGCATGACACAGAGCGTGGCCATGGCAATATCAGAGCCGCAGATGCTGTAACTGAGCGGTCAAGACTGCTCCTCCCTTTGGGATATTGGATGAAGGCTCCTCTGCCTTCAGCAGGCAGAGCATTTAAATACTAAAGACTCTAATTTTCCTAGGAATTGGCATGGGGAATTGGAATTCAGTAGCATTGGGCTGTACTTGTCTATTGACTCAACAAATGCTAAGGGAAACATGTTTCTCTTATAGCTTATGTAAAACAGGGAGGAATAGCATGTAACAAAGTGTCTTGGTTTGAGATAATTTGTGTGTCTGGATGGAAGAAGGCTATTTTATGGCTACTGGACTAAAGTCACAGATGGTGGGAGAATTATGGTGCTCTTGGTCTTGGTTTAACATCACTCAGTTTAACATTCCTAGCTGGAGACGGGGTTTTTCAGTTAGTGTAAGGAAACCCAGGGCTCACCCCTGAGCCCTTTGCACCCACAGCCTCCCTTGCCTCCAGACCAAGGAGCACTAACTGTGTGCTAGGTCTCATCAGCTGGTGGGCCTGGGTGAAAATGCAGCCCTGTTTTTGTCTTGGTTACCTCTCAGCCAGGAGCAGAAGCTGACCTGAGGCCCCAGGCAGTCACACGGGTGCAGGCACCAGTGCTGGGAAGTGCTGGTGTGAGCACCAGTGGGTGTAGCAAGCAAGGGGAGAGACACTTCTGGAAATGGCAGCATCTTAGCTTGGTGCAGGACAGGTCTTCCCTTTCAGCTCAGGTTGCTCTGCTGCCTGCCTGTCCTTCTCCAGAGGCAGGCTTACCCTCACAGCTGGGCTCTGGCTCACTGGCTTTCCCTCAGGAGGAGCATCTCTCCTAATGGGGACAGCTGGCTGGCTACCCCACCAGTGTTCTCAAATTTTCATTGTGTGGACATCTTGCCAGATACTCACAAACAACTTCCTTCTCCTGGAATGATCCAACAGTGTGCTGTATCCAACTGAAACGACAGGGGAAATTCAGACACAATGCAATAAAGCAACTGGAATTTGTTTGTCATAAACCCCAAGGGCATGTTCTCATTAAAGCAATTAGTTGTATCCAGCAGTTATATTCTTTCATGTTTGCATTACACCCCTCTAAACTGCCAGAGATTAGGGTCTGCTTTCAGGGTTGTCTCTGGGTCTCTGCTCAGACTGACAGGGAGAAAACTTTTTAGGCAGGGCTTGGAACAAAGAGCATTCCTTCACACAACAGCTATTAATCTTACCCTTGCGGGTGGTATGCTAACTTCATTCATGGACCAAAATCAGTCATGGGGCAAAGGGGTGAGGAGAGATTATCTCTCACCTGACAGACAACGAACAGCACAGATGTTGTGCAGCAGCAGGCAAAGCCACTAGTAGGAGATATAGGAAACATCCCTCTCTCTGCAAGTCAGCATCACTTTCCGTAGGGCCCTCAGGTAGCTGGTTAGTTCAGTGTTGCTTCTGTGCCATGACACAAATGCTTGACCAAGCAAATGCGCCTTTTTAGCATATGAGAGATGTAGCACACAGGCCATACTGGGCTACACTGTCTGATGAGGGATTGCACAGAACCAAAAATTCCAAGAAACAGTAACAATCACAGCAGCCACCACGGAGAGCTGGGTGCTACCAGCATATAAGTCTTCAGTGCCATTTCTGCATAATTATCTCCAGGGAGTAGGAGTTACAAAAACCTACCGTCTTTTTTAAGCATTCCCTGGCTAAACTAATGTAGGAAGAACCTGGTATTCTAATTATCCCATATCCCATGGTTACTAAAGTGCATGAATTCAGGCATCTGAAGCTCATATCTAGTACTGCATCTATGTTCATTATCCTTTGGATAGTGAGGCGACATTGAGCATCGAATGCCTTTGCACACTGTGACTAAGCAATTACATCTGTTCTTGGCAGATACGTACCAACCCAGGATGCAAGTGTAAAATGCTTTCATAAGTGAAATGAACTTTAGTTTTGAGAGCAGTAAAATTCTCACTCAATCAATAATCCTTATATGTGGTTAGATTAATTAATAGTATTTCTGACTCAAACAAAACCACTGTTAAAGGATTAGTAAAGACAGGCCATTCTAGGCAGCATGTTTGCACTCACTGTGCTTTTAGAAATGCTGATGATGTTTTCAAATCTTTGCCTTTTCAGATGTGGCTTCTTAACACTGAATTTTTAATCAGACTTAGAAGGGAAAGAGGTGTTTTCTTCTTTCCTGCCCCATTCCTTCCTTTTAGAATTGTCTGGTGCAGAAATGCTCATTTAAACCCCACCTTTCTCAAACTGAAGAGACATCCTCATTGCTCTTTTGGACAGGTGCACTGTACATGGCCTAAGAGTAGGCTTTCTTTTGGTGGGCAGAGAACTGGCTCTGTGGAGGCATTTTCTCCAGGAGAAAGGAGTGGGTCTTCTCTCTTTCTCAGCTGAACCCCTTGGTAGAAGACACAGATTTAGGGTGGCTTTCTAGAATCCTACTGAAATCTACTAGTAACTGGACTGAGTTAGAAATAATATTTGCTACCAGGTTTGTAGTAGTAAACTGGTAAAGACATAAAAGTTAATCTCAAAGAGGGGTGGATTGGGTCAAATGCTTGACCAAGACTGGGGAGATAAGACTCGAATTCCTGCTAACTTTGGTGGTTTGCATTTAAAGAGATAGATAGATAGATAGATAGTCAGACAGACACATGCACGCATTAATACATCCACACAAGTGTAGAGGACCAACCTCAGCATGTTTTGTCTCAAACATTCTGAGCATTGCTACAGGGAAGGTGATGAGAGGAGAGGGTCCTGTGGAGGAGGGGCAGAGCTGTTCTGAGACAACTTCCTTCTCCACTTTGAGACTCATACTCAGTGTTCCCCTAGCTCCCTTCCTGGAGAAGGGATGGCTGGGCATGCATGAACAAAACGGCACAGAAAATCTAGTTTACATAAGAAGCATGCACCAGGTCAGCTATAAAAGGACCCCTTCCCTCTCCCTTTTTCCGCTCTTTCTCTTTCACTCTCATTGTTTGTCTGAGCTCTGGACCATCCATGAGGCAGGACCTACACAGGACCTAAGGACTGATGATATTCTTTGTTTTCTTCTATTGTTTTGCTTGGGCAAAGCTCAGCTATCATATTCTACTCTATACATCATACTGGAATTTATTGTGGGAGTGGGGACCTTGTAGAGGTGTGTTGTGGCTTGTTAGCCAGCACCTTTGAAAAATGGTGTGTTGTGACCTGTGAGTCAGCACCTTCGTGTAATGGTGTGTTGTGGCTTGTGTGTCAGCACTTGGATTGTGTGTTGCAATTTGTGAACCAGCACCTTTGAGGAGTTTGTTGTGGGAGTTGGGAACTTATTGAAGTGTACTGTACAAAATTGAGGGCTTGTTAGCCCTCTTTTGTGGAAGTGAATTGTAAGAATTTAAGTTCTTGTTAGCCAATACCTTTTTAGTCTAAACAGGGGACTGGTTGCTGGAGTTATGGAAACTGTACAATGAAAGTATAAGAGTTCCTGACACATGGTCCGGTGCCTTTGTTCAGCCTGATGAGAATTTATAACGAGCATCATGCCCAGTACCGATGGGTTGTGACAACAGCATATTGAAAATATACTGCCTCTGCCATGTTAAGAGTATAGGAATCTGTATCAGGGACTCCCTCCACATGTTGACACAGACCCAGCACAGGAAGCTGAAAAGCCAGATGGGACCTCTGGACTCTCACAGCAATGCAAATATTAAACATAAGCCATTGCTTAACCAACATTTTTCACTTACAAGGGGTGAAGTGTCAGCATGTGAAACTCAAGCAGACACGTCCTTAAAACTGTTGATCTTTTAGGAGAGAGAAGTATTAGATGCGGAGAGGATTGCAACAGTGGAAGCAAACACTTGCCCCTGTGAATTCCTATGAACTATATTTAGAATTTAAATCCAAGCATAATTAAACAGTGCTAATGAGACAGAGGGAGTTATCTTCATTTGGTATATAATTCGTATCCCTGATTTCTTCATTCATTTTTTCCTAGTTTTAAAGCCTTCTTGTTCCAGTGAGATTAGATGGTAAAAGATACCCTGCAGAGAGAAAGTATGTAGCCTGGAGCTAAAATTCAGTTGGAAGCCTTTCAAGGGATGCTGCTTTCTTGATAGCATCAATAACTGACAGCAAAGACACCTGTGAGCATGTAGCCAACAGTCAACCAAGGCACTCTTTTTGCAGTGTACCCTTGAAAAAATGCACACAATATTACAAAGACTATAATGGGGAAGAAAAGTTCACCCTTTCCAGTGAGGGAAACAAAACACTGTAAGAGTTTTAATAGTTGTAAATATATAATCCACCATTATCAACTAAAGTTTGAATTCCTTCTCAAGAATATGCTCCAACTCATCCAGGAATGTGAAGCTTCCATAGGAACTCAAGGTGACATTTTATGGTGGGCAGGTCTGGGTGGAAGATGGTAATGATCTCGCCCAACTTTAGCAGCTCTGAGCCCATAACCAGAGCAGAAGCCTCTGTTACAGCTCTGTGCCAATAGGTGATTATATTGCTGAGCAGAGGACAACAGCTACCTGTAGCTGCAGGGGCTGGACACTTTCTTTGACCTAGTCAAAGCCAGTAAAGAAGTGCAATAGGCAAAGTCAAGTCACCAAAGTCCCATTTTTGCTTTTCAGTTGTGTCTTTGGTTGGACTCAGGCTCCTTTTTATTATTTCTTAAATAGATACAATTTTTGGAGGTTTTATTCCACATCTGTTGCTGCAAACAGCAGCAAAATCAGCTGTTTCCTGAGAGGTGGCATAGTAATGACTATGAGTGTACATTTCAGTGCTGCCATGCATGCCAGGGTGCTTGTGCTTAATGGCTCACAAGAGTGCTCAGAAGCATCATTCACTCAAGACTTTGCTGTGCATCACATCCTAGTGGAAGTGCTTGCAGCCAGCTGGAATCTGTTCTCAATGACTGCCTATAAAGATTCTCCAAACCTCCTCCCTCCAAAGTGACCACCACTAACCAAATGCCTGTCCACCCACTGAGCCAAGCCAGTTCAAAGAGGAACATTACAGTGTCTGTGAGCAAGCTCTGCTGGATATGAAGAGGATAGAGTGAGATGAATCCCACAAAACAGCAAATGTTTTTCATCTTATTCCAGTAATTCAGCACAGGCTTATTCTTTGGGTTGCTAAACCCAAGACTTTGTTTTGTCCTTTTCTGGAAGGGGATTTGAACACTTTCCTGCTAAGACTGCTATGCAGATTAATCTGAGACAGAGGAATTATTATAAGTATTTGGTCTCAAATTCCCTTTAAACAATTTCACTGGACCACTATGACTATATCACCCTCTGTAAATACCCTTCACTCTTTTGGAGGCTGCCTCTCTTGATCACTTAGAGCCCTGTTGCTGTTCCATAAGGTGAGGTTTGCAGCTGTCCTTCCCATTCACCACTGCCTAGCTGAGCTGTTCAGTCAGCCCTCTGGCTACTCATTCATAGTCAATAATACTGGGTTTAACTTTCCAGAGGAACAGATTGTTTTAGAAGTTGTTCTGCACCCCAAAAAATATCTTCATGTGCTTACATATTTCACAGAATGGCATGTCTGCTCTTGCTGCTTTTTCGCAGTAATAGTCCAAGTGTTCAAGCTCTTAATTCTGCCTTGTGGTTGAACAGCAATGAGAAACACCGTTGGTAACCAGAGCTGAGAGCAGCAGCAAGTAGAGCTACTCCACTTGTGAACAGTCCAGAGCCACAACCACTTGTCCCTTGAGCCCAGCTGAAAAGATGTCCTTTTTCAAAAGGAGGATTTCTTTCTGCCTGAGCTGTGAAACAGAAGTCCTGACTGGCTACAGCCATAAAAAAATCCCATGGCTCTCAAACTATCAGTGATTGAAGTCTTAGCAAATTTGAGAAGTCTTATCACTGCTTTCTGCTGCCTGAAACATATTTTTCAATTATATTCCTTTTTAACCGTCTTAGCTTAACTGCTGAGGAGTCCCACTGTCAGGATTAAACAGATGTTTTATTTCCTGCCAAAGGTGGGTAAAATAATAATCACCAGCTCTGCCTCATTGGCTGCCATGTGGTCTGGAAAGGTGCCATATGCCCAGCACTGAGAGACTGCTGCAGGCAGGAGGCTGGGGGCATTATTTATTATTTGCCTAATCAATTTAAATACTATCTTTCTTTCAGAAAGCACATTTCTAGTCTTTATAAGGAGTTATGTAGAGGACTCATCAAGCACCCTCCTCTAGTGAAGTGCACCTTCTGTTTAAACAGCCAGTATTCCGCTTGCACAGCACATGGGGCTAGAAGCAAAGACCTTACTTGAAACTGCACTGTGCTCATGAGCTGCTCTCAGCATCGCAATCAGTTGTAGAGGTTGTTCAAATTCAGCCCCATATGCAATAACAACAGTTTTCTTTTAATACTTTTGAAAAATTTCCTTGAGGAGAGTGTGGTACCTCTCCTCCAGCACACAAATGGTGTGAGAACAAGCAAGCTGCTCTTTGCTAACCTGCCTCTCGAAAACTGCTGCTTCACCTTCACAGTGACAGGATGTGGTATCTCAGGTGTCAGGCCTGGGGCAGTGTCTCCCACTGGCTGACTCGTGATCCTCTCTGCGGCCAGCCCGCATGTTCTGCAGGAGCTGCAGGGCTCTGAGGTGAGCACGGGCTGCGGCTGAAGGGCAGGGTGACCAGGCTGTGCAGAGCATTCCAGGTAGTGCATGTGGGTGGTGACTTGCTCTCCTTTCTTGGAAAGTCAGAGGAGAAGTAGTTCAAAAAGCATGGGCACTCATCATATGAGGGTAGCAAATGAGGAATCCTAGGCAAGAGGTGACAGTAGGACCCCTCTGCTCTGTGGAATAGCCAAGCGGAGTGCCAAATGCAGTGATTAGTAAGGAGAAAGCCATCTGGCTTCTGTCCTTTAAACAGCTCTCTTTCAGCATCTCTCTTCCTATACACCACAAGAAATCTCCCTGTGTTTTTAGCAACCCTTTCTAGCCTTTCTGAATCATACTACAAGGCCCCATCTACAAATGACAGGGAGAGTAACGTGAAGAGAGAAAAAAGAGAGGAAGATGATATAGTGGGCAAGAATCTGAGATGCCTTCAGGCCTTATCTTGAAATATTACCTCTGTAGCGCCAGTTATGGCAGCAACCACCAAGGCAGCAAGTCCTTTAGATCTGGAGCTGGTAATGTACTTGTTGAGGGATGGTGTTGAGTTGTCAGAGGCAGAAGTCTGTAGGCTGACAGGTAGGCATTGCGAGGACAGGAGTAAAGGCTGATGCAACCACTTATGAAAATTGATGAGAGACTGGGGAGCAGACTACACTGAACTCCAGCAGTGGGCATCTGCTGGTAAGGATGCACAAGCCTGCTTCCATATGAGTGACGTATGGCAGTTTCCAAGGAGCATTTGAAAAATATTTGGTTCAGTTCCTCAAAGTTCTTAATATTTCACCCTGAATTTGTCAGTCTTCCTATCCCTTTATGATGTGTACTTTTAGGCTAAAAATATTCAGAAGCACAATGCAATCCATAAGTACATTATTTTTGTTACTTTTTTTGTAGTTAGGAATGAAAATGGCCAAGAACTGGGTTAGGAACAGTAAGTTCCTTTTCATTATTAAACAGTTAGCGCCCAGAGAGCAAGTGTGGTTTTGGGTTGTGGGGTTTTTTTGTCTTCTCTCTGAATAGGTGTTACTGGTAAAATGAGTAAGAAATCTGTTTCAAATAAAAATGCAACCTTGGAAAAAAGGCAACTTTTTCACAAAGTCATTCATTTCCAATGCCCAGCATGTTATTTGGCAATACACAGATTAACAGTTGGTTTCTATTTTCTTAGAAGTTGTGGTTGCTCTCTTAAAGGATTTTACCCAAGTACTGTTATATATAGAAGATGTCGATACAGGGCTTTGCAAATGTGGGTAAGGCCTTCGAGCCTGCGCAATGGATTTTTTAGGTGAGACACAGTTCGCGAAGCCTAGCCATGACTGTTATATATAACAAAAAACATATCCTATTGTCAGACTTCTGAGCCTTAGTAAAGCAGTGTCACTGCCTGGGACCATGCTTGTTCTGTTTCCTGTTTCATGTGAACACATATTTACCTGAGGGAATAAACAGTATTTTCTTACAGTTCTTTTAGCATCATAGCTGATAAAACTTGACTGATGCCTAGTAACTGTTAATACCAAGCTTCTGTTTGTAAAAGTTGCAACTTCTGTTTACAAGTTCTAATGTTTCTTGAAGAAGTTGCACTATTCCTCTGATCTAGCTTCAGTTCCCAGATTCTTTCCTTAATTTGTGTAAACGCTAGCATGCACACAGCTTCAAGCCCATAAAAGGGGTACTTAGAAACACCAGGATGGGAAGTTTAAAATCTTCAGTTTGTTTTTAAATATTATTTTGAAGACTTGCTAAACAAAATTTCAGGGAAAGTCAGCTTGAAAGATAAGAGTGAGATTTGTAGCAAGATGGTCACTGCTAAGTCTTAGCTACTGAATTGTCTGTATTCTCTCTCTGTACAGTACCAACAACTGCAAACTACTTCTCTTATGCCAGGTGAAAATGTAGTGGTGTTTGCCAACGATTTGCTATTTGTGTCCATCATTCGTTTAGGAGCAAGAACACTGAGATGAACCGTTTGTTCATGAAAGCTGCCAGCAGAGGATGTGGCTGATGAACTGAGGGCTGGGAAGAGATATCTCCAGGGAGCAGGGCCCGGGCAGTGCTGTGTCCTTTCTGCACACAAGAAGGTCCAGATGAGTTGACCCTCAGTGAGACCCATTACATCCAGCACCCCTGATCAAACACAAAGTCCATAGCTCTGCATTCCTTTTGCTAATACTATAATCATCCATCGCAGGCTTTTCTTACATAACTAGCAAGTCTATGTTGACTACAGGCTTTGCAGCTTGAGTTCACTCGTGCTTCCTATTTTTTTAGCTTCTGTTGGAGTTTCACAGCTCACCTAACCTGCAAGGGCCACGAACACAGTACGTGAATATGCACCACTTGCTGGCAGAACAAACAATCCTCTCAGACAACAGGATTGTTATTAAAACGGGTTGTTTTGTTGGCAGAATAGGCTTTCCCTGTTGCCAGGGGTTGCCCAAGGTGAGCCTGACCTCTGTGGTCTCTGAAGCTCTCTCTTGTGGGTGAGCTGAGCAATGCTGGAATGCAGCATTTAAGATGGATTAACTGTGAACTTAACACAGGAAACAGTTCAGAGAGAGTAAAAGTATTACACTGCACAACTAAGGATGAAACATAACTTTTGATCTCATAGGACACAAGTTCCAAGGCTGAGAACATGATTATTTGATAAGAGTCCCTGTCATCTAGTCAGTGCAGAGTAATGTTTGCAGCCTCCTCTTAAGGCAGAATTCTGCCTTTCCAGGCACAAGGAAGGGCAGTGGAGAGGCAGGCATGTGGCCAGTGGACAGAGATGGGTCTGCATTCTCCCACTGTGAGGAGAGTAACAAAACCATGGACCCTACCTCACCCTTTCCACCCAGAGCAGGTCCCCACATGCCAGGTCTGTCGCCTTTGAACTCTTAAAGTCTTGATGCAGTTTCATGTGCATCATAGCACAAACCCTGCACTTTGGTACTAACTTCAGCTGAAATCATTTGCACAGACCGGTTCTAAGAAACACCAGTCATCCACCCAAGTGAAATTCTGAATTGCTAGCCACACCCTGGCAGCATAATGTATTCATATGGCCTAAGGATCAACATGAATTGGGGTTTCTGGAAAAGGATATATCTGTTCCTTGCTCAGCTCACTAGCTCTCTAGCCACCATCTGCAAATCTCTTTGATACTCTGTAAAATGGCAGATTACTACCCTTTAACTCTTTCACCAGGGCTGCAGGGCCAAACTGCTGGAGATTCACCTCAGCTACATGGAGTTTTCTGTTTGATTGAGGTAAGTGGTTTGTTTGGTTTTGGGGCTTTTTGAGGTTAGTACTTGCACCTTAAGTATTCCACTTTAAAACTGTGCTATAGGAGGTGTTGGCTCTCTGCTACACTGCAGTTTCTACCACAGATGTTACAGGCAAATCAGTTTGAAGATTTTTGTTTCCTGAGCTAAACTACCATTTATTAGCTAGAGTTATTACTAGAAGGCACAGCACAGTGCATGACACTGTGCTGGGCTGCACAAATATGTATTAAACCTTGGACTACCATGAAGAATGTACAGAGTAGGATTACAAGTATGACTTAGTTATGAACTACAGACACTTAAAAATGAAGAAACACTTTTGCAGTCTGATTCTTGCCTACCATTACAGGATTCAAATCTAAAATGCAACAGATTCTAGGTGTCTAAGTCCAAATGAAGAATCAAAAACTCTGAGCTTGGTGCCAATGAGGCCTCCATGTTATGGAGTGATTGTGAATACATTTATTTGACTAGTACAGACAAAGCCTTATATAATTGAGGAAAACAGAGCTCTACCCTCAAACATCCCTGATCCTTATCCTGCCCCCTTCAACTTAATTCGATAATCAGCACTTACATCACAGAGAGTTTGGAAATATTATCCAGGCCTCTCCTTCAGCATTACACTATGTCAAACGAGTCTCTGCCTGTAAAGATCTGCTTTCTTCAGAAGTTTCACCCAGCCCCATGGTTAGCTTGGCTTAAGTCAGTAAACACTCAGCAAAACTGGAACTTGGAAACAGCTTAAGCTCAGCCCCTTTCTGCCTTCAGATCCATTGGTTTTACAGTTCTCAGTCATCATCATTCAGCATCCAGCTGGCATCCATTTGACTACAGTTGCTGCTGGAGGAGTGGGAACCAGCCACCATCGTTGCTGAGTTTTATCCTGTAAATTCAGCCAAAAGAAACTGGTGCACGCCATCTCGTGGCCCTGCACAGCTATTTCCCGGGAACGAATTGAGCTCCAACTGTGACAGGGAGGTTTAATGTGAACAGGATTTAAAAGATGGCTGTCAGCGGCTCAGAAACAGCCCACTATATGACCCCACCATAGCTATGAAACTTCCACCATTAGCACTTTGTCCACACTCCTGCCATGACCTTGCAGCCTGAGCAGCTGTTTCCTGGAGCAGCAGCAGAGCATCAAGCTGCAAAAGGCACCTCTTCCGTATGTGCTCACACACTGTTGAGACAGCCCTCCCCCCACAACAAATACAGCGAACACCACAGCCTTTGGTGGAGCAGGAAATTACCTTATGCATTTCAGAGTAGGTCATACACTTTAATCATTCTTGATTACATGCAAGGTTGGGGATGTTCATGGTACATCTGTCTTCATCTGCTCTCAGTACTTGTTAAAGAACTCCATGTGTCAATGCTTTAAATAAAGCTAATGTGTCTCTTCGTAACTGTTCATTAACAGCTGGATACATGAAGTCATGGAAACATCAGCTGTCAGTCCCTTGGTATATCTTGAGTTCCTATTCCTTCTTACTCCCTTTTTTTTTTTTTTTGAAAAAAGCAAGTCATTAAGAGACCCTTGCCAGAAGTGATTAAGGTATGATTTCATCAAGACTAGTTGAGGGAATTAAAAAACCAGGGACAGAGTTCAATTGTGTGAATTTAAGGCCTTTGCTTCTAAGTAGTAAGTTTCTGACTTAACAATGTTTATGACTTTTCAGATAGGAGACTATATTTTAAATCTGCACCATTAAATCGTCTCCAAATTTGAAGTCACATTACCTTTAGCAGAATTGCTGATGGCAACACTTAAACAGTCTCACTTCCACTGCTCTCACAGCTATCAAAAGGCTGGATATATAGTCAGCAACAACAGGACTTAAAATAGCTACAGAAGGGCAAAACTTCAGCCTAAGCATCTTATTTTGCCTGCTACTAGCGACAACTGCACAAGACCTATGAAAGTTTGCAGCTTGCTGTTGGAAAGCATAGAATCATACCAGATAACTTCAGATGTTACTCCAGAGGACACTGTGCCATACTGTAAGAACAAAAACAACTACCCAAGGATTACAGTTCAAAGCACCTGATTACAATCAGCAATTGTTCTAAATATGCTGTGTGATGAAAATTCTATTTTTACTCTTCTTGGGTTGGAAGTGTGTAACCATGTTGCAGAAAAGACTGTTAGACCTGTGAGGCTCAATGAAGCCTGATACTAACACAGTTGCTCTGTATAGAGGAAAGAAAAGAGGGAACATCCTTCTTCTCATGTTGAGGTTTAATTCTAAGGTATGTGACACTGGATTTACAAAGGTAAATAAAAATACATTCTGAGAAATAGCGAGTGCCCTATTTAGCAAGGGAGAGGGATTTCACACTTCAAGCAGCTGAGAAACTAAACTGCTCACAGTATGAAAAAAGTATTTAGGGTCTGTCTTTGACACATCATTTTGCCATGACAGGTGATGAGGAATGGGCAGCAGTGGGACAGAAGAAAGACAAATACTTAAGTGATAAAGATGAGACAGGACAACAAGTATTAGATAAGGCTTCCACTTGAATTAATTGAGACATTATTATTATGATCAGCAGTCAGATGGAACTACTATTCCAAACACTGATCGGGCAAACTACATTGCCAAAATGAATTACACAGCTGTTGAGACAGGCTTTAGCTCCAGCCTGATGATGATATGGCTAAGTTAGCATATGCTTGTAGCAAACGCATATTAATGAAATCCCAGTAATATAAAAGGACTGGAGTGGTACAGAAAGTTTTCCACATCAACTGTACCTGATACCAGGAGCAAAGGCTACCACCTGGAATACAGTGCACACAACAGTTTATACAAGTGTATCATCTACAGTTATTCTACAACTTTCATCCTAAATATCAATTTAAAAAGCCAAGTGTGAATCACATGCAGGCAGATTTCATGACTCATTGCTGCAATGGATTTAACCACAAGTGCTGATCCTGCCTGCCATTAAGATGTCTGGCATTCCATCTTGGACCCATTCCTCTGGAGGGGAGCCCTTTCACAGATCTGTGCTACAGAGAGCTGAGCAAAAAACAGTTAAATGAGACTTCAGGAATTAAAAAAAAAAGTGATATTTTGTCACACAAAGAATAAAATTCCAGGAATTTATTGCTGTATGTATGCTTAATCCATTAATTCATCTTACAGTAGTCATGAAGTGCCTACTGTGTGCTACATTTAACATTCCATGTATTCCCTTCCAAATGCCATTTTACAGTGGGCATATGAAACAACGCAGCAGCAGTCACAAAACGTGGCTTAAGCATCTCTCAGGTGCTTAAAAAAATTTGTGTACAAGCTGAATAACGAGATGTCAGTTAACAGGTCACTCAGCAACTTTAATAGAAATATCTTTAGGTGGAAGTTTTGCAGCGTTAAAATTTACAACTCAGACTAAACATTCTCATCCCACTGTAGTAACAAGATATTTGCAAAGAACAAGAACTATGGTACGTAAATGTCACACGCAAGACCCGCTTCATTTCTATCAGAAGCAAAAATTGCTAATTATAAGGAAGGACAAGCCTAGCAGGATAAGGCTGTCAGCCTATAGTAAAAACATAAACCTCCGAGTTTGGCAGTGGAATTCTATTTACCACCTTGACTTTTTTTTTTTTTGGTAACATACAAGTACTCTTCCTCCCCTCCCACACTTTATAAATCCCCTTTTATTTTTATTATACCTCCATATTATTTACAGGACTCCTAAAGATTAAGTACAAACTAGTATGAAATTAATGACAGCTTGCTTTTCAAATATGTATCCCATGGCTAAATAAATACCAAGCCAATCCAACAGAGTGATCTGGAGTTACGATTCAGAAGCTTGTGTATCTGTGACTCCAGTTGTTTTCTCATTAGCTGTGGAGGATTCATTTGATCTGTCAACAATAGTTGCCACAGAAGTTGGAGCAGCGCTATCCAAGGTGAGTGTAGAGGTCTGTTCTACATTTACAGTAGTGCCAGGGTTGATGAAAAAGCTTCCGGCTTGACTGATAGAGGGAAGCAAATCTGTAGGCACTGCAGATGCCTCTGTGACCAAAGGAAGCACCGGGACACACTTGGGTGGCATTGCTGGAGGTGTCATTCCCATTAGATTCAGAGGCGGCAAGGAGGGAAGGGGTGGCAAACCTAAAAAGAAAAAGAGGGGGAAAAAAAGGCAGTGAGCTGCTGCATATCACAGACAGATCCGGAGAGACTCTGTTTGCTCAAAAATTTTATGTTCTCTAGTCTCCTATTTACCCGTGAAGAGGAGAAAGTTTTTTGAACTTAGCATGAGCATGATATGTGTGCAGCACTGACTCAGCAGGCTCATTTCAAGCCTGATACTTTTCAGATTTCAGAACTGAAGAATCAGAGTAAATTCAACGTTGCTTGTACCTCCCCAGAGGACTAGGTATTTAATGCATAAATACTGATGATTAGGTTTTTCTGGCCTTCACTGAAACTGCCAGAAACAAGAAGTTAACAGGAACCATATTCCATATAAGCTTCCAATTTCTTTTTGCTCGCTCCACGTGCACCTTCAGCAGTTTTGTTTTACTCAAAACCATAAATCTAGTATTAGTTCATACTTCTGGCATTCAGTCAGGGAGCTCTCATCTCCGCATCTAGCACACAAGGAAACACTTCGTATTTTCTTCTACCCATAGAATGATATACTTTCCCTCTTGGCACAATCTCTTCTGAGATCATAAATCAGGTAATAGAAAATAAAACATCTAAATACAGACACAAGTTTAGAATTAGTTTATCTAAAGACATATTCCTTGTCTACCTAATCTGGGCACTAACATCTACTCCCATCTCAGGAAAACATTTAATTTATCCCCTTCAGGACTCTCCCAGATGGCGCTAAATTAGAGTCTCAGGGATAAAGGACACTATAATTAGTGTTTCAGTTTGCAGAAGCACATACCAGGCTGTATGATTTCTGGAACAATCTGTGGTGCAGGTAAATTAAGTTTGGACAGATCAGCCAGGTTAGGAAGCCCTGTTGGTAATGGCATCAGACCTAAGAAGAGTAGAAAAGTTACAGCTGAAAACTTTAAATTGTTTCTGAGATCTTACTGATAATTTATTGCTTTACATCTTGATTATCACTTTTACACATAAGGATGCAAATTCATCTGAATTTCAGTTTTTAAGCTGCACAGTGAAAACAGATATCTATTGCAGAAAGTCTGGACTAGAAAATACATAATCCAAAACCTTTCATATTTTTTCTGAGGAAAGTAGATTCTTATTTCAAGGAATGAGAAGGTTTGCATTCCAGGTTCCGCTTCCAATAAAGGTAGTTGTTTCCCCACAGCACTGTACCAGAAGCCCTCCATTTCCAATTTGAATGGCAGACAATAATAATAGCATTAAATACACAATATTCCCTGATCCTTAATATTGATTACTGTATTATTAGTCTTTTCTACTTAGTTCATAACTAGAGCTAAACACAAAAATATATGTAAAAAGGCAGGACAAAGTAACTTTCGATGTCAGGAAGCACTGAAAGTAGAAGAGAAACGTGATGAATGCAACACATGCCCTTCCATCGTGTTCGCTATGGAACATCTTTCTTCTCCTGAATTTCCCATCTTAGAAGAGCTGCATTTCTGGGACAAGGGCTCTATTCTTACTTTGTGTTTAGTTCAAAGAAGGCTAATACAGAAATAAACTGTTGGTACCACAGTATTAAGACACAGAGGAGAAAAGCCTTAAAGCAAGGGCACTGTATAGAGATTTTGATTAAAACCCAGCCACTTTACCTATCCATGAATTCATTAGCCATGAAGGTTGACAATCTGACTCAGAGCCTTCAGCTCTGCTACAAGCAACTTTGAGCTTTTTTTAAAATCTGAAAAAAGCTGAACTTCATACAAATTCACTCAAATTTTAAACCTCTTATATATTTATATGTCCATGCAAATTACAAGATATGTTCTAATTTGCTTTCAAAAAAGCAGCGATACTATTCAGAGAAAAAGGTGAAAGGAAAACTTGGATTTTCAGATTTTAGGGAAGGTGGCCAGGGAAGAAAATCTTTTTCTGCTTAGAGAAAATAGCGAACAACTACGAAGTTCAGCTTCTGGTAAAGTTCTCTGCCCTTGTTTGGATGCACTGAGCTCTACTACCTGTCTTTTCTACGTTAGAGAATGTACCCCCAAGCATTTCTTAAAACTTTTGGACACATCTTTATCTACTTGTCTCCTAGCATGCAAAACATAAAATACAACTCCTTTAGTGTTCTGGAATGCACAACTGAGTCCGATACCAGCGCACCAATGACACAGCAAAATCCTATACAATCCTTATTTTACCCATTGTAAATAATTCTGGGATACTAGTGCTTGAAATGTTTGTGATTATCAGGAAACAACCATTTTGTAGACACACTTTTACTTTCATTATACCAGTTTAAATTACTATATAATTCAGAAACAGTAACAGCAACATAAATTCTATATTGTTAGCCCTTTATTTTTATTAGGAAGAGCAACCAAGCTGAGTATTAAAAAACAATTTCCTAAAATTGAGATTTTATGGGTGAAGGGAATGCAGAATTAGGCAAGACAAACCTTCTCAGACCTCTGATGCCTGGATGCAAAGTACACACTGAAAACTGCATTTATTTGCAAAAGTATTTTGCAACATAAAATTTATGAACTACAGAAAGTAACAATATATCAACTCAAATGTTGCAAATAGCAGAGCAAAACCTTCCTGAGAAATCCGGAATGCTGCATCAACTGTGCAGGAGGCTTAAAAGGTAAACATTGTAAACTTTGTTGCCAAGTCAGTCCTCTGTGCTACAGACATTCTGTGAACATACTGTAACAAAAATAATTCTTCACATTGTAGAGGTTGTATAGAGATCTTTAACATGAAATATGTCAGTTGTATGAAGTTATACTTTCCCCAAAACGCAGTGGAAAAGACAGCTCTCTTAAAATTTTTGTTTCAGAAATGTTTAAAGAAATTTTACCTACTCACCTGGTAATGTAGTTGCTGGGTTAACTGGTGGCACACAGGTAGGGGACTGACTGACTTGTGGTGGTAATAATGGAACTGTTGGAACACCTGGTGGAGCACATGGAAACAACATTAATTTTAAGCACACAACACTTCAGCTCCCTTCCTCAAGTAATACAAATAAATAATCATTTACAAGACAATTACTATTTGCCTTAACTATAAAATGCTGATGAAGAAAAAAGTACTTTAAATAATACACATGGCATTTCTGATAGAGGTCGTTTGCAACTATTCTGTGAGCAAGTAAGGCATAATTCCAGTACTCTAGCCTTTGTTGTTGAGAAAAGTTTAAGAGAAAATGTTATTGTCTTCTGCCTTTTATTAAATTAACCAGAAACATCTGTGAGAACACAAGTCAGAACACCCATGCATTTCAGGTCAGTTACGTCAATACCAACCTGTGCTGAGAACATTACTGACAGTAGTTGAGGGTGAACTAATAGAAAGTCCTGAAAGACTCTGCTCAAGGCCTGCTGACCCAGGAGGGAGAGTGGCTGAGGGATTAACTGGTGACAGCTGAACCTTATTGAAAGGGAAAAAAAGTTACAGCATTAGGGTTTGTTTCCATAAGAACCAATAGGAGCAGAAAAGCAATATAACATCATAATCTATTTTTATCAAGCCGAAGGAGGGACAACAACTTACCTCTGTGAAGCCATCTTTGAGGGGACTGAGAGATGCACTAGGCAACTGCCCTGGGAGAGAAATTTTCTTTCCCTCTTCAAATGGGCGTGTAGGTATCCTATGCAAATATCCATAGCCAATGCCACATCCTAGGCTTTTAAAATGGGAACATTTAGAAGTCAGTGAAGTGACTTTACAACTACAGACTACAGCAACCTACACATGAATGACTCAAGACACCAGCAAGTTTCAAGGTAAGTTCTGTACAACCTTGCCCTCCAGCTCCAATGTTGCCTCATTTTCTATAGAGAAGTAATCAATACGAGACAACTGAAAAACTCTGTAGCTTTTGGCAATGAACATTCAGCACAAAATAAAATTCATTATTATTTAGACCAAGCAGATATACCAGCGTGGAATTTGACTCGTTGTTACTTGCAGTGCTCTGTTCTGGCAAGAATATACTACAGGCTAATGACTATTTGGAGCATAATGCAGAAAGCAACTGTAGCACTTTGTGTATTTCTGCACTAGCTAATTTACTGATTTACAACAATTTTGATTTATCAATAACTGCATCTGAATTTCAAGTAAATATATAATTTATTATAGCAGAAACACCTCTCCTATTACAACACTCTTTTCCTGTGGTTGTAGAAAACTTAAACCAAGCAGTTTTTAGGCTAGTGCTATAAAACAGTTGCCCCATCCCTCTATAACATATTGTCTCCTTACCTGCCTTCTCCACCCCAGGCAGAATTTGGAGTAATCACCACTTCCCGACAATTATCTGTGTCTGTGTTGTACACATAAAGTTTTAATGGCTTTGCTTCATGTGTTTCAATAAGGGAAAAGAGATCTTCAGACTGCAAAACCAGAAAAATTAATAAGGACTTTTTTCTCCTTATTTTACTATTTGACATTAGATTGATCATTCTAGTCCCAACTTTCTGTAATAGAACCTTGTAACAGAACCTTATTTAAAAATAAAAAACTTACTTTTATATACTTACCTCATTCATGACGGTGTCTGCTCCAATGATATAGTCACTATGAGGTCTAAGTCCAGCTAATGCAGCAGGAGAATTTGGCTCCACTTCCTAGTTTTAAGATGGAAAGTTACAAAACACTACGTAACTGTCAGGGTGTAGCAGAACAGTTAGGTGTGCACTTCACACAAGTTTTGAGTCAAACAAACTGGTCAAGTTTTCAACACAGTTAATAGGCTACTGAACTAGTAAAACAGGAGCAGTCCCTCTTGATACCATTCTGGTATTGTACAAAATACAACAGCTCTGAGTATTGTACAAAACCACTGATTCAAATACAAGACTTGACAATATACTTAAAGACATACAGATCTAGTTCAGAAGTCTTCCCAAAACCCATGAAAACAGACTAGTTTGATCTCATGACTTGTTAGCTACATCCGTTGCAAGCTAGTTTTCAATAGTAAGATAAAAACTGTAAGCAACAGTGACAAAAGTACTTCCAAGTCCATACGTACCAAGACATGCCAGACATTTTCATTGGCCCCATCAAAGCTGCAGAAACGAATGCTCACTCCCAGCAGGCCCTGCCCACCCCACATGTTGCTGGGGGTCACTGATGTTTCTCTCAGTTCCAGTGTTTTGCTACTGTACACAAGCATTTTTACAGGTTTTTCAACATTTGCTTTCAACAGGTCTTTGAGAGTGTCATTGTCTTTATTCTGCAAATGTTCAAACAAGAACTTGGGTTAGAGTCCAACAGAACAAGCATCCAGTTCTACAGCAACACTTTTGTATTTCAAAGGTGTTATAAACACTGTATCAGAACAGGTACTTTCAGCTACTCTGTAATAAGTTTCCAGTTCCCCTCACAATTCCAGAACACAACTCTGGCAAAATCCTGGGATTTCCCAGAAACATGTCATGCCTTCCAAACATGAAAGCACTTTAATTGAATCTGTGACAAGATGCACCTTGCAGCTTTTCAGAGGCTTTCTGGAATCCAGGCATACTGGTGAAAGAGCTTACCCACATCGTTTCTTCCACTGCTATGAGGATCTGTGGTTTCACTACAGCTCTGCTGGAAAGCTTTCCCCCATGCCTCCTGCCCAGCCAACAGCTTTGACAGCAGCTTTTTCAATCAACCTGTTTCGACTGAATGGTTTGAGAGTTCTCACAGGAGCAGTTTTACAGACAGAACTAGGGGGGCACCAGCACAGTCCCCCAGTGGTGGATCAATATGCATTACTATCTTGGTGCACGTCTGCAGAGAGCATGTCTGTCTGTCTGTCTGAATCCTTATTTTCCAGCTAAACTGTTGGCAGAACTGTAACTAAAGGGTGAAGGAAATTAATTTCTGATGCAGTTCATCTTTCTAATTTTAAACTAAGGAGAAATATTTTATATGCATCTAAATAAAACAAATGCATTGGTTTACCTATAAAAAACAGATTCTCAACATATTGTTCACATTAAAAGTTATAAAATAGCAACACACTCACCAATCTTGAACCGTTAATGGACACGATGAAATCAAAGAATGGCTCCAATCCAGCTCTATGCCCCGGTGAGTTTTCTTGTACCTAACAAAGTTAAACAAGAATTTAGTTAAAGTGTACCAATGTTGATTCATAGATTTGAATTATATTTCTACTTGTGCCATCTGTAGTTCTAGAAGCTACTAATGTTTGTGTGGATGATTTTAAAACATTCAAATATAATCTTTAGGACAAAAAAAATCCCTCCCTAAAAAAAAAAAAAAGGAAGATTTCAAGAGAATTAGTAATTTATAAATTAAGGAATGACACAACAGTAGCCACTCCCTGGGAAAAGCACTGCTTAACAGCTGCAGCAGTTAAATTGTAGATACTTGTTTCAATAAAGGAGATTATGGTCAAAGAACAGGCTTAATGAATTCTGAAAAAGTTGGTTAAAAAGCACTGTATTTCCACAGAAGTACCAACGTTGGACCTTGCTTTTTATCTTCTGCTTACTAAAGGAAACAGAGAATCACATCTGTGTAAGCGCAGGTTGTTATCTCATGATTAAACATGACCTGCTGACATTCTTGAGACATAGAGGGCATCTGTACAACAGTGATTCATTAATATACCATGAAGTTTGCAAGAAAAGAGATGAGCAATTTTGCAGCCATGGCAGCTCAAATAGTTCAACCACTCCACTAAGACAAGGCTGAAGTATTGGATACACACTGCTCCCACAAGCTAAAAGCATGCTTTCAATTCCAGATAGAGTAACTGAGAGACATTTTGTCAGTGTTTTTTTCCTTATTACGTGCATTGCTGACAAGGAAAAGTAACTCCAGTATGGCTGTCAGACTTTTCCTACAGCCTTTTTAGTAAAGACTATCTTTATTTGTAAGCTGATTCATTTTACCCACTGGCTTTTTATTTTATGTACTACAATCACCTTCAAAAAGATCTAAAAACTGTTACCCTTTACAGTGTATTTTCTTCTATTACATGCTTTTCCACCTGACAGAATTGGTACAAATCTGCTTGTTTGTCCAATACCGGCCTGATTCTGGAGGAATTGAGTTTTCTAATATGAGTTATCTAGAACAAAATACTGAGTACTTGAGACCTTCCTGCTAAAGAAAGGTTAAACAGTTTCATGAAAGGACAATTAAAAACCTCTGGTTTCCTATGGACATGCTCCATAATTGTAATCTCAGGCCTGCAGTTTCTCTTGTAATTAAGTCATTCAAAACATCCTCTCCTCTGATGTAGTTTTTTGAGTAGCAAATGTAGGATGAGCTTATGCTGTTTGTTGCTCTTCTCTCAGTTTAGAGGGGTGACATGAAAATACTCTAATAGCCTCTTGACATACAGGAACTTACATTTTGTGTTTTTAATGAGCCTGACATAAAGGCTTTATACCAAAATTAAATCAGCAGGTGGTTTCAGAATTTACTGGGAAAACAATTTTAAAGACACAACATGTCTTCTTAAACCTCAGCATTAAAAATCAGTGAATCCAGCAAAGTGATACAATTATTCTGCTAACACATCAGATTTTTAGGACTGGATATATGTCATGGCCTTGAAATTATGAAAGGCCAGACTTCATCTCATTCAGAGATTTTCCTCCATTTCCAAATGAACTTCTTTAAAAAAAAAAACCAACAACAAACCAAACCCACAACAAACCCCCTGCACTCTGACACAATATCCCTCCCCTTGACCTCCAAGAGATTATATCCTGAACTCTGTGGACCAACAGTGGCCAGTATTCAATACAGTAACCTTCTGAAAGGAGACTGAGTATGTACAATAAATGAGAACTACATACGTTCAGCATCTATCAATGTAAAACTGACTGACACCTGGGATATATAATTCACTTAGAATACAAAATCTATAGTCTGCCCCAAACTGACAAAGGGACTGAGAGAGTTTCCAAGGTATAAATGATTGGTTGCAGAAAGTATGTTCAGATGTTGAACACCTTCCCCCAAATCTATCATGATCCTGAACATCTCTGCATGGTTTGTTTCTAAGTGGGCATGTAAAAACCACCAGGAAGCTGAATCTAAAAGAAATCAAGCCCTTATAGTTGCATCAATCATACAATGCACCTCAGAAGCAGGTAGCTGCATCCTTTCTGTCATCACGCTTCCTCATGCTGCCATGCATAGGGTCACTCACAAAAAGTTTCCTATTTCCCTGGCTTGTTGGGCCTTACTTCACTGACAGAAAAGCATGTTTATACCTGGCAGTCCCAGAAATGCAAACCAGAAATTCCAAGTCCGTTCCACATGGAAAGTCTCCTCCTTAAAGAAGTGACATACTCAGCCCTGCACAACAATCACACCGACCCCATACAGTTTTTATGTCACACCACCTTATTTTCAGTCAGCTACCTGCACAATTCATCACCATCACACAGTGCCAAATGCACAACACAGCTCTCTGCTCCAAGATCTGTGGCCATGGTTCTCTTCTAGGAGCTACAGCAACAAAGGACAACCAGGGACCTTAGAAAACATAAGGGCACAAAAATCTTATTATTCATGGAAATAATAAAGATTCCATGTACACATCCATAAACTCTGTGCCTCCTGTGCAATCTGGCTTTATGCAGCTTTTCTATGTGCCAAGTAGGTATTTAGTAACTTGCCTTTGTAATTGAGTAATTGCTGAGAAATAATCAAGTAATACCATTTACAACAGATCCACTGCAGGCACAATACCATTCACAGCAGTTTGGGATGCCTAATTCTCTCTAAGCCAGCTGTTACTTCAGACATACAAGTTACAGACCCCTGTGGGTAAATGCCATAACTGTCTAACAGTAGAGACAAAGAGTGGCACAGACAACATGGAGATACTGTGGAGCTGCACCACCACAGCTTTTTAAGAGCAAATGAAGAAAATCTCTATTAAAATGCTCAATATCAGTAGCTAGAAAAGGGCCTCATATAGTGCTGCAGGAATTCAGCTTCTCACCAAGAAGACAGCTGGGCTTCCGAGTACATAGATTACAGACTGATTTCACTTTTAATTCACTGCCAAGAATTAAAAAGGAAAAAGGTTTCAAGGTCAATACACTAATTTTAGTCTGCATTACCAAAAAGACTTTTTTTTGTAAATACATGAAGCTTCTCTTTGCTGAACACTGTTCCCAACACTATCACTCCATGCCTACACAGTACATATTGTACATTACACATTATAAGAACTCTGCTCAGCAGCACAGTGGCCACAAATTCAAGCCCCAAACAAACAGGGCAACCATAAATGGAATTAGGAACCAAAACCCTGATTTTCAGAGACAGATGAAGGCTCTCATCACTCCTGAAAGTCAGATAACTTATACTAGTTTTCATTTAAACTTTCAGAAGCTTAACTTCAAGCACAAAATACACAAATTCCAAGAAGCAGAAGCTCTGGAGTTTTCTTTTTTTCCCACATAAGAAACACTTCCTAGTATTTACTTTATTAGCAAAGAAATACTGAATGGATTTTTTGTAGTTCTTGCACCCACTATAATTGGCAGTAAAATTTCATTATATATCATGAATAGGCAATTCCTGTTAGATCTGACAGAATCCATTTTATTTCCATCAGCTATTTTAACACATTACACTTTGTAACTGTACTGAATTTCTTGATGAAACACCCAGTTTTCAAGAGAAAAAGCTTCATAAGTTTTTTGGTAAGAAAACAGATTCCCTATATGTAGCATAACTTTTTATTTTAGCACAGAGAATTTAACTCAAGCTTTTAAAATATGAACCTCTCTTAAAAAAAAAGTCATCACTTCATGCGATATGTGTGTATCACTATCACAACAACTGAAGCACTAAAGTAAGAGTTAGAAATCTAAACATTGGGCACTGCTGTTTGGTATCTTTTAGGGGGAACACCACAATATACAGTAGCATACAAATCTCCCACAGATAAAAATTCTTACATAGAATCTTAAAATCATTTAGGTTGGAAAAGACCTTTAAGATCATCAAGTCCAACAACTAACCCAGCACTGCCAAGTTCACCATTAAACCATAACCCCAAGTGCCACATCAACATGTTTTTAAACACTTTCAGGGAGGGTGATTAAACCATTTCCGTGTGCAGCCTATTCCAATGCCTGATCACACTTTCGACGAAGAAGTTTTACTAAAATCCTCTTATTCTGTCACTTGTTACTTGGGAGAAAAGGCCAACCCCCACCTGGCTACAACCTCCTTTCAAGCAGTTGTAAAGAGAGGTAAGATCTCCCTTGAACCTCCTTTTCTCCAGACTAAACAACCCCAGGTCCCTCAGCCGCTCCTCATAGGACTTGTGCTCCAGAGCTTCTCTGGATATGCTCCAGCACCTCCGTGTCCTTCCTGAATTGAGGGGTACAGAAATGGACACAGGACTCGAGGTGCAGCATCACCAGCGCTGAGTACAGGGGGACAGTCACTGCCCTGGTCCTGCTGGCCACACTACTGCTGATACAGGCCAGGATGCCATTGGCCTCCTTGGCCACCTGGGCACAGGCTGGCTCATGTTCACCCAACTCTCAACCAGCATCCCCAGGTCCTTTTCTGCTGGGCAGCTTTCCAGTCCTCTGCCCCCAGCCATGGGGTTGTTGTGACACGATCTATTACCTGAAGAAACTGCCAGGTCATTACAATAGCCTGGGCAAACTACAGCAGTTTCACATTGCTGAACAAGAAAATTATTCAAAGTTTTCCTTCATTGTGTTTTGAAGAGCAGAAACAAATGCATACTGAGCAACGCACAGAGTCAGGCAGTTGCTCTAATGAGCCATTCCTTATGTTAAAGGAAACTTATGGAGGAGAGGAAACAATGGAGAATATTCCTACAGGTCAATAGCAGTGCATGCTACCAGCCTAGCAGGCACCAATTAAAAGGAATTATTAGCACATTACGTGAATCAATAAATGGAAGTATTACAGCAAAAGCACACATGATAAATAAAAAGTCCAGAAATTCCAAAGAATTGTTTCAAACAAATGACTAATTGCTAGGTCCACCTATGAAGAGACTTGGGCAAGGAAACGGTAACTTTCTCTCCCTCTTAAAAAAAAAAAAAAGAAAATAAAAGGAAAAGCTACATTTCAATGTCTAGAACCCCAACAGTGCAGCCCAGAGCAACTTCTGCTATCAAGTGTGCACATGATGAAATCGCTTTCCCTCGACAGTGGAATGCTCCTATTTCCTGTTACAACTGCACTGGTGATAAAGCTCACAATGAAAGTAATATTGCACTGAATATCAGCAGAAGCAGCCAAAAAGAATTAAGTAATCTGCAAATATTACATCAGAAATTAACGACGGTATTGTTCACTTGCTGCATGTATTTCTGCTCCTGTTTAAAGTGAGCAGAGGATGAGACTTTCTACCAGTTTTGTAGGGAGGCAGCATGTGCACTCTAAAAGTCTCACTGTAAAAAACCTGTAGCTTGCAACAGTCTCAGTTTGCTCATCCCTCTGGTAACTTGTACTTGGCTCCTACAGCTACCGAACAATGTTAACTCTTTGTTTCATGGCCATTCAACACTTATTTTTCATTTATCTGCCTTACCAAACCAAATTATTCCCATAACTGAAAAGATTTCCTGACATTTCTCTAATTTTCCAACAAGTAATGAAATCTTTAAAACAACCACTATATATTATTTACAGAAGTTTGGCATTATCAAAGAAATCTGATCTTATTCAAATTAGATTTGGAGTACTGAAAGACTACGGCTGTTTTCCTTTTACCATTCTCATTTCTCTCATTAAAGTACTGAGCTCAGAAAGAACACATAATTGAGAATAAAGTAGAACACACCAGCAGCATTGCTCAACCACAAGTTCTACCAAAGGTCAGTCCCTGCAGACAGAGCACTTGTGCAGAGCTCCTCCAACAGTGCAAGCTGGACGCTGGCTGTAACAAACTCACTACAGAACACTAACTGGAAAATTAGACTTGGAAAAACTACATTCACTTATGCCACATGCATTGCAAGATAAACATTCCAAATTATAACTGTTAGGCTGGGATCATGATGCAATTTATGGTGCCTGTCCACAGAAAAAGAGTAATCACTCATTATTGCGGCATCTGAAAATACCAGTAAGAAGACAAGGCGGTGAAAAACAGAGACATCAGTCTGTTTGAGATAGCAGGCAGGTCCTTTTCTGCATTTAATGTAAATATAGATGTCCTGTTGGAAATCAACTTCTTTACTGTGCATCTATCAATAATATTTACAAAGACTGGCAATCAAACACTGCTACTTTGGGTCACAGTAAAAACATTACAACAAAAAGGTGCTTAATTGAAAACAAAAGGCTCCAGCTCCAAGCAAGACTGTGAGAAAAAAAAAGGAGATTCTACTTCATAAAAGTGTTGTATCTCAATTTATTAAGATGCTTTAATCAAACAATATGAACTGCTAAGTCTGATGTAACTGACATTCTAACTGCAGAGTACCTACTAGTTTTACAAGTCTAAAAAGTAAACAGTTAATGAAATTTACACTGTAATATGCTAAAAAAGAAAACAACTCTGCCAGCAAGTCTGCCTGCAGAACGGTTTTTCTGGGGGAAAAAGAGAAGACAAAGTGGACTGTCATATATTAGTAACACTGGATTGTTATGCATCAGTAATACTAAAAGGGAGAAACAAAGACCACCATGACTTCAGTCTATACGAAAATTTTAACAGAATGTTTGGATTTGATCAGAACATCAGTATTTGCTTCTCAAAAGCAGAGAGCTGATCCGAAAGGGTCCGATGCCAACAAACACACCAGCCCACATGGCGTCTGCAGTGAGCACACATCTCCAACTACAGAAGCAGAAGCACTGTGCTATGGGCAAGGCTGTGAGTGACTCCAGCAAAGTTCCTGTACCCTAGTGCCTCGGATTTCACCACACGACCTGGGCACCATCCCTCTCACTGAACGTGAAACAGATACTAAAGAAAGGGTTTCCAAAAGGCTGCTCTCAAAACCTTTAACGCAGCCCAACAAAACAGGTTTTTTTGCACACAAAACCAAAGTTTTGTGGCCGCAGTGTGAACAAAACCAACATAACTATGAAAAATCACGCCCCCACTAGGGATGCAGCCCTTATGGGGGCCGTCTGTCATGTGAACACCTTGACCCGACACCTCGGAACTCCTGCGGGGGGGCAGCACTACAGTCCAGCCCAGTCCATGGCGGAGCGACGAAGACAATCCTGACGTGTTCCCCGGGCCGCAGCCAGACTCGGGCGGGCCGGGGTGCGAGAAGCGTTTGCCGGAGCAGAGGCCGCCTCGGCCTCCAGGGCTGCCCAAACCCAGCATCGCCTCCCGCGCTCCGGCCTGGGCACACACCGAGGCGCAGCCCGGCGGCACCGCTCGGCTCGGGGAATTACTTCTCCTGGACCAATTCCTCCTCCAGACTTCCCACACCCGGGAGCGGCAGCGCGGGCCCGGCTCACCCCACCGCCGCCACCGCCGCCGCGAGCCGCGGGGCCGAGCGGGGAGAGCCTCCGGAGGCCGAGCGGGGCGGCCCCGCGGCAGGACAGGCCCCGCACCGCCCTTACCCGCAGGACGTGGTAGCCCTCGGTGCCGCCGCCGGGGATGTCGATGCTCTGCGAGGCGCCCATGGCCGGGCCGCGCCGCTGCCGCTCCGCGCCCGTCGGGACGTGGCACCGCGGCCGCTCCGCCCCGCGCGGGCGGGGCCCTACGGTGGCCGCGAGCGGACACGGCCCGCGCGCACCTTCCTGGCGCCGTGTCGCCCCCTGGCGGCCCGGGGCGGCGGTGCCGGGCGCGGGGCGGGGGCGCCCCGAGGGGACAGGGGCTGTTTGTCGGGGCCGAGTGTGTCAGCGGGGGCACAGCACATAAAGGAGGCAAGTCGTGCCTTGTGCTGCCTTCCCTACTCCCACAGCTTTTCCGGAGCTCCGAGCGATATGGGGCCACGCCGGGAGCGCCTGACACCGAGCGGTGGTGGGGCTGAGGCGAAAGGATCAGTGCTCCGGTACAGAGCGGGTCGGGCGGGGAATGCTGCCCGGGAGAGGAATTTTGGACTAACCCGTTCCACGCCACGCATCGCCCCGCAAACTGCAACGAGATAACGGGGCGGGTTCTCGCTGCCGATCGCGGGGTGTGTGTGGTGACACGCAGCGGGCACAGACATGCCCGTGTCGGGACAGCCGCTGGCTGCGGAAATGCGCCCCACGTGCAGCACAAAATCCAGCGCTGAGACAACATGATGGTGTAGTTGAAGGAGGCGGACGGTGGGTTGTCCGGGAGCGCTATGGATCTAAGGTTCAGACAATCTCTTTCCCTCCGAGAGTGTCCCTTGTGACTGTAAGGCTTTTACACAGCCTGCCCTTGCACACCAGTGCGTCCGAGTTCCTATCCCGCATAGCTGCAGAGGGGTGACTTCTTTAGGCAACGCTGCTGTCACTGGTCTTCAGAAATGCAGAAACAGCATTTATTAGTGAACTGGAACACAATATTAAAGATCGTCAATTGAGCACGGAAAGAATATTCAAATTAGCTTAATTCACTTCTTTTTGACTCATTTCCCTCTGTATTATCAAAGTGCTTTACTGCTTAGTAATAAAAGCCTCTATGCACTGTGCTTGGGATTTACCCCAGTACTTTCTGCAGAGATGACCAACCCCTTTCCACCCTTGGCTACCTCACTGTGCTCAGGCGTTCCCACTGGAGCAGACAGACAGTGTTTCTCCAGGCACTCTCATCAGGCATGGCCAGTTCTGGACTCTGCACATTAGTTCAGGTGTGTTTACCTCCCTACGCAGTGTCTCTCCTCATCATTGCAAGAAGAAATCAACTCTAAGATTCCCAGAGGCTGCAATGCAAAGGAAGAAGGCAAAGTGAATAATACGTAAATAGACTATATCTTTCAAGGATTTTTGTGTTCTTAATACAGTATGATAAATTTGTTACAGTAAGCTGATAAGTAAGTTAAAAACTATACCAGCTTAAGCAACTCTCATGCTTCCATGCACATGCCATTTAGATTCAGGAGGAAAATCCCATCCATGTTCCTTTCTTTCTTGCTAGTAGAGGTATATATAGACAAATGTGTTTCCTAAAGGTGGTAGTGGGGAAACAAGGCGACAGAGATTTTGCAGCTCCATGAGTCTGCTCAGACATTAGGCCCTCTGAGACCCAGTAAAGTACCACTGCACCAGTAGTCACTTTGTCTTGTTCTCATACCACCAAAGAAATTTTTTCCCCCTTCCTCATGGGATCTGTAGAAGTTTCATGCCTGCATGTGGTGAACTCAGAAACGGGCAGCCACATTTTGTTCTTCCAACCAGCCACCAAGAAAAAAATTATCAGGAAAACCACTGAAGTCAACCCTTCAGAGAAATCTGAACCTGGCCCCTCACTGGAGACATAAACTCCACACATCACTTCAAGACCTGAAATTCTTTTTCTTAGGAACTTCTGCTTTACCACAGCATCTCAGCTTTTCATCAAAATGCTGTCACCCTTTTTGGGCTGGTTCCACCTCAGCAAAGAAAGATGTTCTCTGCAGATGTCCATCAATTCCCATTAAGGGCTGAACTGAAACACCATATTTATTTGAAGAAATATCTTTGAACTTGGTCCAATGTTCTATGGCAAAAGACTAGTCTGTAAAACAAACAAAAAGAAACTTTAGAACCCTCTTAGGTGAAAAAGAAAAAACTTACCTGGGAAATAGGGAACAAGATTGCCTGAAAGTATCACATAAGACCTAATGACAAGAAACCCCATTTGCAGAAATTAACTAACAAATATTACCTACCTGTTCTTTTCTGTGTGTATCTCAGCAGCTGCATTTCAAAAGTAATTAAAGTTAATGAGCTGTGCTTTGTGGTAGAATCATGAAAACTTAATTGGTATAATTAGTTGTGAGATAGCAAGTGCATCTTCCTGGCTAACAACATGTCATCATTTGATAAAGAATAATAATGAATTTAATAAATAAATCAGGGCCCTTCTAATATGTTAATAAAATAATGAAGTGGAAGGCACACACGTGCAAATGAAGAATTATTAGTTTGGAGACTGCATACAGTTGTCTAAGTAAGATGGATGGGGAAGTGGCCGTCTTGAAACTGTCAGCTACGGCTGCTGGCTAAAATCCATTTTGCCATAGATGAAGCAGCCACTCTGACCTTTGCAGAGAACGCAGTGTAAACGCTTCCAGCGGGAGCCAGCATCCCTTTTGCAGAGCAGGATATGCAGTGGATGAAGAAAAGCAGTTACACTTTCTTTTCCCCTCCCTAAACCCTTCTGGATTATTGGCGCTGGGCAAACAGGAACAAAAACGGACAGAGAAACCCAGGCATGTGTAGCAGGAAGGGAGCTGCTGAGATACAGTGTATGAATCAGCCTATTTGACCCAAACCATTTAGAGGGTAAGACAGGCAGAAAATCGTGATTTATTGCAGAGATGGTCTTAAGCTCAAACATAAACACACACACCAGAACAAAAGCTTCTGAGACATTATTAAGAATCAGTAAATAGAATAATTTTAATTAATGGGTGCCTTTAAAATTAAATTAAGTGAATATTGCCAGAGTTATGGGAAGGCCTGCAGTAATAAAAGTGACTGTTCCAGTAATCAAACACTGAAGGAAGGATATAGTTTTAGGCAGAAATAGAACAGCAGTGTCCAGTGACTGAGAAGAAGGTGGGTCATAAGATAGCTCTTAGTTGTAACATCTTTTATCCCCTAATCAATGTATGTCCTCATTCATCCCTGCTATTAATGTATTGCCCAAGATGAGGAATTGCAGGCCAGAATACCTGCTTGTTGACTTTGGTCCCAGCAAAGCAGAACTGGGATTGGAAGGAGCCATAAAGAGTCTGATATATGTCTAAGTTCAACTCATATGTTAACAGTGCCCGAGAAGATTTTTATCTCCTTTGCAAGCACACAGGGAACAAACTACAGCTACTTGGAAGAAATCCACCTGGCTGTGCACCCACAATACTTAGAACTTCGTATTAGTAGAAGGCATAAAGCACAGACCCTTCAGCTCTACAAAAAAAAGGTAGCTCTAGCTTGCATAAATGGCTGGTAAAAGCCTGCTAACACAGAGAAACCATACACCCATCTGTTAGGCTGCAGGAGTACGCACATGCACTTCCCACAGTCTTAGTTTAGGAGCAGTAGGTGCTTTGGAACTGAGGGTATCTAAGAAAAAATAAGTAAGGTGGCAATAGTCAGCATGTGTGCAAATGTGAGAAGTGTGAGACTGAACCTGTTCTTGACCTGCTGCTGGGAACAGCTGGGAAAAGATCAGACCCTGTCTGAACGTAAAGAAAAATTAACAGTGAAGCATTTTGAATGGAAGCCAAGCATTAGTGAGCCTCAGACCAAACAAGTGCCTGAAACTCAGCAGGCTGTGATTAAATACTATGGTCTGATGCTCTAAAAGTTAATTAAATACAGGAGTAATGTGGGGCTTTTGTAAAGCTGGTTTTATGGCCATTAGTTGTTATGAAGCTAAACAGGGAATGAAGTGAAAGGGAGGAAGGCACTAGCTGGACAAGTTGCTCTCAGGCATATTTTTCCCAATGAATGCTGCAGGGCTGGTCCCCCCCTGGTGCTCCACAAGGCACAAAAAGACCATGCCAAACTCAGAAACCTAGTCATGACTGCTTGACACTTTTTTAACCACTATAAGTATCCATTAATTTTCATTGCATTATTGTTGATTTACACTAATGCTCAAGGAAAGGGCAGCAGTTTCAATGAGACAATTAGGAGTGACTTGTATTCGGCCAGGAAAGAGCAGGAGCTCATAAGCCTTCAGCTGAAAACTCTAACTTGGTACTATTGTGACACACAGCAATTTCCTTTTGTGATGAGAGGGAAGGACCTTAATGTCAGCAGGATCAGACCGAGCACACTGCATCTCTGTAAGGGGAATGCTCAAGCGGCAGATAGCTGGCAGAATTGCTTTCTGCTTTTCCCCCAGAGCTCCCAGCATGGGCACGTATTAGAGCTGTAGTCAGTGTGGTCATGCTCTGGTTATTATCAGGAACAGTTCCTCTGGCTGCTGTAATTTGCACCAAGGACTGCAGATGCCATCAACAGATCACAGAATTGTAAAGGTAATCTACAGTCTTCTTCCCCAAGTGGGTTGAGACCAGAATCAAATCTGTTGTTTCAGAAACCAGAAACTCAGTAAAACTAATTTGTGGAGGTTCTATTAATAGGACACAGGAAATTAACTAAAGCCTTCATTAGTTTAATTCGTAAAAGTGATTGACTTGGCTGTAATACAGTTAAACTCTGCCTGTCTTCCCAAAGCTGGTGAAGACCCAGTAGCTCTGAATTAGACTCTGGTAAGTAGTTTTCACACAAATCTGGAAGGGGCATAGCTTTGACAATTAAAGATATTATAGCCATAAGTTTCTGACAAAATAGCCTTTTTAAACAATTTTTACTTGCTACAGGGGTTTCTTCTGAGACTCTAAGATTGAATGAAAACTCTAAGACTGATTAAACTCCAAAATAGACACCTTCTGCTTCTATAAAACTTTGAAAATGTGTGCCTGAATACTGGAATGGGCTCAGTAAAATCCATGTCCTCACTTCTCTGCCTCTAAAAGTTGTTACATTAAACTTGCAATCCTTACTCTAGCTTGTTGTCCCATATTATATAGCCATCAGACCCCAAATTCTACCCTGAAGCATAGTGTTAAGAATTTTTAGAGTGTATGACTAAGAACAGGCATAACACAGGAGAATAACCTTTAAATACATGTATTCACAGTAAAAGATGCATTGGTGAATGGTTGAGAGAGGGCACAGAGTTTATGACAAATGTCAGAATGTTTCAAAGATTCACTTGATTACTGACTAGGAAATGACACAATGTATGTGAAATAACAGAGAATAGGTTTCCTTCACCGCTAAAAAAAAAAAAAAGAAGCCTCTTGAAACCATATTGAGCTGAAAACAGGGTTCATTATAGAAACACAGATAGAATCATGATTATGGAATCAATTGCACAGACTAAGGTTCTGGCCACCCAATTTAGGAATTAGAATGCAAGTATTTAGGAGGCTTAATAGGCCTGCTACTTTTCAGCTGTAGATAGCAGCTGGCTTTGGGAGTACTGCAGCTAGGGATGCTGCAGAAGAAGGGTTCATAATGGAAGATTAATTAAGTAATTTCCAACCAATTCATTACATGATACTTACATGCATTTTCAGTCATTTTTGACCCAAGTGGTTAGCCTAAAATCTGGAGTTTTAGAAACTGCTTATACTAAGAGACTTTGTTGATATTTAAGGATTTGCTGCTGCATTGCTTTTTATTTACTTAGGATGTGTTAAATCCTGTTTTCTTAAACATAATAAATCAAATGAGAAAATTTTTTGCTCACAGACTCCATTCTGCAGTGTCTTGGGTGTTCAGTACTTTGTACAGTGATATGTACTATTTCAGTTTTAGTTCTATAAAGTGCCTTACATTCTTTTATCTTAAATTATAGAAGTCAGCTCTACACTTTACTTCATCTAGAACTTTTCTAGAGTCCTTTTTCTAAAGATCAGACTGAAACATAAATGACAGATGTCGGTATACCTAAACAAAACAAAAAACTTACTTCTGAGTTTCCCAACTCAGATTTTATGGTTGAAGATAATGGAGGGGTAAGATAGAGAAGCAAATGTACACCTTGACTGTATTATCAGTCAGATTCTGATGAAGGATGTGTAGAGCAGCTGTTGATGAAGACTCTCCTGGAAGAAATCAGTACAGGAAAAAGGCTTACACTAAAAAAACCTGTATTTAAAAATGGGTCATATATTAAATCCTCTAGTGTCCCACCCTGAACAGTGCCCCATTTATCAAACCTGCCACAAAGGTCCTTCTTGGCAGAAAGTCCAGAACTTTTCTATAGGCCTTTCAGAGTTATTGCAAACATGCTGAACATTAGGAAGAGAAATTGGTCTTGTCTTTGAAGACTTGACCAGACAGAAATGCCAAATATAATTCTTGAGTATCAAGGATAAAATAAGCCCCTATGATAGTTTCATCCCCAATATTTGATTTTATAGCTTTGGCCTTCATAGATTTGGCTGTCAGAGTACAGAAGCAGTTCTAAAAGCCATAAGAAACAGAAACTGCCTGTGTGCCAAGGCTCAGTTACCAGAGAGTTGCCTCTCCCAGAAGCCCTGTCATTCTCTTCTGTATCCCTAAACACAGAACAGTGACCTTCTGAAACCAGACAGTCTACAAATGCTGTTGTATGCTACAGGCGTGCTATTACTGGGCTGCTACTGCTTTGTCTCACCTGTGACGGGTGAATAGGGTGAGAGAAGAAGAAATACTAAGGTCCTAGAGAAAGAAGGAATAAACCAAATATTATCATGGAGAATTTGAGATAAACAGGACAAATATTGCACTCAGACTCTGGAATAGGGATGATCTGACCCCATAGGCTACACACGTTGTTCACAATACTCCTCTTCCCTGCCCACAGAGCTCCAGCTCTCTGACAGTCCTCCTAAGTGCATTCGTTAGTCACAGAAGGGCACATTCCTCTGTCTTCTGGACAGCTGCAAACTAAGCACCATTAGCCTCTTTCCAGCTATGCTTGAAACACTACATTGCTAGCTCAGAGAAAGCAATCTGCTTTAGCCTCAGGAAAGGATCTTTTTAGTCTTTGTTATATTTTTGAATTGTTTTCATCCTGACATATTCTATGAAAGCTTCCACATTTATGCATTTCTTAAGCTATTCTTAATCCTCCCTTCAGAAAAAAATCCAAAAAAGCCCCAAGAAAACCAACATTCAACTCCTTCTCCTTTATCTTTGCTTGCCCTGAGAAGTCTTTCGTGATTTATTTTCTTCTGCCTCAATAGCTGATAACTTCTTTTCCTTCAAGCCTCAAGGAGAAGGATTCTGTCTTCTACAACAAGGAAATGTATTTTTTGAGCTTTTTCCTTATTTATCACATCCCTACAACAGCAGGATGCCTCTGCTGGGACCTTGTGAACATTATTTATTTTGAGTTTAGATTTGGAAGTTTGAATACAATAAAACAAACTGGTAACATAATGTATGCCCTAGGAGTGGCAATCCTCAAATAATCACCTTAAAATCCTAGTAAGAATGCTACTGGATAGCATTATTCTGTAGGTGGAGTTCTTTAAAGCCAGATGACCTTTCTCTTAATGAGCTGTTGCTGGAACGAGCAAATAAAATTGATTAAGAAGAGAGGGAAAACCTGGGATATAATCAGATCCTGTGAGCCTAGCCATATAGCAGTATCAACCCAAAGCAGCACGCTACCTTTCTCTCAAAAAATTGGAATTTCTGTCCTCTCACATGTACTAAGGAGAGCAGGTTGAAGCTGGAGCTTAGGTTACTCCTTCCTTTGCTGGCTACCTGAGAGCTCTTGGCACCATTTCCAAAGAGGAAATGCTACAGGACTTCCAAGGTCAATTAGCAAAACCAATGAGTTTTAGAAAAAGTGCCAGAAGTCACTTCCACAGCTACCTAGATTTGTTTAACTAAGTTAAGGAATAGATTATGACAAGAATCAACCGTGCCTGGACAGGCATCTATTTGATGTGGTTTCTGTTTCACTGCAGGCAGGTGGAGCTCTTCTTACTTTCTGCAGCAGCTGAGGATGTCACGTGTTGAGCTTAAGAATCAAATGAGCAGTTTGTCATCTGAAATCACCGCACTGAAAGCCAAACGACACAGAACAACTGTGCTGTTCTGTGCTGCCGACAAGAATGATTCAATGGCCCTGGCTAATGGCACCTGATTGGGTGCATTTCTCAGCAAGCACAAAGTATGGGAAACAGGAGCTGGTGAGCTCCACTGGGATGTGCTGGAATATGTTTTATTTATTTTGAGATGAGATTTGCAGGCGTCAATGCAACTGACACAACTAGTCATACAGTACCAGCTGGAAAGACCCAGTTTCTGAAGCTGCCCCTTATTCCTGCTGGCACTGACTCCTCTTCTTGCTGTTCTGGGTACATTACTATTAGAGCCAAGGGGTTTGAGTCCTGCAAGGACCAGAGTACCTCTTTGAATGCGTGGACCAGCTCTATGCTATAATACTCTGCGAAGAGTGTGGTGTTATTCACAACAATGATTGAACCTTAACCATTAGAGGGTTTCCTTTCTCCTGACTCATAGGGGTAGTGTTTTGCTCTGTGTTACAGAGAACTGATGTACAAAACATTAAGTAGGACTTTCAAAGATGTTTCTGGAAGATGCTTAATTTGTTTTCAGCGGCAGACATTACCTACAAAGTGTATTTCTTTGAGTGTCTTCTTTTGATATGCTGTCAGACTCAGTGAACTATGGGAAGTTCCACGTGGCTTTTAAATCTCAGCACAAACTTGGATGTTGTCCTAAGCCCAGGTACTGTTGGAACAGGGATTTGGGCTGAGAAGCTGTTAAGAAAGATGCAGCAAAGCAATATCAAGGATAGAAAGAGTTAAATGGCTGAAGAAAATTGAGAATAGATGATCATTTGAGATTTTTACTATTTAAGTCAGCATGAAGGGGGAAAATTACAGTCACTATAAAGAGTCTTAACAAACAGAAGCACAGAGGAAATTGCTGCAGCCAAGAAACGAGCAGGGGAAAGGCAGTTTACCCACTGGTTTTGATGGAAGCCACAGAACTGCTTAGAAAAGGAACATAAGAGTGCTGCAAGAGCCAGAAATTGCAGGCTGAGTCCCAGATCCAGCAGGAACTGAACGAGGCACAGGCTCACAGTCACAGGCCTTGGAGCAATTCTCAGCTCCAAGTCTCGATGCGAGCTCTGTCCTCACCCAGACACCTGTGTGCACAGTTTTCCTCCCTTGGCCTTCCCTCCAACTGCCTTCTCTCCAATTATTACTTCTCTTCAATGACTACTGAAAACTCAGTGGGAAACACAAAATCTACTGACTGGGGGCTGTATGCAAGATTTAGAGTTGTATTTTTTCATTTTGTGCAAGGCCATTTTGTCTGTTAAAATATAAAATGTAAGATTTGTAGGGGTTTTCTAGCTCATTTCAGTTTAACCTTGGTTTTCCTCATTGCACCCTCCTTAGTAAAACTGGCTACTACCTTTTACTCAGCCTATTCACAGAGACTTAGCTGGTAAAATGTGATCTGGAAAGTAGCAATTTCAAAGTCTGATCAGTGCAAAAGGCAGCCAGAGTGCAAAGTTTCACAGGCATCTTTGAACAGTGATTCTTATTTGTTACAATTGTTTCTTTTTATTTTTTTAATGTGCCACTCATTGACTTTGTCATAATGAGAAACAGATATCAGAGAGCTTTTAAAATAATTACTGCAATATGGATAACAGTTTAGAAAATCACATTTCGTTTAAAAAAAGCCCCCCAAAAAACCCAAAACAAATCACAGTTTAGTTTCTAGTTCCCTTAAAAAGTTATGATTGCAAATTGTTTAGTGCAAAACATTAGGAAAGCTGCTGAAACAGATGTAAACCCAATTACTTTTAAAACAGCAACACAATTTTAAAAGAGGGCCTTGGAGTCAAAACCAGTCATTCATGAAGAAGTCCAAATACATCAGCCACAGATGACCACATCTCCCTACCTCTTTAATGTTTTCTGTTCTTAGAGAAATCCCTGACTCATTTTAAGAGTTTTCTAATGGTTAACACCCATCAAAAATATTAAGATGGTTGCAGGGAATGATTTTACTTCTCCATTGTAAATACACAAGACAATTCTTTGCCACCTGTGAGATATTTCTGGCATGTTTAGTATTATATTTGTTAAGGCCAAATAAATATAAAAAATTAATAGATCTAAATCTTGAAATTTGACTCTTCTAATGTCTGGGAAAGAGATGAAAATATTTCATTTTGTCTCCTCTCTTTTTGTCTCTGTTTGTTGGTTGGGTTTTTTGTTGTTGTTGTTGTGCTGGTTTTTGTAGGTCTCTAGATTTTAAGGTAGTTTAGATTCTACAATTTTACTAGCCAGGTCTTCCTCCTAACCCCAAGTGGAATAATCTACTTTCAATTCCAGGTATGTGCTCAGGCTTCACCATCACATACAGAAGGAAAATAAAAGACACCAGATACCAGGTTCATTCTCATTCTTCATCCATAGAGATATTCCAAAGTGATCTGGACATGGTCCTGGGCATCCTGCTCTGGGTGGCCCCATTGGAGTAGGCAGCTTGGACAAGATAACCAATGTATTCACAGATTAATTACGGTGCCCACCATTCTTATACCATTAGTGCAGCTGTACCACAGCAGCAAGGTTTGGCATGTTGAAGTTTTGAGGTGTTCTGCCATGAAATGTGAACCTGAAATTGTAGCTGGAAACCCAGGTGCATATTGACAAAAGGGATGCAGAGCATCTCCTGTGGTCACCCTGACCTTATTCTTCCCCAGAGTGCTCTATTTCTTCTACTATAGTCCCATTCCTTTTAGAACCAGGGCAGTACACCTGGTTCTTCTTCATTAAGTTTTGCCTTAATTTTCTTTGTGTAATTGCACTAAAATTCAGTAGCATTAGACCAGGGTGAAGCGACTTTTTTTTCTTTTTTTATGTCAGGTTCTAAACTACCTCCTTATTTATGCTCTTAGGTTTCTCCTGATCTGTTAGAGAGTCATCAACAGATTACAAAACTGCATAAATTAGGAATGTAATTTGTCAATGGTTCCCTGTTTTTTTGTTGTTGTTTTTAATTTGCAATCCCACTACATCTCAGGAATTACAGTCAACTGCAAAACAATTGCAACCATTACTGAACCATCTAAAAGCAGTTCAACAGTTGCATCTTGTAAAATATAACCATGTCCAGAGACTTACAAATAATACAGGCTCACAATACTAGCTACAATTACAATGTGGCTTATAGAGCATAGATAAATATAAATTAAATTATAAAGATCTTCAATTTATAAGGCAGTTTAAAAGCTATTTGTAGGGTGTAGTGTGTAATGAAAGCAGAACAAATGACAGTTAAAATATTTATAACGTTTTATGTATTTTTATACATATATTTTAGATCTATTATTTCATATTTTTTTCTTTGTTTCTTATAGATCAAGATATTTGGTCTGATGCAGAGATATATACCTAGTCCTCCATGAGAGGATTCTGCTTTTCAAACAGTTACTGATTTGTTAAAAAAATTAGTGAAAGTGTGCCTTGGTTTTAGCGGACAAGAACCTACCAGATCACATCTCTCATTCACAACTTGGCATAAAAGCCTGATTTTATAGTGTAATAGGGAAACAGGACTCCATTTTTCTAAATCCTGGGTATTCTTTGTTGTAACTGGTGAACAGCTGCTCAGATTGCTGAATTTGCATTTCAGGGAGCACATCAGACTCAAAGCAAGTAGAGAGAGAATAATCTGTTAGCTCACATTACTTGCTTCTATGAGTCTTTTTCTATACAGTCTATTTTTCACTGTTTAACTTTGCCCTTTGCCACTGCGAATTATTTTAGTAATGAAACATATGTTATTTAGCCTAGGAAACCAACACATAATTCAACAGACAGCAACCCTATTATAAAATTAGCCTGATTTAAGATAGCTAAACATAAGTAAACCAAGCAGGTAGAAGAAAGCTTTACCTCACTACATAATTACTTTAACTCACTACACAATTACTTTACCTCACTACACAATTACCTTGCTGAATGATGTAGATTTTAAAAAGGCTTTTAGTGCCTATGGATGTAATGAAAAAATATTGCCAGAAAAATCTTTCCATTTAAAATTATATGAATAGGCAGTTAGGGACAGGTAAATATTCATATACATTTCTATGTATTCTTACAACATGACACACTCTGGTGTCTATTTCAGACTACATGCAATGAGTGTCACTTGGATGGTGTCAAATTATTTCTTAGCTTCTTCTGATGTTTTACTACTTTGTAAATTATTCAGCAAGATGTGTGCTGTACATTTGCTTTTTGCCTGCTGGACAATTTTGCTATTTTGAAATTAGCCCTGTGTGACTCTTCTTTCATGTCCCACCACCAATCATTTTATCTCTCTTTCCCTTTTCATTTGTACCCCAGAAACCTGCCAAAGTCAGGGTGTTAGAACAACCTCACAATCCACTCTTCCTTTCAAGTATCGATGTAAAAGACTGGTTTGGTGGCCTAGCAGACGACTTTCCTTGTACACTCTCTCCCCCCTATACACACGTTTGAAAGGATCTATTGATCCATTCATTAGAAGGATGAGAAATACGCAATGCTGGGAAGATAGATATACAAAGCATTATTTACTTCTAAAATTTTGTGGATGTCCTGTAATTGAAGAATAATTTGCTGTTACAAGCATAGAGATGTACATTTGTATATGAATTATGCTCATTTAGAAATTATCTGGGTAGACAGACCAACAAATTTGTAGTTCGCTGCATAAACTGAGGACATGGTCCCAAGTAAGGGCCCTTTATCAAAGCTCTTTTAATTACATGTCTTTGCTAAAAGATGAGGGGAAGAGGCATTCCCGTTGTAAATTCAAGGCATGTTCATTTTTCTGAGAATCCAACCAAGTCTCTACAATATAATGCAGTGATTTCAGTTCCTTCTTTTGACCACTTTGCCAGCTTAATGGAAACAGCTCTGGTCTGAGCTACAGAGTAAATGAAAGAGACTTCAAACTCCCCTGAGAACCTCTATTCCACCTCTGGCCTGCTTCCAGTACAGCAGTAATTGTACAATTATAGCAGCATTATATATAGAAAATTAACATGAGTTCTTAAGGCATTCAACAATAGCTAAGCATAATTATTTACATTGCAGTCACAGAATTTCTGGGAGGAAAAAAAACCCTAGGCTTTTGGGAAAGGAAAATTGTAGCAATTACTGGCCTAGTAGCTTTCTTTTCAGTAATGTTGATGTATTCAAAAGGAAGAAATTTTGTTAGATTTCCTTTGAACTGCAATACGAGCTCTAATGCTGCAATCAGTCTGCATGAACTCACTTCAGAAAGCAGAGGGAACTGTCTGATGGCAATTACAGTTCTCACTGCCAGGGAGCCGGGTCACAATTAGCAATCTGGGACTTCACATCATATCTTGCAAAAAGACAGGCCTCATATGCTTGGGAAGACAAGAGAATATGCATTGCATTATACTGTAAGATAAAACTGGTATTTAATTTATGCCTTCAGAATAATTACATTCTCTATGACTGAGTAAAAACAGCAACAACTACTCACTGATATGGGGTGTTTACAGCAGGGAAACTAAACTTGATTCTTTTGTAGTGTGAAAAAAACCCCACACCTCTTCTTGAAAAATATGTAGAATAATTGAAGAGCCATGATGATGCAAAACAATATAAAGAAATATAATACCCCTGAAACATAACATAGTCAGGTAAAAGTAATATACATTTGAAGTGCAATTGAGATAAGTGAACACACCAAGTTATTGCAGCAACATACCTACTGGCAGCAGTTACAATGAATTAGTTAAAGTCATTTTTTTCCAGAAATGGTAAATCCTGCTGTAATCAAAAACTATGGTTCTTTGGTTCAGCACTGTTAAACTCAGCATATGGAGGTCTCACTCCACTGCCCAGTGAAGCTGCACTCCTTTAGATAATCAAGAGGTGTGTTAGTGATTGTCAGAGCTGTGCATGTGGCAGGAGAGTGAATTACCTGAAAGAGACGGTCAATAAGGGCCTCGTCTTCAGAGGATGCTCATAGCTGGACAGTGCAACAAGGAACCATAGAAAACTTCAAAGCAATGGAAATAAACACTTTATCACTTACAATCTAGTGGTAAGACTGGCCCTATGCCCACAAGAACAAGTGGAAGTGTTACCCTGCAGGAAACCTTCCCATAAGAAAAGGAAGAAGCTTAATTGAGATTAATGGCCTTTTTTGCTGAGGCCCATGGAAAGTCCTAATAAGGCAATATGTTAAATAGTGAATGTAATTTATAATATGTGCAATCTTTAGGTGATATAAAGGGCACCAACCAAAATGACACAATGAGAAATGTCTTATGTCTTTTCTCACTTTGCTTTTTTAGAGGCAGTTTCACCTGTCCAGTTTAAAGTTAGTATATGAGTTTCTATTTTTTGGAAGGCCAATATGCTTGATTTATACACCAGCATAATCGAAACTCTTGATGTCAGACCAAGCAGACACTGCTTCAAACCAGCTTTCATTGTGGTCACAGATGATAGGCTTCTGTACATCTAAATTAAAGTAATTGTATTTACATTTGTTGATTTTACTTGTAGTGACATTTTTTCTAGGCTTTATTGATATTAAACTTAGCTTTTCTCCATTTCCTACCACCTGCCTTGATCTTACATATTTTTTGCTCACACTGTCATGACGCAACACCTTTCCACATAAAACAAGGCCAAAATTTTTTGTAGAGTAGTTCCTGTCTCAAACAACTGTTCTTAGATAAACCAGACTGCTGTCCTGTTAAAAGGTATATAGTTTAAGGATTTCACATGATAGAGATTTAATCATTCATATAAATATACAACACACACACATACTTTCAAAGGTAAGGGAAAATAATTTACTATTTTCTTCACGGTATAGTTGTTTAATGTTATATTTCAAGAATCTTTGCAGATGTCCTGAAAAAAGCTACACAAAACAGTCAACATTGTGCAAACATCTGACACACACTGAGTATGTAAATGCATATACATGTTCTTCTCATTTATATCAAGAAATATAAATACACTCACAAATACACATACAAAGTACACTTATCTGAAATAATTACATTCAGATGCTGAACAGATTACCTTATAAATAGCAGAAATAAATCAAGGTCTGTAATATTTTATCTTCAGACTTTTCTGTTATCATCATTACTGAACAATGCACCATTTTTCCTCAGTAGATAGATCTATTAAAACAGAGAACCAAAACTTTTTTCTTTCTTTACCAGGTCTACTTAAAAACTTCTGCTTGCATCTTCTCTTCTAACCAAAATTTAATTTTGCTTTGTCCAGAAGTCTGATTCTTTCAAATGACCTAATGAAACACAAATGCTTCCATATTATGCAGCCATCCTTCCTTTTAAGCTTTGCTTTCACGGAATGCTTGTGTCTTCTCATCTCTTCACTAGCTTAGTTGCTGTTCTTGAGCAAGCAGTACTCCCAATTCATGTATCATCACCCTAAGCATAATTGTCACAATTTGCAAGTTATAAAACCCCACTGGAGAAATTCAGACAGGTGTAATTCTGTTGACCACAGTGAGCTGTACCTAACTACAAAAACTCTTGTTTGGTCCTACCACTTTATTGAACAGTCTGTGCGTAATCTGAACATTCCTTAATACTCACACAATACAATCATCTTCCATGATTTTTAGTGCTTTACATTATACCATTTGCATGCTACACTAATTGACTTAATACGTTTCTTTGCAGCATGTATTTTCTTCATGAATCGTTTGCTACATAAAATTTTTAACTTGGAAAGAAAAATGTTCTTAAGAAAACTCATGCTACATGAAGGATGCTTATCCTACTCTAAAGCAATCAAAATCAAATTTTTTACATACCGTAAAAATCAATGACAGTTCTATGGATAATGCATTAAGCACCAATTAATCAGAATTTGTCTATATAATAAAAAAATTATAATTTTATGAATTCAAAATGTACTCTTATTTTTCAATATATTTGGTATACAAAAAAAATAATTAAAAATATTTTATCTCACATAAGAGAATGGCAGGTTACCCCAAAATATAGTCTAGAATCCAAGATTTTTGATCACCTTTTTCATGTTATACACAGCACTAATGTCTCAACAGTGCTGTTCAAACTGACCAAGGTTCTGTGCTTGTGGCTCTTCCTCAGTCTGTGTTGGTACAAGCTCACATTCAATTCACAATTAAAATTAAATAGTAGTAGTAGCATTTGCCTTACTATTTTTAATGTGAGGGATAATGTTGTATGGCTTTTGTCTCATATTCTTAAGGAAACGAAAGAGCTCACAAAAATTATATGAGACAAATTAGTCAGTTTTAAGATCAACTTTTATTGAAAAATTAAAAGTGCATTGCATAACTTCTTTATAACTGTAACATTTCTTAAACCACAAAACAGAGATTCTGTTTAAAAAATCTCTTCATATTTGTCACCATTCAAAAAACAGAGTATGTGCTAAGTCAACAATTATTTTAAAATCCTGGGTTATTCCCAAGGCCCCTGGTTCTGTTAGTCTGCTGTGAATGACATAATTTAACTATCTTCTCTAAAAACTACCTTTATTTACACAATCAGAACTATACTCATTCAAAATCAACAGCTGCTGTTAATTTTTATCCAATGGTCAGTCTTTTCCAAAATTATGTCAGTTAATAAGCACTGCAGCTACATGTTCAGCTAAGATCTTGCCTATTGTTTATTTGATCCGAATTCACCCACACAAATTTATGGTGATGTCCATGTGATTTTTAAAGGCAAAATTGCTACCCTAGAGTATATTTTAAACCTCAGAAAAACAAAGTTACTCACCTGGAATTGCAATGCTTTGAATTAGTCAATACTTCTGTATATCCATACATCCTGATCTCTCACGGTCAATAGTATATGGATTAAAAAGCAGGAAAATTCCAGGTAAACTTTAGTCTGAGAAGCTGTGGTATATTACTCAGATGGAAATTACCTACTAAGAAGAAAACAGATGAGTTTTCTCACTGACTATAACTGCTCTGCTAAATCAGCTCATCAAGTCACTAATTAATATGAGCCCAGTGCCTGTGGAACATGGTACATGTAACAGGAAAAATCTCCAGAATCTGATATTAGAATTAAAAGCTTTGCAAAAAACTAATTGTGGTCACCTGTGTCAGGACACAACACTGCAGAAAGGCCAGATAAAATGCAGAGAGTAGGAAATTAAATTTAAGTCTCCTGTCTTTGGAGAAAATATCTCTTCATTAACTGTCCTACTTCCAAAACAGGCAGGAGGAGCTCCATTATTCCCACCTAGCCGCAAACCATCAACAGCAATAGGTAGAACCTCTGATTTTTGACCTTTGAAACACAAGATACTCCATTAAATGAAGAAATTTTAGTGAGCAAAACATTATATATGTACTGAAGAGCTCTAGATCTATTTCTGACTACATCACAGAACTGTCCAAGGCCTTCTGTAGCTGCCTTTTGAATAAGGTAAAACTGTGACAGAGACCAGATTTCAGGCAGAAGTCTGTAAATCAAACTGTGATGTACTTCTTCTGTACTCTAAAAACAGCTATAATGAGAGATAGTCTAGCTTTGATTAATATCTGCTAGCTATAAAGAATGGTATTTACTATTACGGAAGTTTCCTAACTACTGAAGTCAATGTTCTTTCTGACTACTTCTGTACTGCAGGCCTCAGGTCATAAAACATGGATGTTTACATCAAGAAATATTAAGTATTGAATGCAGAGGTCAGATAATGGGGTTATAATTGAGGAATATTGAGGTTTACGATCAAGAAGGCAAGAGACCAACTAGACCATCCTGAGGAAAATAACCTAATGAAAGAAATACTGTACCAGTAAGATTACTAGGGTTTAATGACATAAAAGGAACAATGTAGATACTATTTTGAAAGTCATACTCGTGAATCTAAAAGACAGTGAAAAACTTATAATAATTTTTAGATTCAACTCAATTTCAAGAAAAGATTTTGCAGAAGGTTATGGAAGAGGAATAAGCAATAGTCCTATGAAAAGCTGTAAAGGCTGTGCTATACAATACGGCATTTACCATAACAGCTTCTTCTCTCTGTGCTAACACAGCCAAAAACGTGAGACAGGATCCTCAGAAGACAAGCAGTGGGACCTGCAGGATGGAAATCTCTCCTGGCTGTAGCTGTCCTTCCACAGGACTGATGGGGCCAGAGAGGCTGTGAAGACTGCATAGCGTGACTGCATTTCATTGAACATTACTAAAATAATTTAATTTTGTAAATGAGGTGGAGGGGTGGGAGAAAAAGCAATTAATTACTGGCTTGCATAGAAGATAGCCACAGAATCATGTATGAAAACACTTGAAATTAGCATATTCCATTTATCACCATGACAGTAACTCAGTAGACAGACAATTATTGAATCTCCATTTTGTTCCATTACTCTGCTTCCAGTATGGACTTTTCCACTCGGTAGTATTGATTATCTAGTGATTAAAATTGAAAAAGCTGCTGATGAATCTGGTCTCTATAATTTGAAAAGCCTAGCCAATTGGAATTGTTGGGACAAGCCAGCTGTATTCAAAGATACTGACATTATTTTGGGGTCTTATAAGTTCCAAACAGACAGTAAATTCCATTTCAATAAAAGAATGATGCTGGCTAAAAGTCCCACAGAATTCAGCTAAAATGGTCATAGAGATCAGTCCTGAAATAAAACTCGAAAACAGGGGCCTTGGTTAGCAACCAATATTCACTAGGAAAGCACTCAGAACACTGACATTACAATAAATAAAACTGAAAATTCTAACATTTCTAATAGATTAAAGGGATTTCATAATTTGACAGTCTATACATGATGTTAGAATTCCTTATCTTCAGTAAAATTATCTGTAAGATATTATTTTAAGGGCACTAGGATTTAAATGAGTGTCAACTAATATTTTTGTATTTTTTCTTTGGCTCACAAAGACACTAAAATACCATAAACATTATTTAGAACTTCAATAATATATAAATAGGTTACATTACAAATGGAAGAAAATACAAGACAACTCTTCAGCATGGTAAATCTCTGCATATAAATAAGCAAATATTTCAGATACCTACAATTCAACAGTTATCTTGCTGTAAAACTATTACATTTAAATCCTTTTACACAAATTCATTTAACAATAATGTACACAATCTACACAAATTAACCTCTAAAAATACAGCAATAATATACCTGTTACAATGACTCTGTTACTATTATCCCCTTATTTGACACTAAAGGGCAAATACAACTATCTTACTCAAAGGTGCTGTCAGAGATTGCTGTTTTGTACGTGAGAAAAGCACCAACAATAAGATTTAATACTGTTATACATTTTCTTTAGCTCCTAAGAATCTACATTTTAGAAATGTTTCTATATGCCTATTTCTGTCTGGCAGAAAAACCTGTAGCACATTATCCACATCAATAGTTGTTGAAGGAAAAGTTAATTCTCTTAAAGTGGAAAACATGCTGTGACTTAGATCTAAGTTTATAACCACTTTTTATATATATGTATGTATATATATAATCATATATATTTATTTATACTGTACATATATACTGTGTAGAGTTCTTAATTTGCTATTTTAGTACTTATTAATTTCCTGCTGACTACAATAAACAAGACCAATGTAAGAGTCAATAGTACTTCAACTTCAAGATAATACATTTTCCCTCAGTAATATGATCTACCAATACATATATATTTCAGTAGCCTATTGTTGTTCTGTTTAAGTATGTCTTAGGAGATTGGAATTTACAGAAAGAGAATTTCCTTAAAACATATTCTGCAGAACTGGGTTAAAAAAATAGCCAGTGCTGGAAAACAGTGAATTAGAGAAATAAATAAATAATTAAACCACTGTACTACAGCTCCTGCCCCAACCTCTCTATTTCCTCAATGAGGAAGTCAATGTCAGACTTAGTTGCTGCTGGGTTGGAGATGACCATTCGGAAGAAGTTGACTTTATCGCCCTGAGGCTGATATCCAACCATGGTAGTACCTGACTCCATCATCAGTGCTTTGATTTTCGGTGCCACCTTTATCATTGAAAAAGAGAGACAAAGAGAAAAGAAAAATTTATTTTTTCTTTGTATGTCACAGCATTTCTTAATTTAGAAAAAAATAAATTGACTGCCAAAAAAGGCACTAATTTTTATAAAAAATATCTAACAGAACAAGCTTGATAAACTAAATATGCAGGATTGGATATTTAAAGGAAAATTGACAACAATAATATCCATCTTTTTGATTAACAGACTAATAACATCTTAGAGTATTCACTATGTAATAATTTTATCTATTAAATATACACATCGTTTCTTCGTGGTAAAGATTTTGTCATGAAGAAATGTTTTCTGCCTCTGTATGAAAAACTACTCCAGACCTTTTTGAAGGTAATGGATATTATGAGTATTCTCAAAGCAATTTGTGTGAAGGGGACAACAACAGAAATTTTTCAACAAGATCTATATCATAAAGAATATTTTCTACTAACATAAGCCACAGAAACCTTCCAGTAGTTTTGCAGTACTTTGCATTTACCACAATTTCACTTCCTCGCTTTCAGTTACAAGGAACAATGTTCTGGCGGTCTTAATACTTGGTATTTTCTAAGCCCAGTTTTTCCATCCAGACCTTCCTTCTCCTGCTCTACTCTCTTCCAGCCAAGATCAGATGTCTGGTTCTTTTACTGTTTTGTAGGAAACTTTATTATGTCCTCTAACACTTAACAGGGTCAAGTCAAACATTTTATCCCTCTTGCCACTTCATACCTTTTACCTCAATCTTCCTCTATTCTCTCTTTTTTTGGCAACTTTTTTATCTAACATACCATTGGGCTGACCCAGGAATTTCTATTCTCTTCTGTTCTCTTTCGCCAGTGTGGTACAGATTTAAAATCCTCTATAAAACCTCCCAACTTTGCCCATTTTTCTCCCTTCCCTAACACACACATAAAAGAGTAATTACTTCTGATATCTAAAAAATCATTCTTTTGTCTCCTGAATGTACTTCATTTCACTTCAGTCTGTCTAAAATACTACTACAAAATTAATGTATTTTGCTTCCCTCAAGTCCTAAGTGACAGGATACTTTTCCTGGTGATGCTTCTATGATGCCTTCGCTTCCCTCTTTCACTTCTTCTAATACATTTATCACAAGGTCCTCCAAAGGGTATTAATTTTCACTGAAACGTATTAATGCATTGTCATTTAAAATCCAAATAAAGACCTGAGGAGGACTCACAGGTTTCCATGTGCTTTACTTGTCCAAGCATTTTTAATATCTACCCTTCTGTTTCTCTTGCTGGTATGCTGTCCTATCCAAACAAGACTGCAATGTCTTTAGGCCTAGCTGCTCTTTGAAGATTTGTATCACTTGCGAGCACAGAATAACTGAGCATGTTCTGTGCCTGGTTCTATAGAGAAAACATGACTTCAGCCTCAGTATAAACAGGAGACAGAAGTGAACAAATATCAAGGTCATGATGAGCAATGGAGAACTGACATCTCAGCATTTGTAATATGTGCCCGCACACAGATATATTATTGTTAATAAATAGAGTACTTTGGGTTGAAAGAGTAGGTTATATTTTTATATTTAACAAAAGACACATACCCTGTGTAACTTTTCTCTTCTCTCATCAGAGTCTGGCATGCCCCTGAGACTTGGAGGAATATACCAAAAACATACATTTGTATGCTCTGGCTGCAAAAAGAACCAAACACATACATCAATTAAAAAAACAAACAATACAGGTCAATCCCACGCTAAAGGCTCGTCCGTAGTGTATTTTAGCACAGACATGAAAGACAAAATATAGTATTGACTTTCCCAGTTCTTAATGTTAAACTGAAAGAAATGGATTGCAGTTCTACTGCTTGCATCTGTTGTGTTATATTCCCTATACATTGTCCTACTTACAATATTTAGGGTGTTAAAGAAGTGCAAATGCTTTTCACCTTCATGCAGTTTCATGAGGAACTATTTTCCAGGATCACTACAGAAGCAACTCAATTTTCCTTTTCTTAGCAAATGTAGAGATGAAGTATGTTCTATCAACCAAGGGTTTATGCAGCGGCACTAGCAACAGAACATACAGCAAAATAGCAGATTCTCGGGTATGCAGGTAATAATGTGGAATCTCAGCATGAGTAGATTTTATTAAGGTAGTCTTCATGCCCTAACCTGAGAAGTCCTTTGCAGAACAGGAGGAGATAAAACTGACATTTATGGTACAAAACTACATGCATTCGGTCAAAAAAATGCCCAGATGCCAATAGTCATATAGTTCTTTAGGAAATAAGAGCAGTTTTGCATAGCTGGCTTGACGAACTGTGAGAAGCGTGAAGACTGTTTTTGAAATTCCATCCAGATTTGGCTCCTACATACATAAAAGAAAACTTACCTCCCCTTCAAAAACCATCTCAAATTCTTCTCTGTTTTTGATTTTAGTGTAGAGATATTCTGCCAGCTCCAGGCACTTGTTGATCTGATTTTCAAATCCCACTGTACCCTGTTTAAAAAAGAAAGGAAGTATTAATCATATGGTTATTTTTTCTCCTCTGAAGCAATCATCTTTTCAGACAGGCTTCACTTTTAAATATTTTCAGTCAGAAAACATTTAGTAGTATTATTTCTTGTAATTTAAAAATACATTTAATCAACATCGCAAAAGTGACTAAATGTGACCTCCACATGAGACTTACACATTAAATAAATACATTTCTGATTTTTGAGATAAACTTTTGTTATTTACCTTTGCTTTCCACATCAACCAGAATTTGAAAATGTCCACATGTCTACCACACTGTATTGCCTTATCTCCAGTGTCATAGGAGACATCATACTGTTTGTCTGGCTGGAAGAGGTAGCCTGCACACATTTGATTGCAGCCTTGAAGTATACCCTGTAATGAAAAACATGTACTTATATGACTTACATAGCATATGTACATAAGAAACTGTATACATAAATAATGTATAAAAAAGTATTTCAAACATAAACAGAAGAATTGTTCTTTAATCGGACATATTATAACATACTGACTTTGTTTTGTAAACTTGAGTCATAAAAATAATTTCATAAGCTAAGGTGATTCTCTTAGATGTCCCTGGGAGGTCATATAGTTTTACACACCTACACACCCACACCTCAGATTAAAAACATTCTCAGATTAATTTGGATACTTAGCTTGTGATATTAGCTTTGTGCACTTCAAAGGCTATGTTCTTAACACTTAAATTTCCAATTTGTTAAATCACACACTAGAATACAGCTGTGGTCTCTCAGTGCAACAGATAGCTACACAAAATGAAATGAAAAAACTGAATTGAAGGTTTCAACTTTGTATATTGTCTAGCTTTATGACACTTAACACAAGGGACAAATATAGGTACAAATTACCTAAACCAGACATTTTTTGCTTACAAATAAATATGGCTCACAGATCAATAGCAATCTATGGATTACTGGTAAAAATCTCTGAAGGAAACACAGAGGAGCAAATTCCTGTATGTTACACAGAAATCTTACACATACGACATTTCTAAAATGGTTTGCATCTCCTTTAGGGTTTATTGGTGTTTTTTGGAAGAAGCTCAAAGAACACCAGTTTGTCTGATAAATACAAAAACACCTATCAAAATTCTCATATAAGACAAAAACTCTTGCCAAAATCTTGCAATAGCTAGCACAATAAGCACGCATGCCACTAAACAAAGGCTCGTGCTTCTCTCCAATAGTGTTTTATAGAGGGAAATAAGTGCTGCAGTCTTCACTTTAGAGATGGATCGACTGGAAGAGCAATGGCAGACCTAGGGCTGGAACTCACAACTCTTCCATGCTAGTTCTATACACAGGGACTACTTCTTCAACTAAACTCTTCTAGTGGCAATTGACATGTCAGAAATTAGTAAACAGTATAATTAGTCCTATCCACAGATAATATGACTTTCTTTTTTGATCGTCTAAGGAAAATACTTATTGCTTAAGAGAAATAAGACACTGGTTTTGCTTTCATTGATGACAACAAAGAATCTAGATGAAAGCCCTAAAAATATAGAGAGAGTCATAATAAAAGCAGCATGCTTTCTTTTCAACAGAACTGAGAAACTTTTAAACCACTGTGTAAGGTAAAAAAGTTGGTTTTTATTTAAGAAGTTTAGACTGTTACTAAGTACTGAGACCAAAGGTGTATGTTCAGTATATTGTAGAAACAACGGGGCAGGTGCTCAGATGAAGTATATTAGCATGGTTCTATTGTTACTATTAGAATATGCAAAGACCCAACAGCTAAAGATCTGATCCATATTGCCTACAGCTTTAACCAAAAAAAGCCCCAAAAACCCAGGAAAGATAAAACAACTTCCTAAACACAATGTAAATCCACACAATTATTCCTTCCAAATAAAGTTTTGGAATTAAATGGATTTTGCAATACCCTCTGAAAAAGTAGGGCTTGGTATTTACTTTTCTTTTCTTTTTTTTTTAAATGTTTAATTATTAAATATAAGGCAGACCTTCTCCCGGACAAGAATGGCAGAACATTGTAACAACACTCCCATCATCTTGTGTGGATTCCAAGTGACTGAGTTGGCTCTGCAAAAAAATTACACATTCAGATAGGTCTGGAATTCAGAAACTTAACCTGAAGCACCTTTGTTTTCTGCTTTCAGCTGGAAATATATGGAGTTTTGACCATGATGATATCAGTATGGAGGTTATTACTGTCTCAAGTGTCTTCTTTCCCAGCTATGCTGTCCAGGAAAGGAATTTTTTTTGCGTTAACATTGCAATGTCAGACTTGTGATTAGTTTATATTATTACTAATATCAGCTAATTAGTATCAGATTAATTAGCTGATACAGTAAAATCGCCCCCAGAAGACTCCACTTCTAGAAATAGGACTAACAAAAGTAACAAAACCAGTTTGATGTGTTCTCTTACTTCAAGGTACTGATAAGGAAAGCAGGGGTGTCAGAGAATTAAGGGACTAATATGGATTCTGGGAGAATACAGTTCTTTGCTGAACAGCTGCTGCAAAACTAGCAAGCAAATGAAAAGACACTCTGCATGCTTATCTCCTTTCCCAGGTAGAGCCACAGCTCTAGCTTGTTGAGCCCATGGACTGCTGAAAGGCTCTAAACTTTACATCAGAATCCTACCATTCTATATGTAAAGCTTAAAACTTTTTACGTGTAAACACAAGTGAATGCACAAGATCCCCTAATTTACTAGTCAAACACACGAGATGTTCTGTATTTTTAACATAGTATCCTAGACAGCTTAATGATGATGCTAAAATAAATGTGCCAACATCGCACATTCATTGACCTCTTCACCCTAAGTAATTAATTACCAAATGTCCCCTTGATTCACTGCATTTTCCAGAGAAGCAAAGCACATAATGGTATTTCACAGACTATTCATGTATTCTTACAATGTGGTTGAAAGAAAATTAAAAGGTATTTCCTCCTCTTCTACATCTTGCTCTCAGAGGACACAGATATAACCACAGTTCCTCTGTTTTGAGCAACACAATGATATCTTCACCCCAGTATGAGGACCATTAATTTCTAGATACGATTCCAACCTCTGTCTGCGCTAGGTTAAACTGCAGCACCCGTCGGTCAAAAGAACATTGCAGGCTGTGCTGTACCTGGGCAGCTCATCATCCCTCTAAAATCTCCTGCTTATGTGGTGAAAACCGGCAGATACATAGCTCAGACTTAGGAGGCACTTATCTTTCAAAAAACTTCACTAATAGTTCAGATAGTAATCAAGAAACATGAATTTATCTAACAGCTGATTTCCTTTTTAAAAACACCATGTCTTCAGTTTAGCACATTTATTTAACTTTCAGGGTTCTGAACAAAGACAATTTTAAGTCACTCTTCTCAAGGAGCATTAGGTTTATTTTAATATGAAGATGTCACTCTCTCCTTGGTGCAGCCAGCCAGCCAGAGGCTATCCTACCACAGGCAATCCCAGCTCTGTACCATGGCAGCATGCCAGTCCTTCATGCCAATGTCTCCAAGCAGGCCAAGTATGACTTGAGTGTTAGCAACAGACCCCAGCTGGGGCTCATGACAGGCAATTACACAGTACACATGGGCCCCATCCCATGTTTGAAGATCCGTAGGATCTTTCTAGGAAAGAAATAATTTCACACATCATGGCCTGCTGCCTTCTCTATTTACTTAAAATTAAAACCTTAATTAGCACCTCTGGGTTGACCTCAGGTCAAAAGAGGTGTGCCAAACTCCTATGACCGAACCTCTGTACCTTAAGAAAATTATTTTGCAATGCTGACCTTATACTAGACATGTTGCCATGAGTGACTAGTAAATTGGACAGGGCAGAGGTTGACAGGATTCTGCTACTTCAGAGTACTCCTGCCACACCACATGCTGCCGTCCTTGCAACAGAAGGGTCCGCATGGTTTTGCTGCCAGTCCTTCTGCACACAATTCTTTACATTGTATTTATTCTTCACTTACTGTCTGAGATGCCCAACACCAGGAAAGGTTGTTTTCCCTAAGGAAGAGCATTACTCACTATACTCATTTTACATCTTTACGCGGTGCTCACATTCAGTACAGTTGACTCAAGGAAGCAATTTGGTGCTAATTTAAGAGTACACTATTTAAGAGGGTAGAGCTTGCTTCAAATATTTTTTGATTCTCTGAAGTCTGATATCTGCAATGATGGAAAACAAGTTTCTGGTTCTTCATTGCTTTTCTGATTTCTATTCAGATGGGCAGCATTTCATGATAGAGCAGTTTCAGAGGAAATCTAGAGACACCCATGGGGTTATAAACATAGTATCTTCTACAGGCTTGTCATCACTGGATATGGGAACAACTGTGCCAAAGGCTACACCTGGAATGACTCCTGAGTCTGAATTGTAAGGGTCAGTGGGAGAGTCATACTTTCACTCTGCCATCACTACCAACATAAACGCTTTGCCGCTTTAAGTTGGGTTCAATCTATTAAAGACTGGCTTCTGGTCTCAGTGGGCATCTTGATAATCTGGTTTATGTACCTGGGGGCACCCGTGTGCTCTTTTCTGCAGACTTCACTCTGGCCTCTACAAGAGTTTTCTGCTTGTTTCATGTAACTCACAGGCCCCTGTGTTCTCAGACATGGTGAGTATCAGTGACCCTTTCTGGCCTCCCTGTAAATGACCTCAGTCTTCTCCCTGGCACAGCAGAAGAGTATCAACTATGGTAGTCTTTTCCAGCCTTATAGGTACTGAAATGTGTCCCTAAAAATTGCTACTAATTCAGTCTCCCTGTGTTCCTCTCATTGCTGTATTTTAAAAAAATAACTATTTTTGTTTGTGTATATATATAAATATATATATATCTAAAAACTTTCATTTACAGAACACTCATTTTCAGGCAGAAAATACTCTTTATTTTCTGAAAAAACTGCAAACATCTTTCAGGAGAGAACCTGAATTTACAAATTCCCACCATGTCATGGCTTCCCATTATGAGTATCCATGCTCAAACACCTTCCCTGGATTCCTTATTTATCACTGCTATTCTCAAAGCCCTACATTTCAGAGGTCGTATAGTTCTCCCACTTCATTTTTTCCTCAAATCCTTCTTCATCCTTTCCCAGACTTATGATCCCTTCAAAGATATGCATAGAACAATTTCCCTTTCTTTTTGCCAGGTAATATCCTTATCCCCCTTCAAATCAGCTGAAAACTTACCTTTCACACAATGGTACATCACTGTTTTCTTCTGTAGTATTTTTTCGATCTTCACAGTCTAAACCTTTCCTGTCTGTCTCACTTTTGTTTAATTTAAATTCCTTAATGTAGCAAATTAATATTTTCATGAATTTGTTAAGTGTCATGTACCTTATGAAGGTACTTGCATAACAGTATTACAAATAAGCACCGTGTAGTACCTTTCTATTCCATTCAATTTATGACGATGCTTTTGGGACATTAAGAGTCCACCTCCCCAGGCAGCCTGGAAGAGACAGAAAAAAGAGAAGACTCATTTTTTTGAAAAAACTCAATATATTTAAGATTATTCAGAATCTAGTAAAAAATATTTTAATTCAAGACAAAACACATGTAAAAAAAAATCCTTTTTTGCCTGAAGAGCAGCACTTTTTTAGTTACTTACATCTACATGGAGCCAGAGGTTGTATTTTTCACATATATCTGCAATCTCCTGTATTGGATCAAAGGCTCCATATACTGTTGTGCCTGCAGTTGCATTTACGAAAAGAGGAACGTATCCCTACAATAAAAATAAAAATATTAAATATAAATTCCAACCTCTTTCAGAAAAAAAAAAAGGGAAAATAATGTCTCATTTTCCAGCCTTAAAAGAGTTTTTCTTCCCATTTGAAAGGTACGCATAAGCTACAGTAGAAACTAACTAATCATATACATGGTAAGAACAAACTCTCTTTTTATTGTGTTGTAACTTCACAAAATTAACTAGTTAGAAGAAAAAGAATATTATTTTGTCTAATCTTTTTCAGTGAGGAGATTCAAACGATGTTAAAAGACTAGCAATACTCAAGTAAAGTTGTGACTTTTACAGCAGTATAAAGGAAAATTAATTAAATATGATCTGTAAGTTGCGATTTGAAGGCCTGAAATTGTTCCTTCAGTCTTTATCTACTAATAAACAGAACAAAGGAATCCAAAACAAAAGCAATAAATGTGGAACTAGCGAATGAAAGAAAGACAATTTTGACTTAAATGAAATAAATGTGAACTGCAATTTCATAGAGTGCCCAAATGTAAGGAAGTCAAGAAATAAAAAATTAATAATCTAGATTGCTTTAACTTTGGTTGCTTTGTACAAAATTAATGGATTTTTCACTGTAATGATTCAAGAAATAATAGTTAATGCATCAAAAAATTAAGCTTACTGGCTATATTTACCAACCCTACAGCCTCACACATGAAATCTATATGATTTTTTTGGAGGTTTATAGAATTTTTTGTGGTTTTGGCTAAACTTTAAATTTTGGACAAAAGTAGCTTTAGTTTCATGTTCTCATGCTTTTTTCCATATATTTCCAAACAGAAAGTTATTTTTTAAAGTCATGAAATATGGATGTGGTTCAAGAGTTAAAAATACTTTGTTTTTAAACAGAAAATGGAAACCTTAGCAAGACATATAGATAATTCCCTAAACAATACATGAATGTATAATTAAGCATCTGAAAATATTATGATGACATTTATATCATTATAACGTGTTCTTTAATGTCAGCCCTGAGGCTTCAAAGGAAGGAGTAATTTTTCTAGGCCAAGCATTTAAGGACTAATTTTTAAGAGCACAAACCTTTTGTTTTGCTTCCAGAATTTTTGCCTCCAAATCAGCTGGTATTATTTTGCCTCTGTAATTATCATAGAAACAGAAAGACAAAGAAAATTAAAGAATGCGTATGGAAATACTACCTACAGTTGAAATACTTTAATAGGATTTTCTCAACAGGCCATTAGTAACTTGACACACTGTACTGAATCAGTCCTTAAACACAATACAAAAAATTTAACAGATGTACACATTTAATCTATCAAACCCTTAGCATTCATCCTACCTTTCATTGCATTTTATCAAAATAACATTGTCTGTTCCAAATCCAAGTGCAGCTCCAGCTTTCTTTATTGAGTAGTGACTCTGCAGCAAACATATGAACATTAAACGGAGTGGTGGTTTAATGATGAAGTATTTTCACAACATATATCAATAAATTAAGAATTAGCAGTGTATTAAGCTCACATGCTCTGAGGTAAAGAGAACCAGCTTAGGGACTGCAGCCATGCCTTTGGTTTTGACTTCAGGGAAATACTTGTAACGTGCAGCCATTATGCTGTACATGTTGGAAATAGCTCCTCCTGTGAATGAATAAATGAATGAATAATAAAATCATGATAATGAAAAAAATACATATTATACCAAAGACATACGTCTCATTTGCATAATGCAGTGAAAGTGGCAGTGAACTATGAAAAGTATATTTCTGAAATGCACAAGCATCTGTCTAAATAGCATAGGACAGACCCTCTGGAAAGTCATAGTGATAGTCAGAATTTCCTATCTGTCATCTCTTTCAACTGCTAACATTTTCTAACACATTCCGAAAAAGTTCGGCTTTCATTGTGCGGCTTTTGCACGTCAACTTCTTGTTAGCAAGAACAACAGGAACTTATCAACTTGTGTGAGGTTGGAGAAACATCACATATTGGATGGATATATCCCATCTTACTGTAGACATAGAAGTAGATGGCTTAAAGGTACATTTCTACAGCTGACCTAGTTATTGTAGACTTCCTTAGAGTCAGTTATGGGAAAGGTACTTCACAGGCTACAATTCAGCAAATGTATTTTGACACTTACTTTTGGAGAACTTGAATTGAGAGAAAACACCTATTTCTCTTGGTTTGCTGTTAAAAAGAGCCCTGGACAATTAGGTCAGTTCTTTGATGCAGACCTCAAGCTTTAGGAAGATCAATCTCATCTATAAGTCTAGGACAACATCATCTTCTAATATTTTTTACTGATGAGAACACTGAGAAAGATCTGTATTTTTCGAGCAGATAGGACTGGACATCAAGCCAGTGTGCATTCCTAGACTTTATGTGGGCTGTTTCTAAAGGAGGTGGTGTTGTCCTTTCATCCTGTGCAACAGGATGGTGGCCCCTCATGCCAAACCCAGAAAATGGAATTCTGCTGGGTGCCCATGTTGTCCACACATTGGCTCAGGACTTCCACATGGCTTATCATCAGTCATTTCTGTCATTGCTCACTGCCTTTATGTCACTTTCATGGGAAGACACTTTATCTTGGTCTTTATACTGAAATCATACTTGTGAATCCAGTCAGTTTATATCCCAGACAATATGTCCCAGAAAGTAACACCCCAGCCTTCCACTAAAGAAGTCAGTACATGATTTTCAAGAACTATTGGTCAGCAGGAACTGTGATTGCTCAGCACCTCCAGAAATGAAGCACGCAAAAGGACTGTTTAAATGCCCAACTATATACCAGCACTCATAATCAAATCTTAGAATGTTGACCAGCCATATTACGTAGCCATATTCCGAGATAATTTTTTCCCCAGCTTTTCTGTGGGATGTTTAAACAAAGCATTCCTACTGCTAAATAACTGACTCATTGCTTTGTGTTGCAGATAGTCTGGATATTCAGACACAGTTTATGTTTATTTTACCTTCTGAAGTTTTAGTCAAACCATAAACACAGAGAAGAAAAACTCACCAGGTGAGAATATTCCATCACCATCTTTACTTGACCATCCAATAATCTCCCTCATCTTTCGAAGTGTTATTTGTTCCATGAGGACAAAAACAGGGGCAATTTCATAGGTAAACCTGCATGGATAAATTAAAAAAACAAACAAACAAAATCAAATACAAATTCTAAAAACACACAATAAACTCTCAGTCTGTGTTTCTTTGTAAATGCTCTAGGTTTTCCTATAGATTGGGGTACTGATACTGCAACCTTTACCCAAGCAAAAATCCTCAGGAAAATGGTACCGGTGAATAAAAACTACAGTATTAGTTGGTTGCAGATTTCTATATAGTGAAGGTAAGACCTAATGTTCATCATCATAGCCTGCTGACTGCTGTACAAGACTGTGTAAAACACTTGTTTCCCGAAGTGCCAGTTCCACACTTGTGGAATAACATATTTCCAAATCCTTATGAAAACAGTGAACTTCACTGAGCTAAACACAACCATAATTAGAAGTATTGAGCTAAGGTTTCTAAATCTAAGTACAATTAATTTATTTTGTTGATGATCTCCAAGGACAACTTATTTCTACAATACAGTGTGATCAATAACTGTCAAGAGTAATTATAAATGATGATTTTCTAATTACCAATTACCAAAACCGAGTCAGCAGTCAACTATTGTATCCACTTAATGAGGGAAAAAAACATTACATAGCCTCGTATGCCCTGATGTCACAGTCAGATACATGGATGGAAAGTGACAGCCATACAACCACTTCTGGTGATCAAGCTACATGGATAAATTGCTACTGCTGTAAACAAACTCTGCTTGCTCTGTATAGGGGGAAAAAAAGGGAAAAAAAGGAAGCAGAGAGAAACAAAACAATCAACTCATGATTTCCAAAGGAGTCTATAAGAGTATGACATCCTGACACTTCGGATTTGACTGATGTCTTCCACTTGAATAATTTCATCAAAATGTATGTGTTGTCTCTTTAATACCAAAATTATATTTTAAGATTAAGTATGGCAGACTTGAAGCAGTCAGGTGATATTAAGAAGAAAACAAGTGTCTGAAAAAGCTTGCTTTTTATTTACAGCTACACTGTTAACTTAAACAGTTATATTTTCTTCAATCCTTGTGTGTCCTTAGTCCATTAGAGAAACACCACTACCATTTTTAAAACATTTCTTTAAGATTAAACACTTGTAATTTGTTTAATTGTTGTAATTGCTATTTCCAGAGGCCAAAATATTACTTATTTTGCTTTTATTATCATTGGAACTGCCAGAGACAATCGAACACTGATCTGAAGTTTGGGTGCTGCCATTATTTACAAATAGACAAAATTAATGAACCAGTGTCTGCTAACAGTGGGGTTTTTTGGTTTGGTTTGGTTTTAAGCACTACAAGACTAGAACATACTCCAATCTTTATTTAGGCAGAATGATCAACTGAAGTCAACAGGAACTCAGCAGAGCATAGATCACTGGAACTCAATACAAAATATGTTTAAATCAATATGAATTTTTTCCCCACAAGTTTAAATACTTTAAATACTTTAAATACTTTAAATACTTTAAATTTTGAGTTTTGTCCTGAGACCTTGTACACTGATCCCTACATAATTTCCAGAAGATTTAAAGGCTTGTAGAAAAAATATATAATATTAAGCAAGTTTTTTGTATATAAAATATCAAGTCTTTACAAGGGGAATTTTAATATACTCAAGCACAAGTAAAATAGTATTTACTTATTTTATTCTGTAATTATTTTCTGATTTTCCAAAAACTGACAAGAAATAAAAGACTGTAGATGATTATAAATTACAAAGCCAGTGCAGCTATATTAGATGATGGCTGTGATTTTACAAATCACATCTTGCTAAAGTTCACTCAAACTTGCTTGTTTTAAACTTAAATGATTTTGAAAAATTCAGTTAAACCCAAAAACTGTGTTTGGCTTAGAAGGGATGATCCAACTTCAGAATCAATCTCTTGACAAAAAACACTCGCTAGATGTTTCATACAACTACAACCTTTACAGGCACTTCTATGAATTAACTAGAACAGTCACAAGTGTCAGATCTTTACTAACAGAATAAATGAATGGGGTTTTTTTTGATAGAAGCCAGTGCTGGCTTAATTCTGCTCTCACCTAAAGGGCAAATCACTTTATCAGACCAAATCATTCTAGCTACCTGTTCTCCTGTTTGCCAGTATGTAAAAAGCATTCTGAGAGTAAGCATAGAGCATTGTACATCGATTTTCTATGCTACATATTCATAAGCATATACGCATAATACTGAAAACACCAATATAATTCTCATGTTCTAGCTAACAGTGGGCACAAAGAGAACTTCCAGATAATATCATTGCTTTCTAACCCAGTTGGCTGCTGCATGGCAAGAGAATGCCTTGTACTACAAAACCCTAGAACTGGATGAATAATGGCAGCTTCTGAAATTTCCACCCTGAAGGTCTCATGATTAGTGCTATGAATAGCACATTGATACATTATGTCCAAGTCATTGGGGAAGCTTATTATGTTTAATTTTATATATTATCTTCACAATGACATTTAAGTAATATTTTCTAATGATAATTTACATTTTTAAGTGAGTACAGATGTTTTGATTACTCAAAACTCATATGCAAAAGAAAACACTTATTTTTAACTGTTCTTAAACATTTTAAGTATTGTTTATCTGTAGAAAAGAAAAAACAGCAAATGGAAAACCTTCCCTACCATAATTCAGTGCTACTGTCACTTGTGTGTTACGTGTTTATGTAGCTGAAATAGGTTAGAACAGTTTCTAGGTAAAGGTCAAAACCTGCTCTTGTGTGCTGGAACATTGTTCAAAACAAATGATGTGTTTCCCAGAGCTCACAAAGATGATTTTGGCTGTTTTTAATAACCTTCTCTGTCAGTTCTTTGAGTCATATTTTACAAGCATCTTTCTTTAGCCTTACTTGCAATTACTGTTATTTGAAAGTACACCATGTTGACCTTGCTTTGCTAAAAAAGAGAGCAATGTATTATTTTCCATTTACTAGACCTTATACAAGCAAATAGATAGTAAATTGTCATGCTCACAGAGAAGTATTTTCAAGATATGTTCTTGTTTAAAGTATAAATGAGTCAGAAACTAGCTTTACAGAACTAGCTCAATTTAAAACTAAATTTACTTTTAAAACAAACAAAGGAAAAAGCAACCTCAATTAAAAGAAGAGTTACTCTTTAAGAAGTGAATGAATGAGTGCAATGTTCTTAATACCAATGGCAATATTTCCTAAACCTGTCACAGTCTGCCACAGAACCAAATTTGGTTGTGTCCTATCAGATTTGTGTAATTTCACTGCTTACAAAGTGATAAATAAACTGGGATAACTAAGTTAGTCAAAAGGAAAGGGGCTTGCAAAAAGTGACAGTCAGAAGTATGTTTTTGTCACAGAGAAACAACTGTTAAACAAAGTTGTCTTTTAGAAATGTGATCAGAATTTTTTTCACTCTTAATTGTGCTGTTTAAAAAGGCATTTAAAAGCCCTGTAAAGCATTTCACAATGCTCATTTAATAATCAAAATATATGTTGCTAGGTTTTCTTTCCAATTAGCTTTTAAATCTGAATGTCTCATACTGATTTTTACCGAACAGAGAACTAAATCAGATGATTATTACAAAGAGCAGGCTGGTTTTGGCTGGAGCACCTTAGGTGTTCTTTATTGCTGATGTCACAAAACAGGCACCATTCATAATCTACATAAAACTGCTAGTAATCAGGTATATTTAAGAAACCATGTACTCATGGATAGGCCAGTGAAAATACTGTTCCCTTTCCAATCTGCAGATACATTTTCTGTGTTCCGACAATTAGCAATGAACTACACAAAACAGAGGTAGCTTTAGAGTTAAAACACATCCCATACAGGAATAAAACAGAGCAGCCTTTGGAGTCCCATCACATTTTTGAGCATATAGAAATCAAAATTTAAACAAAAACTGCCTAGAAGGTTCTTTTGTTTAGTGGGAGGCTTTTTCCACTAATTGCACTCTTCGTTGCAAAAATGTACCTTACGTTGACCTTCAGTTTTCATTAATTTTGAGGTCGAGAAAAATTAGGAAAAGTTTATAATTTGTTACATTCAAATGTTAATTTTTACCTTTTTATACTTCCATTTATTCACTTATACACAACTTTATTATTCTCAGATTAATTGCTTCATTATCATCAAATTATTTTTCAGTGTTACATTTTTAATCATTTTGAAGCCACCCAGAAGCCATTTCTTTACCAACACATAAACGAGAGAAGGTGTTGCCTCAAGCCTGCTATCTCTGAAGTCAACAGGAGAAAAAAACCAAACCTTTACGTATTTTGTATTCTAGTGTTAATACATGGATAGGTATAGAATTACTCAGTCTAGAGATAAAACTTTAAAAAAAAAAAAAAACAACAGAAAAAGATAAAGAAGATTAGTCCAAAAGAAAAAAAATAATTTCATGTTATTATATTAAAATAATCACGTTTTACTTACCATATACTCTGAGATATTTCCATTTCTATTTATCAGAAATGAAAAACTGTTCAGCTTTGTATAATTATTTTCACTGTATTACTGCTACATTAAGCAAAACTTGAGACAGTTTTATTGAAGATGTAACAATCATCATTTAAATATGAAAATTATTCATGTCTGTGACAATACATATCTACCATGATACACGGTAGCCCCTGTAAGCACCAGTCACAGACGCTGTCGACAAGGCACTGCTTACATGTTCGTATTAGCAGTTGATGTCAGCCACTCCCCAGCCAAGCCAATAATGTCCAGTCCTGTGGACAACTGATTGAAAAAGCGAGGATGACCTGAAATGAGAATTGAGAGCAATTTAGGACAGACTCCACTGATGTTTTGCAGGTTTCAGTTTTAAACCGTCCAACTATTCTGACAAAAACGACAAGTTTTGCAGTCATAACACTTGCAGCAAAGTTTTCAAAGCAAGTCTTGCTTATGGGGAGACCCTTAGCCAACATTCACGGATGTCTTATTACAAACTTGAAAAACCGCTATGGCAGGAGCTCCTGGATGGAATCATTAGAGTTTAAGATAAAACGTCAGAGCAGACTGAGCCTGTAAAACACCTCCGGGACCTGTACAAGGTTAGTCCATCTCCAGAACCCCCTCCCGACCTCTGTCGTGCTGTGAACTCGGGCGAAGTCGTGCTGTGGGGGGACCCTTGGCGGAAACAATCTGTAGGTGCTGGGTCCATTTGCATTTGAATGAAGAAAGAGAGGAAGGCTCAGCCACTTGAGCGGGGACTGCAGGAGTGAGGGAGGGGTGCGGAGGAGCCAGTCGCTTCCTGAGCTGCAGGACCACGGGAGCGGCGTTTCGCGGGGTCTCAGCGGGAATGTCCCAGCGTGGCACGACCCGCTGCAGCGGTGTGAAAGGTCCTCCAAGACCTCCTCAGCTCGGTCCCTTGCCCACTTGGTTTAGAAGCTAGGATTCATTTCCTTAAACAAAAGATTTGCTGTAGAGCCGAAGTAAATAATATTCCTGTATTTCAGCCGGAGTTTTTTTAACGACTTTTATAAGCAATAATGTTGAGTGCCTACTTTTCTAGCATGAAAAGAAGAAATTCCTAACACCTGATAACGAGCTTTTAGAGGAGGTGGGAGATGTCATGATTTAAACCTTTTCTCTGCTCTCTGGGAAAGGACACGCAGATAGCACACGAGGGACAGCCCCCTAGAGGGGGGTCAGCGCTCGACGTCTGGAGGGACCTGTCACGTCGCATTCGGTTCAGTACTGGGAAAATCAGCATCTTTTGACATGAAGAAGTAAACGCGATTCTGCTCCGGGCGATGTCAGCAGGAACCTTTCGGAGGCTTGAGCCTGCCGGCGCTGCCACATCGCGACAGTTCCCGAAGAGGGTGAGCCGCGCCCGGGCAGCTCCCGCCCCGGGGAGCCAGCGGCTGAGGGCTAGAACCCAGAAATACCACCATGGCATAGCTGTTTGTTTTACAAATCAGCTCTTCTCTCCCTTGCCATCACGGACTGAGAAATTGTCTTAAGCGACATTTCGCTGACCTCCCAAAGCTGTTAGAGAGCCCACGGTCTCCTAAGGCCGGGCTGCAAATTCAGCACCGGTGGCTTTAAAGGGAGCTTCGCCTAGAGAGAGAATGTGAGCCCCGGGAGCCTGGGAAGCCAGGGCGCGTGTTCTGGGCGTCATACGGTCCGAGTAGCTCTTTTTTAAAGCTGCACCAGGTACTTCTTTGAACTGAGATCATGTCTGGTCGATACCTGCCTCTCAGCTCCCAGGGGCAGGTCCTGCCGGTCCCACAAGAGCTCCAGGGGAGGTTGGGGTGAGGGTATCGATATGCCGGGGCGATCGATAGCAGAGTAAAGGTGCAAGCACACAGAGTGCAGCCGCTCTGGCTTAGCTGATTGTCACCTGTTCAACAACCCACGCGTTTGGAAGCGAAATGCGCTCCCCTTTGATTAAGGGGTACAAAATCAAAGTATGCTCCTGACACCGTGAGTAAATCAAACCACCATGTAAATAGGGAAAAAAAGACAAGACGCTAACCGCCACATCTGTTTCAGGATTTTGTTCCTTGAATGCACTGCGTTGGGTTTTCACAGCTGCATAACTAACCTCCGCAGAAAGCTGCGCCTCGCCCTTCATGAGCCATGGCTTGCAGCAGCCCAGCCAGAGACCGCCAGGCAACAGCCTCCCTGTACGAGCTCCCGCCGCCCGCCACTCCAGCTCCGGGGGGAAACTACCGCCCGCTCTGGGCGCTGAACGGAGCGGTGCTCAAGAGGGCAGCTGGCCCAAAACAACTGAGCAAGACTGGGGAGGGGAGACACGGCACCCGTTCCGTGTCACTCCTGTTCCTGATCTGCTTGGGTATGTACAGCAGTCAGGGCTTGTTGCCAGCAGAGATTTCCGTGGAGACATATGTAAAACATTTCAGGCCAGATAGTCTGAAAGAGCATTAACTTTGCTCTGGAGTCTGGCTACAGCTCACTCAGTAAAAGAAATTATTATAAACCGGTATTTCTGTCTGATTCAGAAGGAGCTGGACAGGCAGGGCTCCTGGGTAATGGGCTGAAATCCACAGGGTTCCTTTATTGATGATTCCTAGGATTTCAGTCTCTTTTTCATTAAACGTCTGATGAACATAAAGAAGAAAAACTGCAATTTCAGTGTCATTTATGCTCTCATTTACCTAATGATATTGCTCCCCGGAGATACAGACAGCTCGCATTTCATCAAGTGAAAGAGATTACTTCTTAAAAACTTGTTTCTGTGCTCTGAAAACAGCACGGAGCTCTACCCGTTGCTCCAGATGGAGCATCAATAACTAAAGTTTCTGAGCAGAGACATTACCAGCACCCATAGACAGCCCTGGAGCCAAGCCTCCGGGCAAGCACGGTCCCGGGTGTGGAGAGGATGTGGGCTTACCTCCATGAGCTCAATCCCTCTCACTTCACCGCTAGCCTGAGAAAAGTCCCAGGGGAGACTCTCTACAGAGTAGTGTGCAAAAACCTACCTGTCCTCACTCCATATTTCAGTGTGTCCCGGCAGTCCACCAGAATCTGCTCCAGGGACTCAGGGTTGTCTGAAAGCTCCAGATTGAAGCCCTCCATGCCCTCCAGGAGCTGGTGTGGGTGGTGGAAGTCCAGCACTTTGGTGGATCTGTCAAATGTTTTTCTCACGTAGTTGAGGAGGATGTCCACAACCTCCAGAAGGAACTGCATGGTCTGCTCCTCACCATTCTTGGAGGGCAACAAATCTGTGGGACAAAGCAGCTGTCAGCATTTGCTTTGGGAAAGAGAAGTGGAAATGAACCAGCCTCGGCTGCCTGAAGCGCTTCGAGGACCTGGAAGCTGGGGCCCCAGCACAGCCTGGCTGCAGTGGGGCAGGCTCCCAGTCCCTCTGGCCGGCAGGGAAGGGTGATGCAAAGTCACCCACGGCTACAGCAGAGGCACCTCCAAGGCGCCTCTGTCAAAAAGTTCACCCTGCAATGCTAACGCTATGTGGTGCGAGGCATTCGCTTTCCTTGGTTTGAAAGCACCCCAAATGTGTACCTGCCCTTCCCCTGCAATGTCCCCACCTCTGTCCTGCAAAAAGATTAATTTCCCTTCCCCACTCTGCTTGTCAATGGCCCCATACCAGCAGTCACAGACCAATTCATTGTTATTTTTTTAAGGAGGACATAAAATATAAAATTACTCTCCCCCCGGATACTGGATCTGGAGTAAGCCCAGAGGAACTGCTGGAGCTGAGCTGCAGAGGATCAGCCCAAAGTACATAAAACTACACTTCAGCAAACTTGTACACATCGTCAGTACGGCCCCAACAAACACAGACACAGAGCTTCCTTCAAAAACAACCAAGCAAAAGCACAGTCTCAATGTGGCTGCACTTCAAGGGAGTCGAGGGTAACACTATTAAGGGACATGCCTGAGCTGAAGCAAGAAGAAGCTGTAAAGTGTTTACCTCTGGCATACAAATTGGAGAAGTCTGTCTCGGTGCGCCGGAACCTGGATTCCTTCTCGCTGTTCTCACAAGCCAGCATGCTCTTGGAGGACTGATGCCTTTCTTTCAGGGAGCTGACAATCCGGCTCTTGTCTTCTAGGCTGTTGGTCCTTTGCAGGAACCCTACATTATTATTGCAAGGTGCACAGGTCAGAGTTTTCTCACTTCCCAACATGTTTAGAAATATCTAAAGCAGCTCTCTAGACAACAGTTAAAAGCGATGTTAGTTCTAGATCTGACTAATGAGGTCAGGAATAAGAGTATTTATGGAGGTTATTTGCCTCCAGGAGGGAGAGTTCAAAATGCCATCAACTGCAAAAACGCAGCCATGCAAAAAACAAAATTTCGTCATTTAGTGCAGTGGTAAATTCTTATTAAGTCGATCAGACAGATTCCACTTCAGTAATCAGCCACTGGAAGAGAGTTCAGGATGAGTCAATGCTATTTCAGCCTGCAGGCGAACTTTATGGACCTAGCAGACAGGGGCAATGATGTATGATTAAAATCAGGGCCGTTTTCAGTTCTCCTCGTGGTGCTCTCACGCACAAAAGGCATAAGAACAAGCAGCCATTCTGGAGCAGCCATCCTGAGAGTGCCAGACCTCTAAGGACACCGGTAGTACCCACCTTCCTATTATCAGTACATACTGATGTGGATTTTCCACCTGAAAAGATGCTTTGATACTAACAGTAATCATCCCCGGAGCTCCGCTCTCACTGGAGACACATCTCTGGCGCCCAGGACCGAGCAAAACTGCCATTGTTATGTGTGACGGCAATAATAAACCCACTCACCCCAAGAATTATGGGTGTGAGCGCCACTCAGGATCTGTGGCGAGTAACGAGACCCGTCTACTTTAACAAGGCAGGGAGAGCAATTAATTTTCCGGATTTGATTCATTAAATCACCGATGCCCGGCAAAACACGCATACTGTCGGGCTTTTCGTCATTAAAGAAGGCATTGAATTTTGACCTCCCAAGTTGCAGCAAGCGCGTCTGTATGATTGGAGCACCATGGCGGCGCCGGTCTCCTTCATTCTTTATTTTCTTTCAAAACGAGTAACAATCGAAACCAAGGCTCGTCGCGGCTGGGGATATCCGCCAGAGAGGAGGGCTTAGGAGGGAGGAAAACCAATGTCGTGACTTCGCTCATCCACGTTCCCCGACGCCGCTTCTCGCCAGTGCCCTCCGCTTTCCGTCCATGTGTTCCTGCTCTCCGGAGCCCCATCGAGCGCCCGCAGCCGGCCCACCCGAGCCCCCTGCAGCTTGGACAGGCATAGGGGCTGCACCTCCGTGAGAGAAAAGGGAGGGACAGCGAGTCGCTGGGCCAATGGCTCCCGGCAATGATACCTGTGCCTCGGCCCCTACTGCCAGCCGGACAGTCCCTAAGGAGCACAGAAAATGGAGTACCCGGCTGGCAGCCCCTTCTGCATCAGCCGGGCGCCTAAACGAGTCTTCAGGAAGGTTTCTTGCAGGCAAGTTTGTCACGGTCATACTTTCAGTGAACACCTCACGTGTTGCTGTTTAATACTGATCTTCTACTAATAAGTTTATTTTTGTGATGCTTTTATGAATGCGAAAAAGACTATTTAAGGGAAACTCTCTTCGTGCCTAAGTTGAGAGTAGCCGTCCAGGATCGATTACATATATATATATGTACGTATGTATATATTTTGTTTTGTTGTTACTGCTTTTAACAGTCCTTGCGGCGATCACCAGCTCCTGCAACAGCTAGTGCTGTTCGCCTGCTCTTAGGAGGAGCAGCTGGTATCGAAGCAGGTGTAGTGTAGACTGAATTACGGAGAGATCCTCTTTCACCATTTTGCTTCATTTTGCTTTAATTTTGCCACCCTTCTTTTTTCTAGGCGCCCGGTGGCTCAGAGGGAAGAGCTCCGCACGAAGAGACGTCTGCAAGAGCAGCGGCGCACGACTGGCGCTCTTCTTGGCCTGCAGAGGACAGCGTGCCTCCGAGGCTCCGGTGGGAAAAGAGGAGGCAGCGCTTCAGTAGCCGAGAAAGGCTGCAGTTGCCTCCAGTTCGGCTCCCATCGGGCCCAGCGAGGCAGCGGCTTCACTGAAGGGTCTAACCTCACTAGGCGCCGGGGCACGGAGCTCAGCCCTTGCCCCAAGGACTCCGTACTGTTCTTCCCCGCGGAGCTCCTCGGCCCCGTTGCCGTGTCCCGGAGCCGGCGGGGACCAGCTGGGGCTCGAAGCGCACGGGGCCCGTCAGTGCGCGCCGCGTGGGGCCCGCAGGGCTGCGCTGGGGCGGCTCGAGGGCGGCGACTGGAAGGGAAAAAAAGCCTGAAAGGAGGAACTCGCTGTCACCCGGCATCAGCCCGTCCGGCTGTAAGTAACGTGCCGCTCGCCCAGGTCCCTCAGCCACGGCAGTATCACACGGGCTGGAGAGTCGGTACAAGGGGGAGCCCGCGGGGCTGCGGCAGCCTCCGCTTTGGGGCCGTCGGACTCTTTCGTTTCCCGAGCTCCTCCCTGAGAGGATGGGGGACATTCTCCAGCGCCGACCCACATCCCGGGTTGCAGAGAAGCGCGGCGGCCGACCCTGGAGGGCTCCTTCCGCGCCCGAGGAGCAGCGCATGACTGTAGCCAAACCTTCCATCAGTATCCTGCGTGAAAAGTGAGGCCAGTGTAGGAGAGTTCCAGTAAGTAGCAGCCTATGAAATAGCGTCCACGCTGCTTCTCCTGCCGCAGCGGAGACTGCAGCCTTTCCCAGCAGTGTGTCTGTCCCACAGGTGCGTTTTCATCGATGCGCTTTAAGAGACCGAGTTTTCAAAAGCCGAATGAGACCAGACTGGCGAGGGAGTCCCTCGGTGCGCAACGTGACCACAAATTCACATTCAAATTCACGTTATTTCACATTAGGCCTCGTAGAAGGCAGGCGTGTGAATCCCTCTCGGCCTCGCAGCTCTACGGGGACCCTCAGCTTCCGGGTCGGGGACAAACCTGCCGGGTCCCGGCGCACACCGCAGCCGTCGGGGGATGCACGTCCTTGGCGGCTGCAAGAGGTCCTGGTCCCCCCCCCGCGGCCAGGGTGTTCAGCAGCACCTTCGTGACTTGGCGGCATAAATCCCACGGACGCCGGAGACGAGACGAATTTATAACATACACGGCTGCTTTTGAAAGCCCACTCTGCCGCGTTGCTCGCTGGCTGCGGCCAAACTGCTGAAGACGCACCTGAGCAATCTTAGTACGTCAGTATTTCCAGTGCTGCCAAGCAAATGTTAGCAGGATCGGTCCTAAATAATTGCCGAGGTCGGAGTGATCCAGACACTGGGGGAAATCTGCCCATACTTTGTCCACCGTGACAGTTCATTAAACCGCTTTAAAATAGCTTTGAGTTTGGTTGTTCTGGAGTGGTTTTTTTGTTCGTTTGGTTGGTTTTTTTTTGTTGTTTTGGTTTTTTTAAGTGTATATATGCAGAGACGAAGAGCGTGTGGGTGTGGCAGCGGCCGGGCTCTTTTCAGGTGCCGGCTTTCAACCGGAGAGGAAATAAGCTAATCCTTAAATCTGTCAGTTATTTGAGAAGAAATTACATACATCTTGGATACGTAATTACTGAAAATGTCAAATACATAATATACAACCCAGGTGGAAGAATCAACTCATTGTTCAAGATCTGCCTTTTCTCGGAGGTCAATCCTCATTTAAAGTTTGCATTCAAAATTAATCGATTTCTGTGTGATACAAGCAGAAAGAACAATTCCGAGGTGCTTGTTTTAGGGTCCGGAATGATGTCTTGTGAAAGGTAAGGACAAGGATATAGTCTGAATAGTCAAACATCAATTCGTTGAGCATGTGTTATTAGGATTCTTGGCAACCTTAATACTTCACTTTATATATTTACCAAAGGCAACCTTTCCTGTCTGTCTTTGTGAAGGTCTTCGATTCAAATGGAAGGGCTCATACAAGCAAAAACAGTGGTCGTGATCGAATCCAACTATTCCAAACCACCGTCACTATTCAGAGCATATTTTTAGGGTAAAAGAGAAAATAGCCAGTAAAGGAAAACTGAACACCAAACCCGAGCCAGAAATACAGCAGCACTGTTCGTTTTGAATTCCCTTCACAAAGCCTCTACTACACTCCCTTTTGCCTTTTTCAAATACAAAATGGTGGGATGTTTCATTTTCAGTGTATTTGATCTCATTGAGAAGCTGCGATGTCCCTCTGTAACCCCTGTAGTCTAGCAACATGGAGCAAGCCTAACGGCGCATTACTTTATCAGTTCTGCTTGCCGGGCTAAATTAAAATGATGGTGAAAAAGCCCATTGCTCCAGCCACTGAAGGGACTGGTAGGGAAACGGTCCATTAAACCCAGATCAGGAGCTATTTATAGAACTAAGCGACTACTCGTTAATGTCGCCAGCGGCTACCAATGAAATCTCTAATAGACACAGGGCTAAACATTCGCACTCCGATTCTTGTCCAGTCCAAACTTCCAGGTAACAAAACGTTTAGTGAATTAACTTCGACTCGAGCAAGTAGGGAAAGAGGTTTAAACATACCTTTGCTTTGAAAAAACGTTCGTTTCTCACATGAAATAATTTCCCATCACCCCCCTAAAGAGGTAGAGGGGGAAAATGGGAAATAATGTCTATGCATGAGGGGCATGGGCTAAACTGAATTATTCTCCTCATCAGAAAATGAAGATTTGACTGTTAGTCTCCGAAAGTAAAGGCGCTACTGAGAAATCTAGAGAAGGAAGACAGCTTGTTATCTGCAAATGAATCTCTTGCTATAACGTTGCGATCTGATTGTGCATTTGTTTCCCTTCTGCATTTCATGTGCCTGCACGCTGACTGGCTGCCAGCGCTATCTTACCAGCACAGCAAGCTGACGAATTGCTCTTTAATAAGGCTCTCGTTAATCTTTTTCCCCCCGGAGATCCGTATTTTCCAGTCAGATAAGGTTGAAAAATTTCAGACAGTGAGAGGCGGCCAAACCCCCTCCCCCGGCGGGCCCTGCTCTTCCCCCGCCCGAGGCGCCTGGCGCCCGCACCTCCCCATGTGTGTCAGGAAGGGCAGCGGGCCCGCAGCCGTCCCTCCCCCGGCGGGCAAAATCCCGGCCAACGCAAACTCAAGGGAGGGCACAGCGGCGGGGCTGGGGACCACCGAGCCGAGCGGAGCCGAGCCGAACGCAGCCCAGCCGAGCCCAGCCCAGCCGCCGTGCGGCCCGCAGGGGGCGCCCGAGACGCCGCTCGGTCTCGGGGCGTTCAGCCGGTGCTGGCCCCGTGCTGGTCCCCCCGGGCCCCCCCCGTGGGTGTGTTGGGGTGTCGGACGGGGAGGCAAGGGGGCACTTACCGCATATCTTCAGCCCGATCTTCCTGGTGCACCCGTGAGCCACGCCGCACCACGAGTCATAAGCTGGAAGAGAGGGCAGAGTTGTTCCCCCGAGGCAGCGGGGCTGCCTGGCCGCCGCGCCGCCCCCCCGGACCCCCCGCACGGCCCCATAGCCGGGAGGAACGGCTGATTCCCGAGCCCAGTGGCGCCGGGCGCGGGACAGCTGAGGCTCGGGTATCAGCGAGGTGACATGCTGGCCCGCCCAGAGGAGAGGGAAAGGCACCCGGGACTCGAACATCTCATCATTTACTGGCGGGGCTCCAGGGAAGTGGCAGCTTAAAATAAAGTGGCGTGAAATGGGGTCACAAAAGAGTTCAGGAATTAATTGGGTGAAAAATAGTATTTGACTAGATGATCGGACTTGCATGACTGAGCCCTGGACGGACTGACGGGCCGCCGACGGTCGTACTAGGACGGCACCGGTGGAGGGGGCAGGTTCCTTCCCAGCCCCGGGAGCCGCGGCCCAGACATGCCCCAACTGAGCCCGAGGGAAGCGGGGAGCGGGGCTCGGGTAGAGGGGGCAGCAGCCGAGGCCCGGGGCACCGCCGAGACCCTCTGGCCCTCGCCCGGGGCAGCCGCAGGTCCGGCAGCGCGGGGGGCACTGACCGGGCGTTGCGGCGTGAGGGGAGAAGGTGTCAGAGGGGCCGGGCCTAGGACGGCTCACCCGGGCGAGCAGGGCAGCGGCCCGATCCCTGGGAGGGGGAGCGGGGGAAGAGCCGCGGCGCTCCCGTCCGGGCGGAGGAGCCCTCTCGTCAGGGGTGCTGCCTGTGCCCGGGAGCGAGGAGCCCCGGGCGGGCAGGGTGGGGAGCTGCTCTCAGCGGTTATCTTGCTTTGAGCCGTGTTGCCAGTTATTTCGATTTCTGCGTGTGACACCTCAGTCGAAGGCAGCAGTGCCTGTCACCCGTGCCTGGAACAAGACCCAGTACTGCCTCTCGCCCCCTCCCCCGTTTTTCCAGATTCAGAATAATGACAATAATGACTCCGATGCTTGTGCCTCGCAGCTCTTTCAGGGTAAAAGCTATTCCCCGCTCTGCTGTCCCTGACAACCTTTCATTTCTTACTGTTGCCCGCTCTTTGTCTGTGATGCTTTATAGCATCGAGCCTCTTTTTTTTTATTATTTTTTTTTCGGTAGGCGACGGTCTGAATTGCCTGGCAGGGCTATAAACTGATTCTCTATCCACCTGCAGCAGCCTTTGCTTCCCACTCACACCTCAATAACTCAAGGCGAAATCAGAGCAATTAGGAATACAACGCTTTGAAAAGCCGCAATTAGCATCCAAATTTCGCTTGATTACAGGCTTCAGCGTAGGCTGAAAGGAAGCTGCAGCATTAGCATTTATAAAATGTAGGGGGGAGACACCCACTTTAAGGCACTGGTGTAGCGTCGCCCTTTAAGGGATTCATTTGCTCCACACCTCTTACAACATACCGATTTTTTGGCCATCTGGATGGTCAGTTTATTGTCTAAATCTCTCAAATGCGGCTGTGGCTATAAGATAAAGACAGCGCTGGCCGCTAAGGTGGGCTTTTCCTCACAGTGTTTTATTCACCACAGAACAACCTCTCCCATTCCCAGTAGGAAGACGGTTTCTTTGTGTAGAGCACTTTCCGCACCTTGCTTAATGGCGCGGAACAGGGCTTCACAGATATAACATTTCGTTTCGAAACCGGTCTTTCTGAGCCTAGGTGGAGAAAGCCTCTAAAACACTTCAAACGAGGAAAATATTAAAACCTACTTGTAGGTCGTAAATTAGGTGGGGTGGGGTCCGGAGCACCGTTGGAGGACGAGGGAGCGGAGGAAGCCATCCCTTCAGAAAAGCCCCAGTCCCTGGAGCCCGGGTTTCCTCGATATTCCTCTGAGAGGTGGGCAGCAAGGAATTTGCTGGAAGGAAGAAAAGGCGGGTTTAGCAGTCTGGTCTCCTGGAGCACCACACCGGAGTCCCGTCCAGATGCCGGCGGGCGGCAGCTGCGCAGGTCCCGGGGCGGCGGCAGGACGAGCCGGGGCCGACCGCACCGCGAAAACGCCTCGACAGACTGAAGAGCAAAATTGTCCCTTCGCTGGATGCCAGGGCGCTACCCCCCGCGCCTGAATGACGGATGTAGCAGAGCATGAAGTCTATCGCAATTATATCGGTGGCCACTGAGGTGGGCAATTACATGGTTCGCGTCAAGTGGAGACCAACGTGCAAAGCGGGCTTCGAAAGCATCAGCCCAAATGACCTACAATCCTAAACGAAACCCGCTTCTCTGCGTTACCAAACACACGCCAGGCTAAGCATTCAGGAAAGACTGACAGATAAACCCCCGCCACCACAAAGGTGCGTTTTGGCCAAGTCCAATGACAGTCGCCACACACGTGTATTTGCACACACACATGTTTCAGCAAATCGGGGCCGGTACGTGCTCCAGCACTAACCAGCGCTCTCCCATGCCCGCGCTCGCTTTAGCAGCGCAAATGGCAGGAGAGGCATGTCTGTCTGGGGAAAGGAAGGTGCTGGACCAGCCCTCACTCCTTACCAGATGTTCAGCTCTTTCCTGCCGGACACGGCGCTCCGATAACCAATACAGGTCGCTGATCGAAAATTGCCGGGTCAGTGCCCAGCTCGTCTCTTTGTCCCCACGGCTACCTGCGATTTATTTTCTTCCCCTTGTACAGAAAATGAAGGTCGCGGTAACGAACGAACGCTTTCTTTGTTAGCGGCTTTTTTCAAATCGGTGGCTACCGATTCATTTACACCCGCGCGTAAACGCAGAGAATCAATGATTTCAATGGAAAACAGGTATCTAATTTCTTTAAGACGAAAAAGAAAAAAGCCATAAAGCAGAAGAGATTTACTAGACAATGCCTGGAAGTGAAGTAACAGGTTAATACGATGTCTCAGGGGCTAGCTGTATCAAAATGTCCGTTATTCCTCTATAGGTACGACAACGACCCAAACCGATTTTGGGGGGGAAAAATGTTCCAGATCCTGAAAGAGGTTCCCAAAGGCTTGAAAAAATAGGATGCTGTTTAGAGGACACTTACCGAGGGGGCGAGCGAACACTCTTGCTGCCGTAGTCCAGGCAGGCAGGGCGACTCTAGCCTGGGAGCGACCCGCCGCTTATAAACTCTGCCAGAAACGACGTCGGAATACCAATCGCGCCGCGGAATTTAATGCGAGATGACCTTTTTTTTTCCAGAAGTGCTCGGATTTGCTTTTTTAAAAGCGTGAATCGCCGGTTGATCTGCTTCGACGCAGGCATGAGTCACAGGGCTGCCGCCACCCCCTCCGCGCCGCTCCGCACGGGGGCTGGGGACCGCTGGGGCGGGGACGGGCAGCCCCCCGGCCCCGGCGGCTGCCGCTGGTCCGCTTCTCCCCGGGGCGGTGGCGCTGACTCCCGCGGCGGGTGGGGCTGCCCAGCCGCGGCGAGGGCGGCACCCCGGGCAGGGGGTTCTGCCGCGCGAGTCCCTCGCTGAGCCCCCCGTGCGGACGGAGCCAGAGGCTTTTTCTAGACAGCACTGGTTTACCCCGAGGTCGCCGGCGGTGCTAACAGGCGGTAGAGCACCGCGCACACACACACACCGACACAGCGTCGCACCGCTGAGGCGACGGGGCCGAACTCCCGCCCCGACAGTCCCCGCGGCCCCGGCACTCCCCCTCGCACGGTGCGGGCCACGAACGAGTCAGGCGGGGTCCGTGTGAACTGTAGCTTAGCAACACCCCCCGCCTCCTCTCCGCCGTGCCGAGGGTCTGATGTGTCCCGCTGGCTCACCCCGCGGTTCCCGAGGCCGGCTCGCCCCGCTCCCCGCCAGAGGGTGGCAGAGGCACGGGCACCGCTGCAGGGGAACACCTGGATTCCTGTGACTTGCCCTGAATGTTGCCACTAAATTACGATTTTATACCAGACATCCCTTTTGCTAAAACAAGAAACATTAAGACAACAAGTTTTCTGTACCCCCGACAACCTCAGATCTGTGTCACTCTATCCCACACCCCAAACATACTTCGCCAACATTTTGCGGTGGTGACCACGGGGCTATATTTCAGCATGCCGCGGCAGCTACGCAGATGTCTAAACCAAACCCTTTTCAAAAAGATGGCACGTCAGGGGCTGGGAGGAATCCGCAATGAGATGGGAGGAGGGGAAGCAGCCCGATGGAGACACAGAATTCCATCCCGTGAGGGGGGTGCTGGGCAGCGCAACGAGCAGCAGCGACGTGTCCTTCTTGAAGGACTCAAGGGAAGAGCAAAAACTTACAACCCCATATTTGGAAGGAAATCGGCCAACTGACAGGACTAAGTAGTCAAGGCGATTGCTTTGTCGAGCACAATTACTGTCTAGGAACCAGATGTGTAACAAAAACACCAAGGGCACAAAGACTAACTTTTAAACATAGCTTTACAGGTACTAGTGGCCCTAGCTAACATGACCTTTTTCCATCTATTCAGGCTATCATTTTTAAGGCGGTTTCAACCAATCGGGCAAAACATTTGCTCAGTGCCAAACGTGAGAAATAGTAATACAACTCTAGCCAACTGTCCTTATAAATGTAAACAAGCAGTCATAGGAAATCGTGGCAGGATTGCAGAGCAAAAAGTCAATGAGAGATCACGCAAAGAACTCCTAAGCCATCAGTCACTGCGAGACGCGACCTGGCCTGGTCTTTGCCCGGCAGGCAGACAACATGGACTTTACTCCTTCCCTTCTGGCTTTCCAGAAGCGCGTGTGTCTGGAGCAAACAGCCATGGTTTACCATGAGTATTTACATCCTCGTAGAATCTGAAGCCCGCCAAGGGAAGGAGCCAGACAATGAAGGCCAGCGAGCTTTCCGCGGCACGCTGGAAATACGACTGGTTCCGGCCCCCCGAGCTGCCCGGAGGCGCCTCCCGCCCCTGCGCGCCCCGCTCAGCACCGCGGACAGCGCCCGGCCCCGCGGGGGGAGCGGCACGGCCAGGGCCCAGGGAACAGCCCCGCACGGCCCCGGGCGGGTGCGCAGCCCCCTCGCTCCCTCCCTGCCGGGCAGGAACGTGCCAAGAGTGAAGCCCCCGAGCCCGGCTCCTGCTCCGCGGCCCCTCTGGGTGTCGCTGTGTCTCAAGCCCAGACGCTGCACCGAGCCCTGCGCGGAGCTCGCCCGCCGCCGCTGCGGCTGCTCCGAGCCTGGACTGGCCGCTCTCTGTTCGTCCCGGCCCCGCTGGCCACAGGGGGAAAGCAGCCGACCCTGGGGCTCCGCGGGCCCCTGCCTCGCTCATCTACAGCGTGGCTGTACAGGACGCATGGAAACGCTTGGTAACTTTCGTTTACAATGGCCCTCTTTAAAAATCCGACCGAAACTCGAACCACTCCAGCTCCGGAGGCTTCATTCAGAACTCGCCACACCAACTGAAACCTTTGAAACACCCTTGCCAGATGCACACGCCCAGACGAGGCCACTCAGAGAGGTACCGGTTTCAATGAGAGAACTGAAAGCCTTCCCCTCCAACTGTGCTACCTAAGCTTTCTGCTCAACCACCCTCTATTTTCTCTTTCCCTGTGACAGTCCCTTCCCTGAGGCTCGAGTGCACTCCAGGCACAGAACCTCTTCGCAGGTTGGAGACCTCAGAAGACTTGGCTTTTGCTTTGAACCCAGATGTTTACTGCAGATGTGAAACACAGGAAAAAACCCTGACGCATATAGTATCAGCAAGGCAGTAGCACGCAGATCTACAACTCCCTTAGCTGAAGCTTGTAAGCAGCACATCAGTTAGAACTCACTTAAAAAGCCAGACCACGAGGTATCTCTTAAGTTCACCTCCACCGACAAACTGGACATGCTAAAATACGAATCTTGAGTATCCTGGGTGGGCACAGGAATGAAAGTGATGCAATAAATATCTTCAGCAACAAAGATCAGTCAATGATTATACAGTGTTTGTAACTGTGGACATATAAACAATGACTGTAAAGCAGAAGAAAATAGTTTATTATTTGTATTGCAGCCTGTAATTTTCAAATGACTTGAAAAGTCATTGTGTTCAGAGCTGCATACAGTATTTTAAGAGACATGAGCTCCTACGTCCTATGCTGTAAGGAGTTCACAACGTAACTACATGCCAAGGGAAAATCAAATAGAGAAAACTGCAAGTGCCATAATCTTTCCTGTTTCTTCGTATTCTGAACTATAGTCATGTTATTTATGCATTTATCCGCAGACAGGGCAGAAAATTTGCCTTCTGGTCACTATTATGATTGTGGGGTTTCCCTTCATGAGTGTTCTCTCTCTGTTGCTTTTTAATTGCCATTTTGTGTGGATTATGAATATTTTAGCAGGCTGGGATTAGGCAAACTCTTTCTTTAAAAGTACATACAATACTATGTACACCAAACACATGTGATGTTCCTGAACTTGTGGGTTTGTATTTTTGTCTTTGCAGCCTGTGATTTTTTTTTTTTAGTAACACACTTATAATAATTTGTAACTCAGTACAGAATTACAAAATATATTTACTGCATCAGCTATCTGTTTCCTTTCCTACCATTTCCAGTATGCAACTGTCTCATTTATCTGAGTCTTTGATAGACACACAATTTTAATGATATATTTTCTTAACTCTTGACAAAGAAAAATTGGAAAACTGTTCAAAACTAACTGCTCCAGAACTTTTTTGGCTATCACCTTTAGTGCTTAAAAATACAGTATAAATTATTGTATATCTATAAGGGAAAAAAAGGAACATGCCAAGAAAATAACAAATTATGTTTTAATTATTTGCCCCGCTCCAGAAAATTCTACTAATGGAAATTTGATGAAGACTATGGATTTACACTCCTATTCTACAGATAACTTTTGCTGTTTTCTGTTACTTGACAAAAATTTATTGAAGATGAATGATACGTTTTCTTTGGGTTTTGTGATCAGTCAGTAACTGATGTACCCAACTGTCCCATATTTAAGGATCATGTACATCACTTGAATTTCAAAGGGCTCAAGATGAACTGCCAGCCAGAACACTCAGCACTGCTGTGATGAAGGGCATTTAGAAAAGTCTAATATGAAGCACATGGTTTTACATACGTTGCGGGCTTCTTGTTTCAGGATGTCCCCTTCCTGATCCATGCTGGCACGCCTTGCTGTCCGTTTTGATCTGCTTCATCGGGAAAAAATCCCAAAGAACAACACACATCCTGAAACAATAGCAGCAGCAAATCCCAACTCTCAATACCCCCAAGCAAACATGGAAAGAAGCAAAGAATCCTCTTACTTCCAAACTGTAACAAAATAAAACCTTATTTATCTAGATGGATAAAACAAAATTACTTAAGTTGGAGAACCGTGACTGTAGCATAAAAAAGTAACAAAAGTGATAGTGCACCCAGTAAGTCTATTCTCTACCAGTTTTAGGACGTTGCAACTTCTATCCTGTGTTTGAAAGAAAATTTATTTCCCGCCTCCCCCAGTAACCCTGTAGAGCCAAGACACATTATGCCTGGATATATTTCCCCTTGTGATAAGTTATTATATATTGTTACACGTCTCACTGAATTATATCTTTTTATCCTGTAAGAGGGCATCACTTTGCAACAAGACCATTCAGCAGTTTCAATAACTTCCTGCAGGAGATCATGCAGTTTAGCTCTCCAATCTCAGAACAAAATTGGAGAGCTGGACCCTGGGATTTTTTAATGCATGATTTGTTTAAATTAAGCATATTTCATAAATAATCCCCAGGAAACAAGAAGCATGGGGTTTTCTGCCATTTTTAAAAAACACTTCTCAAATCATAACTCAAACTCAGGTACAGGCTTTTAAAGTCTAAAAGTTTTTGGGATCGCTACAGTTATGAGCTTAACTAGGTTTCCTTTCTTTCCTTTTTGTTTGTTTGTTTGTTTGATTTTGTTTTAGGGTTTTTCTGGTTGCTGTTGGTGGTGGTGGGTTTGTTTGTTTTTTTCCTTTCTTTCTTCTGTAGTGGATAAGTCAGGTTTTGCCTTGATAAGTTTGTTAGTTCATCCTGAAAATAGTCTTCAGTACTAGTGAAATAGTAGACTTTCTGCAGCACCATGCTTGAAAACCTTCACTCTTATTGTTTTTTAGGTACAATATTACAGAAATTGAAGTAAAAAACTTTTCCAAAAAGGAAGGTTAAGTGCCCCTGATTGAAATAAGAGTGGTTTAAGCAAAAAAACAATACCTAAATTTTTTAACAAGGTGCAAACAAAGCACAGAAACATGAACAGGATGGTATGAACAGCTACAAAGTTGGACAATTGTCCCATGGTACTCTGGAAAGTTAAGATACGAATTTGTCCACCAGAGAAAACAGATGGGCAGGTAAGAAAAAAATTCCTTCTCTTTGTTAGACTGAGTAGTTCATATTCCCTAATCCGAGTGGATTTTTTTAGGACTCTCACAATAAACAGATTCCTATTTTGAGGTGATGGAGGAATGTATGAGCTTTAAGCAAAGCCATCAGCTGTTACACGTGCCTCCCTTTTCAGTATGAGTATGGAAGATTATGAGAGGATTGAGGGGCATTTTTAAGGAAAAAAAACACTTCTCCCAGATCAAGAGATAGGTGATTCAAATTGAAGACATGTCCCAGTCAGAAAAAATGAGATTAGAGTTGTCACGTTACAGACATATATTCCAATATATTTATGTAATAAATTCCTGTCCTCTACTTTGGCCCTTTGAAACTTCCCTGCAAGCACACATTTACCTAACTCTTTTGACTCTTCTTGCTGCCACCTGAAGAAGACCACTACAGGAAAAAGCAGAGCTGCTGTCATCAGGGGCAGCATTAGCAACTCAGCAATAGAAAAAGAGACAGAACTTAGCCATGCTATCTGTAACAGTTTAGCCACAAGAAAGTTTTTCAGAATTAGTATACACAAGATAAAGAACAGCACTGCTTTGAACAATGAATCAAGTATAATCTTTTTCTTCATAATCTTAAGGGATACTTAATGTTTGCAAGAGTTTAAAGGAAGTGTCTGGGAGGAGATTCAAGAGAGTACCGAGGATAGTGCCCCGGTTTCCAACAGCTCTGTTCTCTACAGGACAGGTAACAAGGCTACTTGCACTCCTCTCCAACTACAATAAGAGAAGACCAACTTGGGACTTGACTCCTCAGCATTCTTCTACCAGTCATCTTTTCTCTTCAGAGATTACCAATCTCTTTAAACAGACATCTAAACTCCACTGAAAGTAACATGACCTGGCAAAAATGCTGAAAATTTGACAGATATCCACACTCAAACTATTAATGCCATACAGAAAAGCTTAGAAATGTAATTCCACTGTTCAAAGGTTTTAGGGATCTGAAGACTGCTAAAACAAACAACACATAGCTTTTCTAGGATGTCAAAGAGTCCAGAATTTCCATCTCTAGTATCTGAGATGTTAGACCTGGCTTGTGTATTCATGTAAATTAGCGCACAATGTCTTCAGATATTAACATAACCATTACCTGCTAGAGGCAGGCTATATAAAAGGCTGCAACAAACTGCAGTCTGCAAGACCAGTATGACTGCATTCTGGTTATTGGCTTTTAACATGCTAAAAAAATCACTGTATTGATTTGTAAGTGAATAGGCTCTTCCACAAGACACATACAGCATGGAATCTCAGTGGGTGAAGGATAACTGCTGAGAGTTTTAAGAAATTTGTGTTCAAGTAGAGGCATTACAGACTGATCTGCTACTTTAAAATGTTTTTGATTTTTTTTACAACAGTCAGTTTAAAAAGCATATTTAAAAAAAACCCACAAAAGATACCAGTTGAAACCCAACAATTACCCTTCGCTTTCACTTTGCATTAATTCTCTGCAGAAGAACATGAATATGCTGGTAATGACAGAGACTCCAGGAACGACCTTAGATGCCACTGAAACATGGAGACATTGTACCTTGTACCAAGACGAAGAACTGGAGAACTGCAAAGGCACCACTGCAACACAGGAAGGTCTCTTCCAGTAAAGTAATTTATCTCAAAACCCGTGATTTTGTGTTCTTTATGCTGCTTGGGTTAAACGAAGAAACAGACACTGCAAAGCTAAGCCCTACTAAGAGTCACAAGGATTTGATAAGCATCTTCTCTATCATATTTATCCAAACAGATCTGCATCAGGAATTACTCAAAGGAAAATAACACAACACAGAGATACCACTGCAGCCAAAGGCAATAAGAAACCCATGGAAGTTCTTTTATATAGGCATATCTATCTAAGCATGAGAATATTAACCTATTATTGCTCCAAGACTTATAAACATTATTAAATAACATTTAGACACATCATTGGTAAACAGAGGTTTTTCTTACACTAAGGTAAAAGAAAGATATACTCTGAAAATCACGGCACGAAATAGCTATTACATAGTCTTAATACCAGGTCTTAGAATTTCTGTGGTGAAAAGCAATACTAAACTTTAATGTACTCATGTGTTTAATATAATATGTTTATTGTATATTTTCTTCTGCCTACCCAGAACAGCATGTCAGCTATGTTTAGGTTTCATTAGTTGACTTTACTGAATGTGATTACACTTAGTCCAATTCTCCATCCTCATACAACTGCAGATTTCGTACAGTAAAATTCTTACTATTTAAAACCCCCAAACTTGTAAATACAGTGAGAGTTGGGTACAAGCCTTACTTGAAGTAGCATGGCTTAATCAAAGTATGTTCTCATCACCTTAAGACATGAGAGTTGCACTATCTGTCAAGTTAGATGCATACCTTTTGGCATGCCAGCCAATGTATATCCAAACTTCTAAAAATATTTTAACTTATTATCTATTTCTTTCAACATTATAACATGGTTCACTTAGCCCTCACCATGTGGACACCAACTGATTTGAGGTAATACATATGGCAGACATCCGACATGGATGTCTCCATTAAAAATGGCAAAGATATTAATACAAAATGTAAACCATCTTGAGTTTATATATCTGATCTATTCTTGAGATACTCTACTAAGTGGGAATTTGACTCTCAAGAGCATATCTGAATCAGTTTAAAGTTTTAATGCCAGTCCAGAAAAATCAGCATATTTATAAAGGAGGAAGAATTACTCCCAGCCTATGATTTTTCCCTGTCATTATTAGAAGCATGCATATGAATTCATTTAGTTCTTCAGCAAATTGTTTTCTCTTAGAAAAATTTTCAAATACAAAACCAAGCAATGGGAGGCGAATGATGTGAACACTAAAATGAATATTAGTAATTCAGGAATCAAAACTCAAAGAAGTTATCATTTTCACTCCTTTCAATTTCAGTGAGAAGGGAGATGCTTCACTTTTCTTTGGAAAGCAGCTAGCTTACTTGTCTTTTATCCATGTCTAGAAAATAAACTTTTGTCCTTTCTACAGCCTAGCTGTGGCCAGAGAAACAATTGAATATCTGTGGTAAGTTTACTCAAGAGTCTCAATCCTATAATCTCTTTATGCAGACTAAATTCATCAGGTGTGCAAATTCAAACCTCCCCAGATGAGTATGAACATTTCACACCACAGTGACAGCTACCATCACTATTCATGTCACCTCAGTCTGTAACTTTTATAAATGTTAACAATAAATTGATATTAAATTGGTATAAGTCACAATCTTACCAGTTATGTAGATTTTCTGATCAATTTTACAACTGGCACTTATTCAACAGTGCTATATGGTTTATCTCCAAATCTGGACAAGAGACTGTCATTGAAGTTATATATTTCTACAAAGATCTCAGGTCAACGTTTTGCAGATCAGGGAGTTTCATATGATCATGCTGGTTTTCTCCTGTACAAGTGGTGCAAAGGAACATATCAGATCTAATACTTCTAAAATACTATGTTTTGCTTGACTGATGATCTGCATCACAGTTTCCAGGTAACTTGTTGCTACAGTGGGAAAATACTTCATCAATTACTTCTGCATACATCAAGTTTGCATGTGTCATCAAGTTTCAAAAAAGGAATAATTTTGCAGGTATAAGTTTGAAAATATTGCAAGGACTACAAAAATTCTAAGACCTGATATTAATGTTAGTAAAGACAACTCAAATTTATAAGAAAAATTATGATTAAACAGTATACTTCAACAGTATACGTTGAAGATTGTTGGAGAATCAAAATCATCAACTGGAACACCGTATTACCTCCACACTAATTTTCCTCTGAATCTTCAGAATTTTCTTCATTTTCTTCATCATTACTATTTGATCAGCTAGTACTTTTTGTGTTGCTATTGCTGCTTTTATCACTCATTTCTCCATCATCTTCACTCTCCCCACTGATGAGTTTCTATGTGGTTTCTGTAATAAAAATACACATAGCTCAACACAGCTCTAAAATCAGCACAGCTGGTCACCAGAAAATAACTCATTTGTGGGAGAATACTCTGATTGATGAATTAAGCCACTGGGGCTTCTTTATTATTCCTGTTTCCTGTTGCTACACAGTGGCAAGAGAATGGAAGATTCCCCCTCTCTCTATCCCCTTCCCCAGGTGTCTTTATATCCTAAATTGATACAGGACTAGGACGTCTTGATCACAAATAAGTGGTGTGAGCTTAAGTTAATTTATGAGAGAAGAAAATGTACATCTAAACCAGATTTGGGAGTATTCAAAGATGGATTAAGCTGATATTTGTAATTTCTTCCTTCTCATATTACAGAATTCAAAGGGACTTTCTCAGGTTAAGATCCCTCAGACTAATACCCATTTCATAACAAGCATGGCTTACATTTTGACACAATTCAATTGCCATGATCACAGGTAACATCTCAGAGCACCATCAGATGTCATTTTGTGAATATATCTGGAGCAGTTTAAAAACTGATTACCTTTACTAATTTTTACATGTTCTCTGCTGGAATTTTTCTGCCGAAGTACTAAAAGAGTTTTCTTGAGCATTCCTCTTCCACCTCAGTGTAGGGTGAGCCAGATTATTTTAAGGTCTTTATTGATGCCTCGGACTACGCTAGGTGATATTATATTGAGACAGTTGATGTGACCTCACATGGTCCATTGTTCTGAGTTTAGAAGACTGTTTCTACATTTGTAAGATTTCCGACTCTTTTCTTCCACCCTTACTATAACTGTAAAATGAGTACTTGCAACTGAACATTAACAACTAGAGAATGTTTACTTTGACATTTTATAGACCAAGGCTACTTAAAACTTAGAAAACTCAGAGGTAGTAGAAGTATGTTCTCAATTACTGGCTTTTAAAATACAAAGTCAGGTTCTTGTTGGTACAATAATTGTCAATGTTTCTATGTAAAAGGCAAGAGCGTCTCTACAATAAATGTTGTAGTTGAGATTCTCAAACTTACTCACCAACACCTTTTTTTCAAGAAGTGAAAAAAACTACTTGGCCTCAGTATTTTCTGGTTCATAGATCAGAACTGCAAGCTGCCAACATAATATATTACAAACGTGTATGATGACAAAATGAACAGGAAAAAACACCCAGAGATAAATCTGCCTGTTAATGTTCATGAAAATACAACCACATCAATGAAAAACCTTACATATACATAGATCAGAAATGGGTATCTATAGCCTGAAGAATATCAAGTTTACTGGTACAACTCATGCTCTTGGGTAGATTTTTCAAGTAATGACATCAGTGGAAAGACAAATTACATTTAAGAGCAATAAGATCATAAAGATCTTAAATAAAGATCATATTTATGATACAACTATCATATAAATTAAGAATAACAGACACAGAAAATTCAGACACCAGGTTAAACCTGAAAGAACCCCAAAAATAGTAAAACACAGAAACCCTTTAATATTATTTCACATACCACACGCACACATGCACCATGAAATAAGCAAACCCAATCAAATTCAAAAATCTCACAGAGAAGAATAATTTTGAGGTAAAAACTGCCCTAATTAAATACCTCAAGATTATGTTAGACAGAGGCAGTGTAATTGTAATTTTTCACAAGATAGTAAAAAATTCATTGGTTTTGTTACAGCAAGGTGCCAGTATTTTGGGTTTTGCCATCCTATCTCCCCTTATCCATTTTTCTTCTCTACTGCATTTTCTAAAAAAACCAATTGCATGAGTTGAAATGAAGGTTCCCTTCCCCACTCCAAAAAACAGTGCATGCAGGAGCTTGTGACCAACTAATGAACAGGGAGCCAGGAGAAATCAGCTGAGGTCACTTGGAGACAGCAGCAACAGAGATCAATGAACACAATACTAAAGCCAATTACTCAATTAACTGACAGCAATCAGGCAGGAAAGAAACAATTGTAACCCAAACAACCACGTGTCTGAACCTTTCAAAGTTTTGCCGCTTGGCAAACACAGCAAAATACATAAATATATTTATATATCAGGAGTTGTTGCTGTGAAATCATAGGAATAATGTAGCATGAGTATTTTGCATGATAAGCCAAAATCATGTTTAAATCTAGGTCTGGGAATGAAAGGCTGTCAAACTAGGAAAATAGTGCTGCTGACAAATCTCGACAAGAATTAAGAAGTATTCATGGCAGAACTGGTGCCCCACCTTACCTGAATCCATAATTCTTAGTCATGCTGTTGTTATTTTAATAAAGGAAAAATTACCTCTCTCAACAATTCGACTGGTGCCATGTTTTCCCTCTTCATTTTCACTTTTCTCATTGCTACTTTCTTCACCATGTGATATTCATTCCAGCGATTCACCACTATTTTGATTTTCAGTAGTATTTAGCTCAATTTCAACATCAAGTTCATTACTGACTGCTTTCCTAAAGTTTCTAGATTCTTTTTCATCTGAAGTTAAAAAGTAGAATAATCTGTTAATGACAATAGCAAACAACAGCACTTGCAGGGCATTTTCACTCTAACTCCCAAACATTTATTTATGAGTGGTGCTCACTGATAAGGTCTTCTTGTATGAAGTTAAAAATATTTTCTATTTAATGATTACACAAAAAATGTTCCTTTTTAAAAGTTACTTAAAAGTTTATGGACTTTCAAGATAGTAATATTACACCTGAGTAAATATTTAATAAACTCTTACTTCAAGAATGCAATGACACTGAGATGGTATCTCCCACTTGCACAAACTCAAAAAGCTAGCTAAGTCTAAAGAGTCCAACACTCTCTTGCCTAAACACCCATCTGATTTTACATGCAATCCTCCTGTTGACAGACAGGACAAAAAGCCAAATTAATATTTTCCTCAATTACTATGTTTTTTGAGCTTAAAATCACTCTTAAGATACAAACAGAATTTTACTGGGCTTGACTGTGTCTCAGTGATATTAATTTTATCAGATTTGTCACATAAGATTCAGATGTAATGAATTTTTGTAAAAGAATATAGTAGCAAGAGGAGAAAAAGTAAAGGAAATTTTAAATTTTATCTTATATGAAAAAGTAAAAAAAAAAAATATGAAGACCAGAAAGCCTCTCTGTATTCACCCTAGGCAATAGCAGATCGTGCAGACTGAAGCTGCCTCATCTGTCCCACCAGTGTGTTCTGGACATGTATCATGAATGAGAAAGACAAGTTGGGATAGAAAACCTACAGTTCCTGGCTTGTATTGCTAACCTGCAGTTGAAGACCGTGGTCATGAGCAGGTAAGGGAGGAGCCACAGAGGTCGATGTCACAAAATTTCTTGCTAAGCATTTCTTCCCAGTGGCCGTCTGGTTTTGAGGCACAGAAATATTCCATATAGTAAGTACTCATCTGGAACTGACAGCATCATTCTGTTCTTTGACACATATTAAATGATGGCAACAGTGGAAATCATATTTATTGACTCTGCATACCTGAGTAGTTCCATTAACTTCCTTGATTCTTTTTTAAACTCTTTTTTTACCTTCCCTTTATATAATGGTTCGAGAATGACACTGAAAACATATTTAAGCAACTGAAAGTGTTCCTAACAGTGAATGTATGAAGAAACTATGTTAAAGCACAAAGAAAGCTTATTTCTGGTTATTGAACCTTCAAATCCCCTCAGTTATTTGCCATTTGAAGTCTTACAAATAGATCAGTATTATTATCAGTAGCTTCCACAAACACCATATCGCCATCAGCATGATCAAATCACACAGTATGTTGGTTATAAGAGTGGTGAAAACAGTACTCCAATAAATAAACCCAGAGATTCATATGTGAAAATTCACGCTACAGCTACAAAATTCAGAGAGTGATCTGGTTTTCTACAGGTTTCCTTTCATCTTATAAACCCAAACCAACAATATTAGAAGTCCAATTGTAATAGCATAGGGACATGATAGAAATAAGTTTCTTTAAATAGAGTTTAATAGCCACCCTCAGAGTTTCTGCATAATGGTGCCCACTCCACTTCCAAACGGCACATGCTGTTGCTACTTTTGCCTCCATATGGGAAAAGCAGCACGGTTGGAGGTACACCTTCTCCTGGAAATGTTCTGGGTGCTGCTTCATTAAGTGCTTAATATGGTACCGGAGCAAACTCTGTCTGGGGAACCCTTGATCAGTGCAAGGTAGCAGGGCTCATAAATAGAAAGTA
>NW_020897703.1:16309325-16510871 GCF_003984885.1 Neopelma chrysocephalum
AAAATTTTGAAGGGATTGAGATTTCAGTCCTATAGCAGGATTGAAAGCTGTTTCCTTTAGGCAGAGTTTACTAGCTTCAAAAGGATCACCAAGTAGTTAATTTTGTACCTTTGATTATAGTGCAGTATTATCTACCTATATTATATTGTAGTCTAAATTGCCCAGACATGCCAAAAGAAATTAAAATTGGTATGTATTCTGAAAATTCTCAGATTTTACTGATTAAATTTTAAACCAAGATATGCTCTAAACATCAAATAAACCTCTAATGAAAGAGATTTTTAAAGTAATTTTGTTAATATTATATAAAAATCAAATATCATAACATCTGAGATTTAAAGTCAGTTTAGAATCACTTTGGAATCATCAATTTTCATTATTTTATATTTTTTCACTCAATTACAGTGCAGCTTTCAAGATTCAAAGGATAAAACCACATGGCTAAATTACTAAAGGCAATTTGTAATGGCTGAATCCCTTTATTTTATTGTCACTTGAATCATGAAGCCATTTGTAAAGCTTAAAATTTTAGTAGCCTGCTCTTGCTCTTATTGAAATCTAGAATAGAATCAAATGAGAGCAAGACTGGGTCTTAAGTGAATGCTTTCTTGTAAATGGGCACACTAATATGCTGTTGGTCAAAGCTTGTTTTAATGATCAAAGCTGTTGATAAGAGATGCATTGCTCTGAAAGGACATTATGGAAGCTGATTATACATACATTAACCAAGTATTTGGGTTGGTGATGAAGCATTTTTTCTGTTATATTCTACACAATAATATTGATATTACTGTTTTCAGAAAAATATAATCCCATTGAGGTAGTCTGATTTTGTGTGTGTGTGTGTGTGTGTGTGTGATTTTCACAGTATTGCTCAGGCTTCTGCTCTAGTCAAGCATGTTCTTTTGCTGATTCAGGCCTTGAGAATGCTGCATCATAAGCAATCGCTTTCAAATGTTTCCTTATAAAGGAAAATGTGATATCATTGAAGATGCAAAGATGCAAAGTATTTATAGGGCATGGTGTGTCCTAGAGGCTGATAATCACATTTATGAGCTGAAAAGAAGATTGTGCTAATCTATCATGAATTTTGAGCTTCCTACTAGCTTTATTAGTTTCATTGCTAGAAAGAATATCATTAATGTCACCTTATTTAAAATGTATTGGTTCTTTCCTAATTTAGGGTCTTGAAGCAAAGAAGAGGAGTTTTATTAACTAATGAGGTTTTTTTCTTAATAATGCAGTTGTTCAAGATTATTTGAAAAATAGTGAAGGGAATGCTTTATGTGAAAATTATTTAATAGAATTATAGTAGTTTTTTGGTTATAAACTGCACTTTTGTCACATGGTTTTTAGCAGCTATGCTGACAGGACTATTTGCAGCAGAGTTTACCTGGAAAGATGCTGTTAAAATTTTGCCTGCCTTTTAATTTGCACTCCTAGATTTAGAATTGATGCTTACTATGAACCTTTACCTTGCTGCTGTTCAGTCAGTAATTGATTTAATGATGATGGATCGGGCCATGAATTAGCTTTAATTTCCCTAACTTGAATGTGACAGATAATTATGTTCACAAGATTTGGGTTTTATTTAATGAAGAAACTGCCTATAAGTTCAATGACAAGTTTCAGACTTCTTATTTCTTGGTATTTCTATGATATATAAAAAGAGAGTTAATTCACAAGTATTATATCCTTTTTAAAGGAGAAAGAGCCTTATGTGTGGATAATAAGGTGGTGTGCTAATAATGCTTAATATAGGGTACGTTACTGGGCATTTTGGTTTGTAAATGCAATATAGATCATGAAATTAAAAATATTCTCACAATATGAGATATGCAATATTTTATTCCAGACTTACAGATTTACATGACCAGTAATAAATGATTCCATTTAGAGCCAATATGAAACAAGGTATTTTAACATGTTTACTAAGCAAAAAACCTATACTTTGGAAGCATCTAGTTCTCAATGTATTTATCCAAATCTTTTCACATTTGTCAGCATGATTTTCCATGTATGACAGATCATGATATCTAAAAAGGGAAAGAATGGTTTTTAAACTCATACCTGTGTGCTTGTCATAAATCTTTTCTATTATGTGACAAGTCCTTTATTTTTGGTCACAATGCAGTAACAACCTGAAGTCTGAGTGACCCTATATTGACTGCATTTGCACGTGTGTGCAAAAGTCAGCTTCTTGAAAATTAGCCCTGAAATTATTGATTACCCAACATTACCTTTATTTTAAACTTCATTAATCTCATGTAAGAGTTGAATATGAGGAAAGAATTGATTACAAAGCTATATTAAGATATATGTGCCCTTTACTTAATTTCTGACAGAGAAAGCCCTTATCTGCCAATATATTTTCCTGAAGAGACTGGGTTTTAACCAAAGAGTTGAATAACTAGTTTTAATTTGCAGCAGTGTCTCTGAAGAAGAAGAGACTACATGGAAATGCCTCTTTTTTCAAAAAACAAGTTATTGTTATTATTTGTTGCAAAATCATTCAAATCTTTTGACATTCTAAAAATGTCACTATCTTGAAAACTACATGTGAAATGTAGTTGGTATTAAGCATTCTCTCAACAAAATTGTGTAGAAAGGTCTTCATCTTTCTTTACATGGCCTTCATCCAAAGGTCAAAGGACATGACCAGATTTGCTAAACTAAACCCACAGATCTAGTCAGTGACCAAATGCCCTTTTGTTACATCAGTACCTCTACAATTTAAAGTATTTAAGCTAGAGGTGCATTCTACATTCCCCCTTGAAATTCCTATGTGCTATAGCTACATGGGATAAATCAGAAGAATTTCACTGCCATGATTTTTTAATGTTGCTTTCTGATTACAAGCCTTATTTCACACTAAAAAAGAATATATTTTGGATGAAAACAATTAAAGACACAACAGTATTGACAACTGAAAACAAGTTATAAACTCTGTTTGATTATTGCATTTGTTCTGTGCATTATTAGCAGGTTTGTCCTTTCAAAATACACTTTCTTAAAAGGACAAAATTATGGGCAGTCTTGCATGACTGACAAACAGTTTGACCTGATCAGAATTTTAATGTACTTGATAAAAAGTTTCTTCATTTGAGTTGTTTTATATCACTGTCCAATTCTTGCAGTTTTCAGATCTAGAAGTGCTTTTACTGTAGTAAGGGCTATAGTATTTCACTATACAAAAAAGTAGTAGAATGACAGAAAGATTTGGGATAAAAGGGACATCAGGAAGTCTTTCAATAAGCACACGAGACTTGAAAATATTTTGGATCTGTTAATTTGTGCTTTATGCAAAAATTAAATTGTGCAGAAAATTGCCATTAAATGCTATTATATTTACAGCTTTTAAATTCAGATAAGGTGTGTGTTAGTGGAGATTTCTGTTAGTTCATTTCACTCAGAAAACTAAGACACATTTTCAATGTAATCCAGTATAACAGTAAAGAAAATGAAGTAATTTAAGAGTTGGGTACAGGTAGACTCTCCCATTTTAATTCTATTGAGAATTCTTCAGAAGTCATATACGTGGATCAGGTTAGTAGCTAAATTATATTTAAATGTTCCCTATGAGAAGATAAACTGGAAAACAGAACTATACAATGTACATGTCATTACTATGGTTTTACTTTTGGTGATGCATATTTGTAAGTTTACCATTCTTCAGAAGTCAAACTGGCATTATTTGATTCAGTCTCATTTCTTATAGAATATGTATCTAATGAGAAAAATTGTTCTGTGGAACTTTACTTGCAGAAACTAAATGCATCAAGCTCATCAGAAGGCAGCACAGTTGATATTGCTCCTCCTGGAGAGGGCGAGCAAGCAGAAATTGAAAGTGAAGAAGCTCTTGAACCAGAAGCCTGTTTTACAGAAGGTTGTAGAATAACTGTTGACTTCAGAGATGTATTGCTAAAATGACATTATTACTAGCACATTTAAGTTCTTGAGGGTTTCACGTCTAGTGGGCCTTCATGACCTCAAAAATCAAAAGAAAATACTTTTTGCCTAGAATGTTGGAAATCAGATGCAAAAACAAGGTTTCCATAGGCTTTAAGTAACTTTATCTATCTGGCCACTGCATACATTTTGTAATGAAGAAATGTCATTACCTTTTCTGCTATTAAAATGCTTTTCAGTTATTTGAAAGGGCCTTTTAAATTTGGAACAAATAAATTTTTGTGTCACTCCACCAACAGTTGGAACAGTTACATGTCAACAGTCAAAAAAAATAAATGTTTTTTGAATTGACTTTACTCGTAATTATGTCTCCTATTGTCTGGTTTATCTCAAGATTAGTTATCTAAATTCAGATATTCAGCATCCTATGTGATGTGATATCCTATTCAGCATTCCAGTGATTAATTAAAAAAATTATAAAATTAGTTAAAGCTTCTAACAATATTGATATGACAGTAAATATTGACTTTGAAGTAACTGGCTTTTGGATCCTAATGTCTCTTAATCTAATGCAGGTTGTGTGCAAAAATTTCCATGTTGTCAAGTAAGTATAGAGGATGGCAAAGGAAAAACTTGGTGGAATCTTAGAAAGACCTGCTACAGCATAGTTGAACACAACTGGTTTGAGACTTTCATTGTATTCATGATTCTCCTCAGCAGTGGAGCACTAGTAAGTAGAACAAAATTGCAGATGCTGATATAATTAGATATCTCTTTAGGAGCAAAAGCAAAAACGAAATTTGTTTCAGAAAGAGTTGTTTTCCTTGGAGTTGTATAAAACTCCCTGCATTTTATCATTTCAGGATGGAATGAAACTTGACCCAAACTTGAAAAAGTTTGATAAATTTCACATGCACCTTTTTAGTGATACTTTTGTCTTACCAGTGTAAAAATAAAACTTATGCAATTTTCTTTAAGACAGCGTAGCCACTCAGAGTTTAAATTGCCTGCCAATTTTCAGCCTGTTTGTCAAGAGATTTGAGTACAAAGGACTGTCAACTGTGAATATATAGCTAAATGTATGGTTTTAAATCCTTAATTCCTTCTAGACTCAGCCACTCCTTGAATTTTCCTTATGAAAGACTATGCCAAGAAATGGAATAATTACTCACTCTGTTCCTTTTTTGGAGGCAGGAGCTACGGAAGAGTGCAGCAGCAAATTAAACCTAACAACCACTTTCCAAAGAGATTTACATTACCTGCCTTTCCAGCTTTACTCAAGTTGAACAGTTGCTACAATATAAATGTGCATACGTGTACATTCTAGCAACTACATTGCTTTTTAATTTGACTTTGATGGAGGATAGAAATCCTCCTCCTCCTTTGATGGAGGATAGAAATGGAATCCCTCTGGCTGCTTTCTAGAATGCAATAGACATATCTAGAACCGATGTTGTATAAGAAAGGTTTGGGGTTTTTTGTGTGTTTATATGAAAGTTTCTTAATACCACAGAGGATAAAAAATCATGCTGTGAGTTTATTTCTTCATACATTAGTAAAATAAAATATACATATATATATTCAACTCCAGACAGGGAAGAATACATAATGTTGCTCCAACTTGTAATATGGTTAAAGATGGGAAAGATATAAAATAAGAGGATGAAGAAGAACAATGGGAAATATTAGCTGTAACCTACTTACTTTATATTATTTATTCCTTAATTTTAACATCCATATTCTGTGAAATAGTAGTAATACCTGGATATATTTTTATAGGCTTTTGAAGATATATATATTGAACAACGCAAAACTATCAAGACCATGCTGGAATATGCTGACAAAGTTTTTACATATATTTTCATTTTGGAAATGCTTTTAAAATGGGTAGCATATGGTTTTCAAATATATTTTACTAATGCCTGGTGCTGGCTGGACTTCCTGATTGTTGATGTAAGTATACAGTCATTAATATCGTAAAATTCACTATAGTAAAGTTTTTGATGTTGTAAAATTCATTACCACTAAGTAATCTTATAAACATGCAAAAATAATTCACATTGTATAGTTATACTGCATTAATAATAGCCCATAGTGACCTAGAGGTGTTATTTGAAGTACATTTATATGCTAAAACAAAAAAGATGTCTGGACGTTCTTGATGGTTAATAATTTCATACCCACGATGTACCAAGAGATTTTATAGGGAAAAAAATGGGTTTTTAAACATGCTATCTTTAATAGACTTTGATCATACTACTTTATTCCTTAGCAAATAAGACAGTTCATTGTTCAAGTTTCTTCTACAAACACTGCAACTTTTCAAGTGAAACAAAATACATTTGGTCCAGATTTCATCTGAGTTCTCAGAACTTTCTCCCTCAAAACTATCCTGTTATCATTTCTAGTAAAAACAGAAAGGCTGTGGCTATTTGGTCTAAAAATTAATTAGTTTTAATAGGCTGACAATCTGCAATAGTTAAATCAGCTGTAACTTGGCAGGGTTTATGATAGAAGAGAATACAAGGTTTTTTGGCTGCCTTCCCAGCTGTGATAGACTTCTGTGCAAAGGCCTTGCTTATGTTGTCAGAAGGGATCAAAGTTGGTTTTGCTCCCAGAATATTTTGGTTTCTCGCCTTCACACATTATCTGACCCAGTTCATTGGCTATACATGTCCTCATTGTGGAACTGAGAGATGGCATCTCAGGGCAATTGATAGTAATTTCTGTCCATGCTGCTATATTTCTTGAGAAGTTTGCATAAATCCTGGTCCCATCAATATTTTTCCCTTATGTATGCAGAAATGTATCAGATTTGTAACTCCCACTAAAAAAGAAAAAAACTACCTAGATTGGCCCATAACTCAAAATGAAAGACCATCTCTTTTTTCTAAGCTAGCTCAATTTAGTTTTGTTGTACAGTTAATCTCTAGATCTGTCCTGAAAATCTGCTCTACTCATGAATTAATGGTTTGCTTAAGAGAATGTTAATGAAGTAGCAAGATGCTCCTTTACAGGATTATGTTAGGAATGGATTTTTTTTTTAGATAAACTATAACTCATGTTTTAATTATTCTTTTTCTAACTTACACCTAAACAGATTATTCTGAGCCATACTCTATGGTTTCTTAGTTTAGCCTTAGACTTATAAAGTATATCATTGTAATTAAAGCAGCATATATTGCTAACTTTTTTACCCGTAACTTATAATTTTATAAACAAAAGCATGACTAAATGAGATTGGAACTTTCTACTTTTAAAGAATTATATTTAATGTTCCATAAAGTGGTAAAAAAATGCCTTACTGTGCTTAAGGCTAATTCAGCAATTTCTTTAGCACCATCAGACAGCACTTGAAAGAAATATGTGAGCTCATGTTATCTTCCTATAGAAAAGCAGAGAATCTATGCTGCTTTAACAGACAGTTTGAACAGGTGTGATTCAGTGGCATTCTGCCAGTGAGAACACCAGTGTCTCCTTCCTTATTAGAAGTGACTAAAGTTAATCAAATTGTTTAATTCCATTCTCTAAAATTATTCAGGAGTAAACACTGATAGTCCTTTAGGGCTTTGACCTTTAATATCTCAGATACCTGAGTCTCTCAGTGTGAGAAGTAACCATAGTTGCTCTCACTGTCTGTGACCAAATTAGATTTTAAAAATTACACTAAGAAATGGTAATTTTCAGCTCTGTCAGTTTACAGCTGTGACTCTTGGTACATCTGCCTACCTCAGTTTAAGACTTTTATCATGCCATCTCTCTGCTCCACTCTTCTGCCTGATGCAACAATGTCTGTAGCCAGGAGCAGATATTTCAGTAGAGTGGCTTATGTACCTAAAATTACAATCTGGTAAATTAGATCAAACACATTTATCGGTGGTCTCAGCAAATAGACTGAATTTTATATGCAGACAGCTGTGAATAAGGCACATACTTTTTTGGAGGGAGGCTAATTCTGGCAGAGATATCCAGTAAAGGTTTGAGACAACAATGTCTTAACCCAACACAACTAGATTGTATGGAACATGTCATCCTGTACTTTGGTTTTTGCTTTTATTCCTCTTTCCATAGTCATCTCTCATGAGTTTATTTTGTCTAGGTTTTAAGGTACAGCTGTAATGATTCTAAGTTGTCTTTGCCACGTACCAAGCTAGGAACTAATTAGGACATCAGGAAAGATGACAGGGAATACCCAATCAGTTTTTCAGTTATTACATTTGTTTGTGTAGTTTTCTGCTATGATGTGTAATCTTAGATAATCTTTAATTGATAACATTTTATGCTGTATATTTTTTAACTTTATGAGTTGGTCCTATAATTTGGTATAGACACTTTATTTTTAAATTACTGTGCTAATAAATCATACATGCATTAAATGGAAATAAGTAACATTTAAAACAAATCATGTATTTGCCAAATACTGTGGGACAATAACGGGTCTGTAAGTGGAATGAAATATTTGACCACCTTGAAATTGCTAACACCTGATAGAATTCCAGTGGGTACAGATTTTGAACGATTAAATGCAGAATCCTCCAACTGAGCTTGTGTTATAGTACGTTAAAAGATGGTCATATTGATGGCCTGTTTAATATTTCTTTCATATAGCTAAAAATGTTTCATGCTTTTTGTGAAACAATTAAAGTAATTTAATTAAACTGTGCTTTCAACCCTTTTATTAGCTTTCCAGAATAATTAACTCAGTAGCAACATTCTGGAAAATATGAAGGTCGCATTATACTACTGTACTATATGCTATGTGCATAGAGTAAGAGGCAACTCATGCTGGGACAACTTCATAATAAAACTAATAGGAAATAAGAATATTGATGTTCTGGGAAACCAGATATATAAAGAAATGTCACTTTGTCTTCCTAGCCAGTCTCATGTTTCATTACCTGCGTCCTAACATGTATGCTATCTGGCTTGGGAAATCCAGAAAATAATGAAATAAATTAATTAATCCAAAGGGATATTCAGATGACATAGGCATAAACCCCAAGACTGTTGTTCAGTGAGTTAGGGAACAGAATCATAACTTGCAATTGTGCATGTAAACAAAATAAATTTTGATTACTTGCCAGTAAAACAGGTTAAATTAAGAGTTATTCATGAAGTACATACAGAAATCCATACACCTTAGCATAGGATCATAATTAGCCCCCTCCCCAAGTATCACAGAATTCCTATGGATCAAACTTTTAGGCCTAAATAGAAATAAAGTCAAGGTGAAGCTGTGTGAACAATGATCTGGCTCAGATGATGACCCTGACTGAAGATTTTGAGCAGGGCAAATTGTGACTGCCAAGTTTCTACATTAGAAGACAAACAAAAATAAGGACATACAACCCCACCATTTTAGGAGACAAATGTAGAAAATCTTTCCACTATTTTGAGTTCTTTTTCATTTCTTAAAATTACTGCATCTGCATGCATTCTTATCTCAAAATAAAGAAATTAATCTAATTATCAGTGTCTAGAGACATTTATTTTCTCACCTACTAGCAACAAAACAAGTGATGAGAGAAGAACAAGCTAAGAAGACTAAGAACACCAGAGCAGTACAGAACAGCTGTATATCCAATAGAATTCCAAGCAGATCTTTGCTTCTGGTATGAACTGTCCTTCAGAGGGAAACGTTGTTTTCAACAGATGAAGTATTTCTCTGAGAAACAACTTCAGGTTTATGGTGTAATAGCATTAGCACCATGATAAGAAAGCTGCCAGTAGTTTGAAATAGAAAGCACAAACAAGACCTTACAATCAGAACCTGAGAACTGCCAGTGCACACAGTGCCACTGAGCTTAGAGGAGCTGCCACTATCTAACTAGCTTGGAAGGAGTCTGGTTTGTGAAACACAGCTAAGACATAGTGCTAGTTTGGGGAGAAAGGTAAAAAATGAAGTAGCCATTAATGTGAGTTCAGTTTTAAAAGAGATGTCTTACTCTCCCAGAGGGATTTTTTTAATATTTGTTTCATAGTTTAATTTTCATTCGTAAAATGTGCTGTCTTTCCACTAAAGTTTATTGTCATGTATGGGCATCTTGTTGATGTGAATGAATAAATGAATATTCTATTAAAAATACAGAAAATTCCATGTCTTATTATCTCTGGAATATATTAAAGGTGGCTAAGGATGAAAAAGAACTCTTTCACTGCAGAATCACAAGACAAATAAGGTGTAAAAATGACAGTTATTAACAACAGTTAATGACAAAGTTAATGTAATGGCAGAAACACTAATGTTATCTCTTGTAAGAGAACAGACTTCAGTTACAGACTACAGAAAATGAGTAAGATATTCTTTCTAATATGCTTATAAATCACAGCAAGTTCCATTTATCCATTACAGCAATAAAATAATCCTTTCCTTTAATAAAAAGAATTACATCCTGGCATGTAATCCAGTTGAAATATACAGTGATATGAATTCACTAAAATACTATTTTCTGTTAGATTAATATATATAGCAACATAGTAATGAATAATTGATTTGTATTTGCTCTTGGATTGTCATTTTGAGACATGATCTTGTAACTCTTATAAGTCATCTAATTGTTCCTTATGGATATAAGTGACATAGGATACCCACGTTTCAAATAATGGACAAAATCTTACCACTCTTATCAGTGAATGCCTATTTCTGTACAACCTTTGAAGAGCTCTGCACAGAAATGAACATTTGAGGAATTTTCTCAAGGACCGAAATATGTCTATGTTCATTTATGTGTCTTCCATGCTTTTGGTGGTAGAACTGAATAAAGTATGAGTAAGATATGATGTTTCACCACTCCTGTCTCCAAAACTGCTCAAAGTAAATTAATTTCTTTCACATTAACACTGTCTAAACCTCAGTTCCATTTGAGAAGCAAATTAATTGTGCCTCACTTAAGTGGATTGTCTTATAATAAAATCCCAATAACAATCATCAGGATCTTACTACTGTTGTAGATAATAAAGCTCTTACTATGAGATTTATAAGGCTAGTGTCTGTTAATATCTATCCCATAATGTTTTCTTATACAAAATATTTTCCTATATTAAAAACCAAATAGATTTGTCAGGCAAGTGAGAAAATACCAACTCTTTCAATACATATTTCAGAAATATCCTGGTTATTGTTGCTATGAACTCAGTGTTTGACTTAGAAGTAATATTTATAACAAATATTTTAAATTAACCACTAAAATATTTAGCATATTATTAGTGATTCTGGATATTCAAAAGATTGATAGTAGTTAATCCAATATTCTAATATATTCAGAATTTTAACTTGTTTGGAGGGTTAAACCTTAACAAAGTTACAGAAAGTATGGCTATTTTGTCTTTATATATTCCTGAAAATCATATCCTTCACCAACACTGTGCTTCCATATGACTGTTAAACATTATTGAACCATAATAGACATGTAATAGCATATGTTCCTTTTTCAACCATGCCTTTATGAGGCCTATTGCCTTTCCAGCAAGTATGAAAATTGCGGCATTGTTCAATTTCTCATTGTTGATCTGTTGTTTTTTTTTTAAATAAACAGTGTAGAAACATTTTTAAAATAATATTGTTTCTGTATTTTATAGGTCTCATTGGTTAGTTTAATAGCCAATGCTCTGGGCTATTCTGAACTTGGTGCCATTAAATCACTACGGACTTTAAGAGCTTTAAGACCTTTAAGAGCCTTGTCACGATTTGAAGGAATGAGGGTGAGATAAAATGAATGAGTCTGAACAAATGTATGCATATAAAAATTAATGTGTTAATGGTTCCTCTCATGCCTTCTTCAGAGAACTCCAGAATGCGAAAACATGCAAAAATGTGGAAAAAGGCCTTCCACCATGTCCTTGTAAACAAGACCTGTGTACAGCTCACATTTGGAGATCAGACCTCGTGCTCATTACATTTGCGTGCTCACTGCTGCAGTTGTCTTATCCCAGCCCACTGACTGTTGAAATTTTCACTGATTTGTGGACCTAGAAAAGTAAAAGGACATGACAGATTTTAGAACAAAGGGTTGGAGGTTTTTTTGCAGTTTAGCTGGGAACTTTTTTTATCAATTTCTGTAGCTAACTTCAGTTAGTTTGTCAGTGGCTCAGGATGGAACAGGATTAGACAGAAAACAAAACAAAATTAAGAAGCTGACAAGAGTGACACACCAGAAACTAAAGCCCCACTGTGGCTTCCTATCTATCTGCCTGGGGAAAAAAAAGTCCCACAATAAATGCTGTGGTATTAGGGAAAGATATTCCGAACAGACACCTGAAATAAGCATAGGGTTGGAAGTACAGTAGGGGAGAGATGGGAAATCGTTTTCTCAGCTAATGTCTTTTTACTTAATTTGAATGCATCTGCTGTACTCTTACATCTCCTCCTAGACAGCTAAAACCGTCCTGTTGAGAAAAATATTATTTTCACATTCTGTCAATCTGAGCAAAAGAAACAAAAACAAAACAAACAAACTAAACAAAAAAAAACACCTAAAAAACCTCTATTGTAAGCTGTCTGCTGAAAATGCAGAACTATGCTATTTCCTGGAAAAACAAGGAAAAGTTATTGAGAAATCTCCTTTTAATTTTTCACCCAAAAGTACTCCAATGCTGCGATACATGTTTATAGTCTGGTCATAGCTCTTCACTTTCTTAGTAAGTAGTGTGTTATATTGTATATGGATACTAAAATACAGTGCTGGCAATATATACATAAAGTTTCTAAGAATAAAATCATTAGTAATGATAGTTTTACATGCAGACATTTTTATTCAGTCTTCTGCACCATCATTTTTTAAGCTTTTTCTGGTTTATTTTCTATTTATTTTTATTTATAGATTTTGATTTATATTGTTGGAATTTAACATTTATTTCTCTCTTTTTCTCTAGAGCACACAAATTCTAAGAATCCATCTTGCTACTAACAGGTTTTCTTTCGCTTTTTGATTTTTTTTCAGACTTTTGCATTGTCTTTAGCTCCATGTTATTTTATTTCTTGCTTTTTGCAATCTCATTAGCATTTTATTAAACCTTAATTAATGTTTCCTCCATAAATTTTAATGTAGTATTTCAACTGCTCATCCCATATTAATACTTTTTTAACATTTTTAAAGTGTTTTAAATTTTTTTTTTCTCTTCATGAACTAAGTGGCTATTTTGTCTAATTTGTACACTAGGTGGTTGTAAATGCCCTTGTAGGAGCAATCCCTTCTATCATGAATGTATTGCTGGTATGTCTCATATTCTGGCTAATCTTCAGTATCATGGGAGTAAATCTGTTTGCTGGAAAATTCTATCACTGTGTCAACACCACGACTGGCGAGATGTTTGATATCAGTGATGTCAACAATTATACTCAGTGTCAGGAACTCATAAAAAACAATCAAAGTGCCCGATGGAAAAACGTGAAAGTAAACTTCGATAATGTAGGAGCTGGATATCTTGCTCTGCTTCAAGTAGTAAGTAAACTTATATATTTTCTTTTTGCTCCTTTTAAAGAATCTGGAAAAGTGACTGTTAAGTAGTGGAATAATTTCTTTGTAGCAGTGATGTGCAGCTCACACAGCTCTATTGCACTGTTTCTTGTAATTTTTGTATTAATGGTAGTAGAGTAGTTTTCCATTCCAAGGCTAGGGAATACAGTCTTATGATAAAGATAATGATAATGTGAAAATAGTTTGTGGAAAAGGTACAAGAATCTTTTTAGTGGTGCACAGTATAGAACTATCATATTCCTTAATGCTTATTAAAGAGTCATTATAATATACTAAATAAGCATTATGGTACTTATAGTATTATCCTTATGAAGTATTAGATGTTATTGTATTGCATGGTATATTCATTCCATTAATTACTGCTACTTATACAGAATATGTAAATTGTGTTTCCCCTTCAATTCCTTATCCTGTGCCCTGTAGTACAGAAGTGCCTTTGTTCTAAATACTGAGCATATTTTATTTACGTCAGAGAAATGAAGACCTTAGCTCTTTACAGGCTCCTTGGCTTAGAATGGAGCTTCTGATAGCTGGGATTGACCCAAAACACAAGCAAAAAAGCATAAAATTACATTTAGATGATTGAACAGTGTAGAATCACTTGTCTATAACTTGACACACAGCTTCACTGAATGAAAATATGTCAGAAATGTCGTGAGATTGTTACAGATCTGATATTCAAAGTTATCTAAGAATTGTATGCTTATCCCTTTTATCTCAGAGTAGGTCGGTATTTCTAGTTGACCTTAATTCCAAAATTAACTACCTGGCTTAAAATGTTTTGCCTCTAAAGGCAATGTGGCTCTCATGTCCTGAGTAGTAGTACTGAATGATGACTCTGATTCTCTGACTTCAGATCTCATTGCTACTCTTGTACTGGAGATTAAACTGAACTGTCTTATTACCAATACTTGCCTCTGAAGAAGCAAGGAAAACTGCTAATCTCTTGAAGCTCTGTCTGAATTTCATCCATATGACATATCCAGACAGTCTTGGTCTTCAATGACTACTTCAATACTGTGAACCTTTCATTCTTTTTTTTTTCTTCGTCCTGATTTTCCAAAATTTTCCTTTTTGAATATTCTCTTCTGACCTTTACTTTTCTTGCAGAGACTAAGAGATCCTTGAGCATCTTCACCTCTTCATCTGATTGTCTCCATTAACAGTCTCCCTCCACTCTTATTCTGCATTTATTGATCTTATTGAACTCTCCTCCTCTCCTAATATTGCTATGCAAAGTGCACTGAATGGCTGACAATTGTCAACTGAGCCAGAAAGTTCTGTGGAGCCTGGCTCCAAGCATACCTTCCCAGTAAACTGCTGTTGCACTACAAGATTCAGGATGATATGAACACTTCCAGAGTGCAAGTTTTCTGCCGTGAAAACTGGCAACTGTACCAAAGTACCAGAGCTACTTCTGGCAAGCACAGATGGAAATATATTCCTTGGGATGGTTCTTCTCCTGAATCTCCTCAGGACTGATGCTCTTTGTCTGTTCATTTCACATGTGTTTTAGTTCTTTTTTCTTTATTGTGAAAAAGATAGAAACCCTGGCTAATAATTGTGCACTCACACTTCCAGCCAGCATGTCACACCAACCCTTTGGTGTTCCTTAGAAAGTGGACATTCCGCATCCATGAAAATCACCTTCTTAGAGCAAAGATGGCAGATCTTTTTTACTCTTTATCTAGACAAAGTCTCTATAGGAACTCAGCCAAATTCTTATAGATGTTAATCGCAGCTCTTTCACAGTTCACTTTTTGGACTTCTGTAAAACAAATCTCTCAAGAACCAATGTATATTTTTACTTTTAACAGTCTATTCCTTTTAGCTATGTGGGATTAAAACATTTCTAAAAATACCATGTCAGTTTAGACACAGATGCATGTTGGTATCTGTCTATAAGTTGTATTGCTGATTTCATCAATTCATGCTGTAAACTTAACAAAATGGCTGCAGCCATGGGTGATTCTAGTGGATTCTACCTAAACATCTCTAGCATTAATGTCTGTCTAAGTCTATCATTCTTCACCTGCCAAATAATCATCTGTAGCTCCAAACACACTGTGGCCTTGCTGAGACCTTCGGAGCCTGGTTTTTAACATTTTTGAAATACCTAAAAAATACATTCTCAAAAAACATATGAAAAATGTTTTATTATGCCTGTGTTGTTAGTTGTGGTTTATAAATTTAGAATTGATTTTATTAACAGTTACGGTCTAGATAAATAAATAAATAACCTAGTTAATTTGAATTTTTACAGGGAAGATAAACAACTGTGTTTTATTTCTAGGCTACTTTCAAAGGATGGATGGATATTATGTATGCTGCTGTTGATTCACGAGATGTAAGTGTAAGACTTTAAAGATCATCTGTTGCTTATATTCTGATATATAGAATTTAAACAGCAACACACAAAATAGAATGAAAAATTATAATCAGGACCAATACATATTTTTTCGATTCTTAAAATTTTTACTGGAAAGAATTAATCCCACTTCCTTCTGTTTAGGCCAAATAAGCTGAATTAACTTAGGCAGACTTTTTTTTTGAAATGCTAATGTTAATGTAAAAGAACAAAGAAGAGTTTTTTTAACTCGTTCCTTTGGTAATCATGGGAATTAATTCATTTGAGATTATATAATGCAGTTATTAAATCTGGAATATATTAATCTTGTGTCATAATTTATGACTGTGTATTTAATTGTTTCCTTAGGTTGAGCAGTTGTGTTGTCTAGATATTTAGGAGCAATTGGATTTTGAGGTTGAAGATCACATGTTAAGCTTTCTGGAGATTAGAATTTTATCTTCTGTACAAAACTAAAACTGTGTCTAACCTGTACAAATACTCATGTTAGTGATATTGTCTCCCAGATTAAAATATCATGTTTCATTATCTTCAGAATTTCTACATTCCTACTCATTCCTGCTGTAGAGGTGCAAATGTTGAGATGTGGAAACCAGAAGAATCAAGACAATGCAAAATCCTCCTTGACATTTGCCTCAATTTAATGGATTTCACAAAACATATATTCACTAGAAATGTATTGAAAGCATCTGTTCTAAGCTGGATGTAAGAATGCTCATGCAAGACCAAAAGAGTTACAGGGAGATTTAGGCGATAGGAAAATTTACTGATTTTGTTGCATGAAAATATACTGAATATAGTATAAAATATTTAGATTTCTGCTGTTAAAATTTTAAGTACTAATGGCTGCTCTAAGTCCCACATTACTTCTTCCTTCTATATGAGGAACTTTTTATATAGTTACATACACAAACATATCTGTGGGCACATTTACTTGAAAATTCCATATGAGCAATAATTCTGTCAGCTTCCAGTTCTCCAAATATTGATAGGAGTGGACATGTTGGATCTCTTTAATAAATTAGTGCAGTTTATAGCTTTTCTAGCTGGGATAGCATATACTTAGTTATAAATGATATACATTGTTTTTTACATCTAGTATTCTCATGGGTAATAAAATTTATAATATTTTGTAGGTAGAAGATCAACCCAAGTATGAGGACAACTTGTATATGTATCTCTATTTTGTCATCTTTATCATATTTGGATCATTTTTTACCTTGAATCTTTTCATTGGTGTCATTATAGACAACTTCAACCAACAAAAAAAGAAGATAAGTATTTAAAATGTTTCCATGGTGCTATAAATTATTAGCTATAATTAATAAGTTATTTATTTAAGGGTAATGAAAATCAAAAGTAATTCCAAGACCTTGAATAAAAATGTCTCTTTTTTAATAATGATCTGTTTTAAAATCTGTGGATGTGATTTTGACCTTTGTATTTTAGCATTTTGACAAATGTAGAGGCACAAATTAAGAGTCAGTTCATAATAGTTTGCAGATTGTGTAAATAACTAAAATGAAGACGAAAAAAGGGAATGTGTGTTACTGGTTTGATTAGAAGTAATATTATCTGCCATGGAATAATTTCTTTTTTTCATTAACTTTAAAGAACTAAGATAAATGAATTAATCTTATAAACTGTTGACATTTAATGAAGATGCAGTATGGCATTGTGTTCACACAGTGGATAATGGATCTGCAAACTGATTAAAGAGTGGGTTAAGAATACATCCAACAGCCCTTACATGAATAAGCTTATAGATACAAGTTGAAATGTGTACAAAAGAGCTCTGTTTTTTTAACACGCTTTTGTGAGAAATGAGATGAAGTCATTAGACACAAATACAAGCTATAATTTCTTATCAATAATAAAGGTATAATGGGAAGGGTGTTTTTTCTGTATGGATTTGACACACAAGTATGTTTAAAATAATACTATTGATAATGCATACAGTTCTGTTTTAAAGAACTTTAAAAATCTAAAAATACAATTAATCACACTTAAGATGCTTGGAAGCATCACAATTCTTAGCCTTCAAGTGCCAAAAAGAACTAGAACCTCAGGGTCATTCTAAATTTTTTTATGCTGTGAAAAAGCAGTCTCATATGATTTGCATTTATCCAATCACCAAATAAAAAACAGCAGTACTAAACTGAATATATGGTAATAGAAAATTGTGAACTACAGAATTTTTTCCATGTGAAAATATTCTTTAGATTCCTAAAAGAGTCATAAACACATCTGGGGTTACTTTCTATCAATTATGATGATACTTCAGGCTGTGACAGCCAGTTTAGCAGACAGTGACTTTGACATTGTGCTTCCATCTGACTCAGTGCAGACTCATCAATAAGCACAATTTACTTATACTGAAATTCAGTCAGTCAGTTGCGCATCTGACTGGCAGCTTTTGCATCTGCAAACAAGCGCTAATTTGAGTTAGTCAAGGTTCCAGTAGTGGTTTAATTATAATTTGCTATGGCATGATATGGTTTACTTTTCTTAAGTTTATATCAAAGGTGATTTTTTTAGTCATTAAAACCCACAGATTAGACACAGACACCCTCCCTTGACACACCTTTTGTCTCAAAGTTATGCCACTTATAGACCTGTCTAGCTGTAATCCTAAAAATCTATATAGAATACAGGACATGGAAGACAGTAGTCACTCTTCTATTCCCTAAACATATCCTAATCAGCAAGTTATTTACCAGTATTAGTAGAGAAATAACCATTTTAGCCGTGTCAGCAAATATGAGCGTGAAGACATTGGAAAAACTCTACTGTCAACCCGACAAGGCACTAGTACTGGGGTTTCTCTGTGTGTTAGGAATGTATATGGCCATCCACACTATAAATACCTGAAAAAAACCCTTTTTTAAAATATAAAATATAAATGTTATATTACAGAGAAACATATCATAGTTAAATGTTTTATGTGTGGACGTGATAATAATTAGTTTTGATATTATTTCTTTACTTTGGAGGTCAGGATATATTTATGACAGAAGAACAGAAGAAATATTACAATGCAATGAAAAAACTTGGATCCAAAAAGCCACAGAAACCTATTCCGAGGCCAGTGGTAAGAGCAATTTGATTCGTATACTCCTAATATTAAATACTCATTTCGAATTATGATATTAGAGAAAGAGAAAGTTATATGTCTGGCAAGAAAATAGTTTTTTCACTCTTTTTCTTGTAAATGTAGAATTTGTCCCCTTTTGAATCCATCAGATTAGATAATTCACGTTTCATTTAAAAACATACACTCTGAAGTGTGAACTGTACGATTTAATGACGCTAATGTGATAAATTTCAAAATTTCCTGCCGAAGTCCTAGAAAATCAGTTGATTGGATCATCTATTGGTTCTTGTTACCAGGGATAAACGTCATTTTTTGTTTTTTTCTCCTCACAGAGAATTTGTAGGAAATGGGGACGCACTGGCCCTTGCTGCTGAAGACAGAAAGGGCAGTGGTCACCTAATCTGAAAGAAAAAGACAGATGCAGAAAATCTTATGGAATAAAAGAATGCCCTAGGAAGTAAAGCATAAACTAGGATAAATTTGTCTCTGAGATAAGACACTACTCTTGTTATTTACTGAACTCCTACAGTGTTTGGAAAAAATAAACTACTTGTTGCACCTTATGCACCAAGCAGTTATAAATAGCCTTAAGGAGAGACATATGGCCATAAACATTGCGCTAAGTACTAAAGAAAAACTAGGATATTGCAGTCATGATGTGTTTGAGACATGTAACTTCAGTGGTCTAATGATCTCACCAAGCACAATTAGTTTAAGGAAGAAAGAGGGCTAGCATTCTAAAGCCATCTGAGAATAAAGATAAGAAAATTAGTTTCTATTCGGCTGGTACTCTTGCTGGCTATCAAGTTATAACAGCTTTTTTTACACCAATAATATCAATTGTCATTTTTATTACTCTTATTATTGCATTGTTTCCCTTCCTGTTTCTTCAGCCAGCAGTGTTGAACTTCTTGATTCACTCTAACAGGATGAGACAAAAACCAGCATGAGTTGGGCATATATTAGCACCTATATTGTTTATTAGCTCTGCACTCCTAAATCTTGAAGGGAGTTGCTTTCCCATTTGGCATTTGTAAAGCCAAATATTTTCATAGTATAAACTGTATTCAATCTTTGTTTTTGCAGAACAAATTCCAAGGCATGATCTTTGATTTTGTAACCAAACAAGTATTTGACATCAGCATCATGATACTTATCTGCCTTAACATGGTCACAATGATGGTAGAAACAGATGACCAGAGTAAAGAAATGGAAACAATTTTATCCCGGATTAACTTGGTGTTTATTATCCTTTTCACTGGAGAATTTGTGCTGAAATTGATTTCACTTCGCCATTACTACTTCACTATAGGCTGGAACATTTTTGATTTTGTCGTTGTGATTCTCTCCATAGTAGGTAAGAGCAATTCCCTTTCCAGAAAGAACTAGTGGAAGGAATAGAGAACATTTGTTTCAAGAATGTTTGATACCGAATATGAAATTTTGTTTCCTCGTTGACTTACATGTTGATTCAGATCTTCATACTTTATGGCATACAATATATGAAATGTTGCATATAAGATTTTTTTCTTTCCCATTAGATTTACTGTCACTTTCCACATCAAAAGACATAAAGGAACTGTTTGGCACATTAGATTAACATGCACAAATATAAAGAGTAATGTTCAGTGATGTATACAAACTAACCACAGGTTTGCTTTCAGTATGAAAAGTGAAAACTATGTGAAAGAGGTGAGATTTTTCTTTACTTTTGCTGAGATCTTGGTAAATAGATTTCTGTCAGTTAAAAGCTAATGACTCTCCATGGTGCAAATGAGGCATGCGACAAACCTTTACTCTTAAAGAGTGACATATCTGAGAGAGATTTGCTGATACAGTGTAGATCTGTTAAAAAATCACCGATTTGCAAAAATTAAGCCAACATCATCCTTCATAAAAGACAGCGGTTATAGGCTCAGCTTCAAGAATTAACTGTATCTAAAACATAAATTTCTCTTTCCTGGCAGACTTTCTTTTAGTTATTTCCCTTCTCTGAGATAGCATTTCAACACAAGAAGGATGCTTCCACCTTAATAACAGCTTTCAATAAAATGTAATAACTTATATAATGTTTTCCTATAACATATACTCCCTATACTGATTGTTTTGGAGATAGAAATACATAAATGTTTCTATAGGTAATGAATAAATTTAAAATTGGAATTAATTATTTACTTTTTTTTTCTCTAGGTATGTTCTTAGCTGAGATGATTGAGAAGTACTTTGTGTCCCCCACACTATTCAGAGTCATCCGACTTGCCAGAATCGGTCGAATCCTGCGCCTCATTAAAGGCGCCAAGGGAATCCGCACTCTGCTTTTTGCTTTGATGATGTCTCTTCCTGCTCTGTTCAACATTGGTCTGCTGCTCTTCCTGGTCATGTTCATCTATGCGATATTTGGCATGTCCAACTTTGCCTATGTTAAGAGGGAAGTTGGGATCGATGACATGTTCAACTTTGAAACGTTTGGCAACAGCATGATCTGCCTGTTTCAGATCACCACATCTGCTGGCTGGGACGGTTTGCTCGCCCCAATTCTGAACAGTGGGGAGCCCGACTGTGATCCCCATAAAGATCATCCGGGGAGCTCTGTGAAAGGTGACTGTGGCAACCCTTCTGTTGGGATTTTCTTCTTTGTCAGCTACATTATCATCTCCTTTCTGGTAGTGGTGAACATGTACATTGCTGTGATTTTGGAGAACTTCAGTGTTGCTACTGAGGAAAGCGCTGAACCCTTGAGCGAGGACGACTTTGAGATGTTCTATGAGGTTTGGGAGAAATTTGATCCCGATGCAACACAATTCATAGAATATAGTAAACTATCAGATTTTGCAGCTTCGTTAGATCCACCTCTTCTCATCGCAAAACCAAACAAAGTCCAGCTCATTGCAATGGATCTGCCCATGGTGAGTGGTGACAGAATTCACTGCCTCGACATCCTGTTTGCTTTCACAAAGCGTGTTTTGGGGGAAAGTGGGGAGATGGATGCCCTCAGAATACAGATGGAAGATCGGTTTATGGCAGCCAATCCTTCTAAAGTCTCCTACGAACCAATTACAACCACATTGAAACGAAAGCAGGAGGAGGTGTCTGCTGTCATCATTCAGCGTGCTTACAGATGTTATCTTTTAAGGCAAAAAGTTAAACAGGTGTCTAGTATGTATAACAGAAATAAAAACAAAGAAGGAGATGGACAAGTTATAAAAGAGATAATTATTGATAAACTAAAGGGGAACTCCACTCCAGAAAAAACAGATGAGAGTTCCTCTACAACTTCCCCACCTTCTTATGACAGTGTAACAAAGCCAGACAAAGAAAAATATGAGAAAGATAAAGCAGAAAAGAACTACAAAGGTAAAGACATCAGGGAAAATAAAAAAAAATGATCTAAGCATTTTTCTTGTGGGACAACATGTTTACAGTCTTTGAGAATGAAGCAACAACTGGACTCCTGCAGGAGGTTTATGCCAAACTGACAGTTTTTACACATATATGTGTGTGTGTGTGCGCGCGCGCATGTGTGTGCATATAAATACATTATATATATACTTAAGGTCAGTGCCTATAACAAAACAGTGAACCTCCATCATCAGACTGTGACTCTGTCAATCAGGGTAAAAAACTTGACAAGAGGTTACTGTTTTCACTACAGCTGACACTGCTAAGAATGAGGGGAAAAGTGGCTCCACAGAGAAGACAGAGCATGAAATAAGTGCAAAAGGATACTTTATGTTTCACAATATGTAGAACAGTAATTCTCTTCACTGTTTGTAATGCAACAGCTACATTTGTCATATTTTTACAAAATCGATATTAGTGTATTTATCATTTTTTAATTCACAGGTTGTTTACTATTATATGTGACTATTTTTGTAATAGGTTTTATGTTGGGGAAAGAGGTTTGAGGACCAGGAGTTCTACTCTCAGATTCTCTATAATGTACAGATAAAAGTGATTTGCATAGGCATGCTGCACTTGTCACTCATGCATAAATAAAAATATGACATTGCACAAAGCTAAAGATTTTAAGAACTTTCATGTCAGGGTTGCTCTTAAATTTGAGGTGTTCTAACTACTTGTATGGCTGCATCCAGATTATGTGCATCCAGATTAATGTGCCTGGAAAGCCTCCTCTATTTTACAGGAATCTGCAATGACTTATTTTTATGTGAATCATTAAACATGAACAAGTTCATGGTTTTGTTAAAATATTTACAGCTCAAAAAATATTGTGTGGTTTCTGCACTAGAAAAATAGCTTCACCAAAATATATCTGGGAGCTCTCTTTGTTTTCTTTTTTTTTTTTTAAACAGCTCAGATTTTTTCCTAGACTGTTCTTTGGTTGCTGTCTTCTCTCATTATGGCCAACATCCAATGAATCCATAAAATACCTTTTTCCATGTAAATATTACTTGCATACTGATGTGCATATCTGAGAAAAGAATTAAATGGCTTTGCCACATTGAATTGCATCATATATGTACCACAGTATGGTTAATTCACAAGAGCTCAACAGGACATGTTATATTCTGTGTCATTATAGATAGTTAGGAGAGTATCACTGATGCACTGCAATGCTTTTGCTGCTGTACCTTGGTCCTTCCACTGTCCACAGTCTCCACTCTAGGAAACCATGTGTCAGTGGTGAAGTGAATCAAATTGTCCAACCAGACCTCATTCTTTCAAATCATTAAGCAATAGTTTGCAACTATTTATGAGCTTTTTTAATTTTGCATTTTAAATTTGAAGTGGCTGCTATATGGTGTAGAATCAGACTGTACAGGCCATATTACAAACTGTTTAACCTATTGAAAATGTGGTTAGCATATATAAATAATGTAAAGAAATACCATTTGGCAACAGTTTTGTATATAAGAAAAGTGTCTTCAAGTTTAGATCACTGTTTCTTATATTTCTTTTCTCATTCACATGGCTTATTTTCTAACCACAGTAATTCCAAACCGGCATCATCACACTATGAGGGAAAAAAAAGTGAGTATTTGTAGACTATCTTGTTTTAATATTATATCTACATATATTTCAATGTGAAGTAAATTGTGTAAATCTGGAACCCAGCTTGTTTCCAAATAGTTACAGGACATAACAAGGAAAGCATTAGGGGATTGTGCAAATTTCTAGCACTGTTTGCATCGGAAGTTCCAAGATAGTCTCATAGTTCGTTAAATCCTTGCTAACTTGCAGTGTCTGTTTACATAGTCTATTCTTATTCTTTTTTGAATCATGCTGCGTTAGGCTTGTACAAATAAAATATTTCCCAAGAAAAAAATGGCACATTTGTATAACCAAGGACATCAGGACATTTTGTGTTTCATACACAAGCTAACATGAAATGTAGAATCTTTCTTTTACAAATGCTTTTGACTTGTAATGTGTTGGTGAAATGCATGCAGGAAATTGTTATTATCATAAACAACGCAAACAATATTACAAATGAGCCAAAAAATAAAGATTTCTTTTTTTATTGTGCTAATTTTGCTTTGTCTCTGTCCTTCTGTTGGTTAAAGAAAGACAAAAACTGGCTTTGGTGCAAATAAAAAATGCTTTCTTTTTCACCAGGGCTAAGCACCTTATTTTAACTTTTAGGTAAAATAATTAAAAAAAAATAATCTAAGAACTTTGATCAGACTCTGCTGATTTCTACATTTTGTCACCAGCATATTGTCTGAGAATAACACAGGATGACCTAACAGCCTTTCTGTCAACCCTCAAGAGCCCTTCTCAACCATAAAGGCACTGCTCAGTACCTAAGGTATTGTTTTAGTTTGCCACAGTATTGCCACCAAAGCTGCTCATGTTTTATGAGCAATGCTCATGTTTTAAATATGCAAACAAACTCACCAACGAAGTTCCTTTGTTTGGCCCCATGTAACATTCAGCCAAAGTGCTCATTGCAAACAGATAAAGTGGGGTTTCGTTGTACAGTGATTCTTTTTATTTCAGCAATTCTCAAAAGTAATAAATACAATTTCACTTGATCTCACAAGAAAGGAACCATACTGAAACTCAGCTGTGTTAAGCAGTGTGCATAACCATAATATCTGGATGTTACACGATAACTTTTGACTTAATATGAGTGTTGTCAAGCTGTTCAAGGGCAGAACGATATACGGCATTGGAACACCATATTATTTTATTGAATTTAAAATATATTATTATATTTAAAAATTAGTAGTAAGTAGAATATTCCTGGAGTTTGCTCACTGACATGTTTTCAGTGTTTCTTAATATGTGGATATTATGCCATACTACCCATATTTTGGCTAAATATTGAATTGCTTATATAACCATGAAATAACTGATGGAACATTGTAACACTACAATCTATTAAAATCTCTTGATATGATAAGCATCAGCAATTGCTGCAGCAGTCTCTGAGCTGGGCTACCATGCAATAGGGAAGCCATACTTGCTTATATGAATGGCTTTCCCTACACCAGAAAAAATGTCTTACTAAGAACCTGCAGAATTGTCTAGCCTGCTCATACCATTAGCCCCTGGCCCTCTTAGAATACAGGGTTAAAGCTCAAGACATGGCCTTCCACATTTGGCTGGGCATCCCTACAAGCACCTGGCCTGCAGGCCCAAATGCGAGAATCCTCTACCTTCTGTCAGTGCCAGTATGCACATCCTTGAAGTCAAAGTCACGTACATTATTTATTCCGCCGCTCCTCTGACTACCTCATCTAACCTTATAAATGATTCAATTTACTTCCAGATACTTTTGGAGCTCTTCTGCTTCTATGGTTCCTGACTTCATATCTAACAACTGTATTTTACTTTTATCTATTCATATTACCTGTTCAAAACAGCATCTAAAATCCGCAGAACTTTTGCTCTGTGAACAGGTTGGCAAGTGTTCTGATGAGGAATGACAGTTCATAATTCATTTTCAGGAACCTGGAGTCTCTTACAGTACTCTGCAAATTAAGGTTATTGTATCCATCTTCATTACCAAGTACTATACGTGCGAAAACACTGACAATCCTTTTGGTGCAGTAGCAGGAATGGCTGAGGGTCTTGGTTTAACCTGGATTGGAAATAGGCTCACTGCTTTGAGGGCATGTGTGTCCTCCTAATTACCCTTTGCTACTTCTGTGAACGACTTCTTCCCATCTACCTATTCCTTTTCCCACAGAAATCAATCACGTTTGTATAATTTAAATCTCACATTACTCTTCTCCTATGCTTCCAGAACATTTGAAAGACATTTCCCACTTGAAAGAACTCTCTATGTGCTACCAGACAAGCCAGCAGTGATGGTTATTCCAGTCAAGCATAGTCATATACTCCCACCACATTGTACATGTAGCCCTTCTCCACTGTTTGTCCTCCTTTGTTTCCAGTCAGCAAAGGGGGGCCCCGTATTTTATTAGATCCTAAAATCGTCATTGTATAACTATAGTGATCCAGGTGAATTTTCAACATGTCCAATCACAGACAAAATGCCTTCCACTCTGTATTAAACTCCTTATCTGTCACGTATTGCCAAAACGAGAGCATTAGTAATGCTGACAGTAGAGCTGGGTCACTCTCCTAGTATAAGTTCATTGCTCAGTACTTTTCCTTAATGAGTTTTTAGATGAAAAAATTTCCACATGGATGCCCAGAAAGGAGACATATTCCTATTCAGTCCATTACAAATTAATTCATGGGGCAGCACAGCTTAATGCTGTTCCCAAGCAAGTGTTCACAGAAGTCCCGGTGTCTCACATGCACTAATGCGGCAGTACTAACATGTGCACAGTCATGAAAGAGTAATGAGCTTACAGAATTAACTGAAGCTAATTCAGCACTGAAGTAATATTAACAAAGGAGGAAAGATCAGTGTGTGGTGGCAAAAAAAGCCCAACCATTTCCTCCAAGAAGGAGCAGACTGGCCACAACAAAGACAAGCAGCACTGCCATTATGGCAAGGTAAGATCCTGAGTAGTCAAATGTATTTACTGTGAAATTCATTAATCCATTAATGGAAATGGTGAGTACTCAACACTTCTTAGTCCATCATTAACTGCATACTGTACTTTATTGAAAAACAAATTTAATCATTTGGAAGATAAAATCATGATGGGAATAAATAAAATGAAGAAAGCCCTCAGAGGGTTCATCTCTAGTATATGATTTACATGATACATTATTATTATTATTATTGATACATGAATTGTCACAATTGTGTGAAGGCTTTTACATTTAGGGCTTAACTCTCTTGAAGTGTCATTTGTTATTTTGATGTTCATCTCTTTAGTTCTTCATCTAGATAGATAAAATTAAAAAAACCCACATAAATCTAAGCAGGAAAGATTATTAACTAACAACAAAATCTTATACTTAAAATAAGTTTTTATTATTTTCTAATTTTTGCCATTTTGAAGAATGTTTGGTTATCCAGACAAAGATAAGCCTCCAAAAAGATAAATAACACCAAGCGAGTGAGGCTCAAAACCACAGAAATACTTAATTATAAATAGACAAAACAAATAGCAACCACAGTTCATTAGTCATGTGTTCAAATTACTGAGCTAGTTACAATGGATGTTTTCTAAAAGATCATGATTAGTTCACGTACAATTTAATAACAAGACAAGATAAGGTAAAGGGGGATGGTGGAGTGCTGTGATCTGTTTCCACTAAACACCACAGAGCAGGGGTGTGCTTCATCTTTGTGATGTAACGCACACTCTCCAACACTTAACAAATTAAATACTTCACCCTCATAGAAGAAAACATACTGCAACATGAGGCTTGGTTAAGTTAAGAAAATAAATTGTACTGCAGTAGCCTAAATAAACTGAAGCCAATTACCATCTCAGGAGAGAAGACAAATCACATGCATCTCTGCAGCAAGTGCTATGCTTGATGCATATGAGAAAAGACATATCATGAACAATTTATAGCAGTAAAGCAGGCATTCGTTCCCAAGCATTCTACACTTCAAGTACATTTCCTGTATAATAAAAGCCATTTAATGTTTTTTTTTCTCATAACCTACATTAAGGGGTAACAGGGAAAATGGTATCACCCCTAAAAGGTATTCTTTGTTTTTGTAGGAAACACACATTAAAAATACAAAAAGGATTTACCAGACCTTCCATGGCAATGCTGGGTTTTTTATAAAACTATAAGCCTCTCCTGGGAATTTCAGCATCAGAGGGTTATTTACTCTTTATTGTAAAAGCCTTATAGCTTGCACATGGACCACAAACACTCTGCCTCACCATTTTCCTGATGTAAAAGTGTTAGGTTTGCTTTCAGGAGACATAGCCCCAGGTATGTGCTTACAGCAAAGTACAAGCAAAGTATGATCTTAACGAGTGAAACTGGTCATCCTAAATCAAAGTGGGTCATGCCATTTTTTCCCTCAGATTAATGCAGTGACATCAAATGCAGCAAACCAAAAGAACAGTTTAACAACATGCCATATAATAGCAGCTGTATTCAAAGATAACATGCACAGGTTTTTTAATTATGTCATACAAACACTGTAAGTGGTTGTATTACGAATTTCTTCCTCAGAGAATTTGAACTGATTGACTGACTTGAACAGCCACAAAAATTTACACTTCTTCACATTTTTTCTCTTGTTGCTATTACAGGGGGATGACAGTGATGGGTCTAATTTTACGACTGCAGGAAGCTCAGTTCTGATATACACTTCAGAGATCCCAGCTCTGATCTAAGGAAGGAAATTGATTGACCCAGAAAAAAAAAACAGCTTTTTGTCTCTGCTGAATACCAAAGGCCTTATCCTACCTCTTCATGCAAATAAGCAGAGAAAGATCTGAGAAGCATGTGAAAGTATGCAACGTAAAAGCTGTATAAATTCTCTCTCTTAACTAAGAAACATTAAATTAAATACATAACCACAAAAATATACAGAAGATAAAAGGGATAGTAGTTTTAATTGGCGTAGTCAGATCCTACCACGTGGGACACATATCCTAGGTATCATTTATTCTTTGGATGAGATTTTGCTACTGCAAGTCCAGGGAACAGCACATTCCTTTCAAATTCTGAAAGTGAAAAGAGGCAAAACTGGCAGAGCATATGCTACTTCCATGAATGTGTTCTGTGTAGAAAGGATGTTACTAACATCTCCCATCTGCACCGGGCACATCCTTAATTCATGTGTTGCAGAGTTTGTTCAGAAATTAGGACAAGCAATGATTTTTATTTTACTGTTATCTTCACTTACCATAATGCAGTATTTTAATCCAGAATCTGTATTTTAAATGCTTAATTTACACACGTATTTTCAATTAGATGTTTTAGAAATGAAAAAACTGTAACTGCTCCATTTAGCACACTTTTTTTTTCCTCTTTTTTCTTTTTTTTACCAAAGAATGAGAACAAATTACCTTGTGCATCCAGGTTGTGCAATAGGCAGACAGCAGTGGTATTTAAATTACCTGCATCCTCCACCCTGCCCTCTGGGTTCCTGATACACAGCAGAAGAATGTCAAGAGTTCCAAATGGGGACAAGAAGCAATATCCTGCTTGTTGCCCATATATATGGAAATATATGAGTACAAATAGCCTTAAGGGGTACTTGGCCCTCAATGGGCAGCCCTATAGGGGAACTCTCAGTTCCTAGATCCAGCATGATCATAGTTTTTTGGCATACTGTGATCTGAGTTCACCAGAACTCTGACACTGACAATTTGTATGTCTCTATGATCGGTGTGCAAAAACAAGTCCTAAAACTTCGTAGGTAACCAAAATACAAAGCCCCCTATTGTTTTGCTAATCTCAGAATACTTGCCCAGAACACTTATGCTGTCAGTGGAGCATAATAGAAACAATTCTGTTTCTATTTTACAGATTGTGCATGTATACAAGAACGTTCTTGTTGTACTTCAGATTAAAATATGCAACTGACAGTTTTGGAAGACACTGCAGTTTACTAGCTTGGCTGCTCCCAATTCACATCTTGCAGAATTTGTCTAGCTGAAGCTAGAGATGGTAAATATTTTACAGTAAAATGATATTTCTGTATTTTCTAGGTCACTGCTTTTTCTTTTCCAGAATCATTAGGAACAAACAGCAGACTGAAGGAAATGCTGCATCTGAAGATGGAGTACAAAGGAGACCAATTGTTGTCTGTAGCTCGCTGCTGCTCCCTCACTGAAAACATACACAGAGCTTCTCCCCTTGGGAATCGAAGATCCAGGTAGTAACTCTTATTCAACATGGGGACTTACACACTTCAAGTACTAGCTGTAGTCCTTTCTCCCGTTTAGCCAATTCACTCTAAATAATTGTCCATTAAAAAGGCAGGGTTTCTTTGCATCTTACTCTCCTAGAGCACTATATTCTCTTTCAAATTAATTTGAAGCAGACACACCTTTCTGTTGTCTGTGTACAGCATTCCTGGCTGAACTTCAGGCTGAAAATTCCAACACTAAATAATACTAGCAATATCACAGATTACAAACTCTTTTCCACAGCTCATCTTCACCTGGTATTAGATGTAGACAGAACAGGGCGACAACTGAATGGTCCTTAAAGTAAAATTTCAGTCATGTAAACCACAAAAAAATCCCAGCTTTCAATTACTGTGTTCTGTCCCTTGAAGTCTGGCAGTGCTTCACCATTTTTTCAGTCTATAGTAACTCTCTTACATACCTCTCAAGTATCTCTCTCCCTATTCAGTAGCAGAAATGTTTACCTGCACTGCTGCAAAGGAGGAGTGGAATTGAAACGACAAGCATCCTGCAGCAATATCAACTCCAGCTGTGGTCTTGGCAGAGCTCAGAAGTTTAAATGAGGCCACACCAGGTCAGGCCACAGAAAGCATGTAGAAGGAAAATACTGGCAATTCACTAGGTGGCATTTTTATAAGCCACTTGAATCTGAAGCCAAAAATGATGCAATCTCATTTTTCTGCTATGACACCAACAAGGTCAAACCACATTTCTTCACTGAAAATGCTATTAGGCCTCCTTCACAAGCAAAAGCTGGTGGTCTGTGGGTCCTAAGCAAACTCACCCTTCATATTTCTACTTACCTAAATTTCTGGAACATACTGAGGGAAGAGTGAGCTGAAGGACTTTCCCCATTTATTCTCATTAACATTTCCCACCATGCATGTCTACTTTCTGCCACTAGAAGCGGTCATAGCCACAGAGCTCTCTCTTCCCATTCAGACCAGTGCCATAAAACACTGCCATGTTAACATGCTTTCACCTCAGCACAGGTATACCTTTCCTTCTGAAGTGCCTAACTCTGGGAAAACCTTTAGTTCATACAATGCTAAAGCTCCAGCTGTGTCCAACTCACAGTCCAACTGTGATTGTCCTCTTGCTTTTCCAATCCACATGAAGATTTTAAATGGCAAACGTGAACAGCCCCTGCTGCGCTGTCTGCAGTGATGTATTCCTTCCCCTTTCTGCATTTCAGGGAGCACACATGCACGTGACAGGGTAGACAGGGTAGGCATGTAATCATGTGCAACCCATACAAAGGAACCCACAGCTAGAAGGAGAATATCTTCATGCCCTTCCCCCATTCAGGAATTACTATCATCTTACAAGAGCCCTCCCTAAGGGCTGTATGTAGTCATGGTGACAAGACATCACCACCTGTCTGCCCCTGCAATGGAGGCGATGAGCCAGAATGCAAAGCTTTGTTTTGCTGCTGCTGAATGCATACAGCACATTTCTGAATAGCCTGATTTTAACAGAAAACAAAGAAAATGACAACAGTTCTCAAAAGATAAAATCTAAAGAAAGTTCTAGATTTATTATTAAAGGCTTATGAAAATGAATCAGTAAAGCAAACAAAAAAAAAGTGTCTTGAAAATGTACATTAATTGGCATGCTTCACACTCTTCAAAATGCAATTTTGATCATAAAATCATAAAAGGGATGCTTTATGGTCAAAATCTGAAAATGCAGTCATTACAGAAATAATTTAAAATGGGCAGCAATTGTTAACGCACATTGCTTTTATTCCAGGAGAAATGAACAAGGATTATTACACACTGTTTGTCTGCAGTTAACAGTGTCCAGCTTGCAGCATTTTGCCAGTTTTATGAGCCTCCAAACATCAGCTGACCAAAAATCACAGAGAAACTGGCTAAACTACTGTCACAGTACCACTCAGTGAAGGGAAGCAGTAAACAGTATAATGAAACAAGCAGGTGAAATGCATCCCAGCAAAGAAAAGAGACAGACTAAACAGGATGGGAGCAGGGGATCTCCTCCTTCTTATTCTATGTATCTACCTCAGGTTATGCATACAATGTGGAATTAGGAAGCACCTCACAGCTCTGAGATGGGGCTGCATGCCCCTACCTTAAGTTGATCTTACACTGGGCAAGACACAGTGAATATCTCCTTTCTCTTCACTTTCCAGCACACTGATACAGCCTGTCCAGTTCACTCTGTAAAACCTTCCTGCCCTCAGGCAGACTGACATTCCCACCCAACTTGGTGTCATCTGCAAACTGTCTGAGGGGGTACAAGGGGGTACTCCCCTTGTCCAGATCATCAAAACAGATATGTAACACGACTGGCCCCAGTACTGAGCCATCCAGCCAGTTTTTTACTCAGAGAAGAGTGCACCCATCTAAGCCATGAACAGCCAGTTCCTCCAGGAGAATTCTATGGGAAACAGTGTCAAAGGCTTTAGTAATGTCTAGGTAGACGACATCCATAGCCATTCCCTCGTCCACTAAGTGAGGCACGTTGTCATAGGGAGAGATTATGTCAGATGTTCTTCCACCCTTTACCAGATAATTTGTAAACAGCAAATATTTTATCTTTCAAATGGTTAGCAGAGAAGACAGAGTTTTGGTAAAGTTAGGAGAAATTAAGAGTGGTTCAGTACTCTCAGATACTTATTGTTTAAATGACTAATCCTTACAACTGCAGAAATGAGAGGTGCTTGTACTCTCTGCCTATAGTTACTCTTTCCAACATACTCTCATTTAACAGGCAGGCAGAGGCTTTCTGACATCAATAAAACAAAATCTTCATGTCTAAACCCAAAATTCAACAAATGCTAAAGGTCACATGTGCTAAAGTTAACCTGCCATCTTGTGGGTATATACTACAATACACTTTTTAATATCAACTCTACAATTTATTACAGAAAAATTAGTATCTTGTATCTGCATATAAACTATCTAAAGGTTTCTGAATGACAAATGGAAGATACAAATACAACCTACCATCTGGTAGGTGAGACATATACAATGATTATTTTATGTCCTAAAGAAGTAACCGCAGAGCAATATTGCCCAAGATACAGCAGTAATTCTAGCTGGATAGACACTCTAGGCTGGAAACTTGGTGACTTTGAAACAAATAGTAATGCAGTTATAAATTATGATTTAACTACATCAATAAATTAGTGTAATTTTAAAAAAAATTTTAAAAAGGAAAAAAAAAGATTTTTTTTTTTCCAAACACAGGAAGAGAGATCAGTCAAAACCACTTTTGTGAGGTGCTGAGTAACAACTTTGTTACTGCTTTGGCTGCCAGTTAAATTGTACATGGCATAGAGCAAGCACCAATGCAAAAGTAAAGACCTAATGGCATCTGCAGTGGTACAAACATCAAAAGGGTTTTCCCATACATATATATATATATATATATATAAAACTGTCAGAAAATCATGACCATCAAAGAAAAATAATCTCAAATGTGCTTAAATACTGCTCTAAAATGCAAACAGCCCTTCTATCTGTCCTGCGTGGAATATTGATACATTAATACAAAGCCATATAACAAAATTATATTAGTTGGTGATTAACTTCAACAGTGTCATGAAATGTTGGTCCCTGGCAGAAACTCCCAAACTGCTATGACACTTCATGTGTTTTATTTGTTCTCATTCTAATGAAAATCTCTCTCTAGTTATGAATAGTGGAAACTCTTTATAAAATTAACAGTTAAACATTGATTCAAAGAAAACACATCACCTGTACCTACAATTCCAATCTAGCATTTGACAAGACATACACAGCCAGTATTATCAACAACATTGATAAACAATAATGTTGTTTTAATAATTCTAAATGAGATTAGATGAGATGAAGAGATTATTGCCACACTTTACACATCCTATCCAATTAGTTTATGGCATTTGTACAGACTGCACTGCATAGCTACTCAAGTGATGCAACTGAGATCTGTGCATAAATGAACAAAAGACATCACAGGTTAGACTTCAATAAAATGCTAGCAAGGGTTGAATTCTGTTTTAGTCCCTGGACAGTCATTTGGCTGCTATTGAACATGCTCTTAAATGTGCCTCAAGCCTTAAGGTTTTCTTTAAAATATGTCTTGATCTTGTGATGAATAAAACAACTAGGAAATGTTATTTCTTCCCTCATGGTGTAGTGGGGGAAAGAAGAGAAAGTAAGATTCAGGATTCACAGCAGACCACATAGTGAAGTCAAAGAACCCAGTATATAAAGAAAAGTGAAAGTGGTGGCATCACAACTGATAATTAATTACTTACTACAGTATCACTCACATTGAATCACTGAAAATTTCAGATGAAAATAGGATTGTTTCCACTGTTCAGTTATTTAGTATTTAAAGGAGATAGCCTTTGTCATAAAGAAGAGGTTCTGTTAAAACCCAGTCATCTGGTGAAAAACAGAACACTATCAACCTAGCCTAGTTCTTTTTGCAAATTTAATCTTAAATAATAAAATAAATTTCCTAAGTAAGCAATGTTCTAAACAACAAAGTCAACTTCCTCCATTTCTGTCCTATCAGTGAGTTTAAAGTTCTACTGTTTTGAGTAAACCACACACTACCAGAAAGTGGAGGAATCACTAAATAAATCACAAATTGTACAAGATCATCTATTTACATACATACATGTCTCTAAAATAGAAGCAGATGCAAAGATATCAAGCAGAACAGGAGGAAGCAGGGAAATGGAAAGAGATAATAAGCCTTTCACATGGACAATATACTCAACCTACCAAGCATTGCAGTAAGATTCTAGTATATCTATTCTTATCCTATTTCTGAGTAATAAAAAGGTGAAAAATACAAAAGAAAGGTATGCTCTGGAGACAGACCCTTGGTCTCTTAGGTTGGTATTAATACAGATTTTAACATAAGCACTCTGCTCATTTACAGAATCTGAGATAAATAACAGAAAAATTAAGACTAATAAAACACTAACAATTTTCTCTCAGTTCTCATAAAGCTTTGCATTTTTTTGTTCTGAACAAGACTGGGCAATAGCAGGGGTAAATGAAGCATTATTCTTATGCTATTTGCCAAGCTGACATAAAACACACTGAAATCCAATAAAATTTTCCTAATATCTTTTGTATTATTGCCATAAAGTGGCAAGAGATTCAGAAAAAGAAAACAAAACTGAATTGCAAGTAGAGCTTCATTAGGAAACCAGGTTGCATTTTAACTCACTAGAATCAATTCACTGATGATGCTGGCTGTGAACAGGCAGCACAGATAAGGCAGAACAAAATTTTCAAAGATCTCACCTTTTGAGTTTCACCCTAGCTTACCTCATGTGATCCTGAAATTTTTTATACTCTCTCCATAAATGACAGCTTAAACAGAAAAATCAGTACAAACTATGTATAAACTATTGCTGTAATACTAAACACTTTTTTCGTGTGTAGTTGTGATGTCAGCATTTTACCACTGCCCTCATACTTCTGATTAATTGCCAAATAATAAGAGTTTGCAGTGAAAAACTTTTGGCCTGTGTACAGATCACTTTAGCAAAATGAATCGCTGACTGGGCATATGGTCTGACTAACATGGGCTGAATGAAGGAAAGAGCTTTACATCACCATATTTTACATTAATTTCATGCCTAAAAAGACTATGTAATGGTCATGTATGGCCATGGAATCTGGCATGATCCTGTTATATTTGTGGTGACCAGTCCTGTGTAAAGGTACCCTACAAATGATATCAAATTATGGAAAGCACTGGATCAATGCTGATTAAATACCAGTATGATTCCATGACTTACATTTTTAGTGAAGAATCTCCTTAAAAATTAAATATCAGACTATGGATGAGTAAAGTAAATCCAATTAAGTAAAAACCAGAATAGGTCAATAACTAATAAAATATAACGGTTATTTCATGACAACATGCAATAAAGTTATTCTAACATTCTTATTGATTTGCCTAATCCTAGGAAAGTCCTTCTAATGTGTTTTTATAGACCATCACTCTGCAGTACAGCAAGCAGGGTTTGTGCATAAACAAGATGACCTAGTTTTCAACATCTGCAAGTCTTAGCTTGAAGCTTGTTACTTGAAAAGGCAATTAAAATTTAAACAAGTGTGAAAGAACAAACCCTTATTTTTCTTGAATTTCCGTGAAAAAAACCCAGTTACACATTAACTAATGTTTAATACAAAGCCACATTAGAATTCAAAATAACAGCAGATAATTAACAGTCATATTTTTGAGAATAAAACAAATTACAGAGGGATACTAAAGCATATGCAGAAATATACAAAAACAGTAGAGGTAAAACAATTCAGGAGACTAGGCTGGGCAATTATAAACCATGTAAAGAAAGCGTAATTTCACAGAACATTCTTCAAGTAAGAAATAAGCTGTGACCTGTCTATTATTGTAGGGAATTCATTAAAAATTAAGGCACTCAACTTGCAAGAGAAAAACACTTCACATTACCAATAGTAATTTTTCTTTCATTGTATTTGCATCTATTACTATTTAACTGTGTGTTTTAGGATGGATTTATTGTTATTTATTGAACGTGATCCTTATTACAAGCTGAAAAGTGATACACAAATGAAAATAATTTCTGGACCAAAGAGCTTGTAAACCAGGCAAACACATGGAGACACAGGAAAAACTGCCAAAGGACCAAGGGACATTACAGCACCTGTTTTTCAAGGAAGCTAAAGAATCCAAGTAATTAATACTCAGCATTCTGAAATACATTCTGGAAGATAAAGGTGCAAGAACTTAATATATGTTATATTAAGGAACTATACTCAGTAAATTTAGCTCCATCCCTGTCACTGCTCCAAAGGATGGCTTTTTAGTTAAAGCACAAAGGCTGAAGTAAACAGGACTATATCCAGTTACGAGCTTGTCCTCTGCAGAACTTCAGACCTCTGGCTGAAACTGTTATATATTTTCTTGACTTCATTCTGTGTTCAGAGTCCAAATGTATGTGTTACACAAATGTATGTAACATTTACATTAAAAAGTGTTCTAGACTTTCCCCATGGAAAGTCTACTTGTTTTATGTAAGGCATATAAAATATTTTGATGACAAAATGACAAAATGTGGCATTCTACAGACAAGTGCACAATACCATAAATACAAGGTTTCTGCTTCCACAGACTCTAGCATTCATAAAAGGAATAACTGATAAGAACCAAGGATGGGAAATAAAGTAGTCACAGGACATTAGATCTCCTTTAAAATTAGGTATACATTGCCATCCTTTGTGCACTTACATTTAAAAGCTCAAATACTATTCAAAATACAAATACATTATCTGATTATAAAAATACCTGATCTTGGTGCATTAAAAGAACATCGAAGAATAGAGGCTGAGGTTGCCATTAGTGCAGAAATGTCAATATTAATATTTCCTCACTGTACATTTATATACTTTCTGCTTCTTATATTTATCCTAAATTCACTCTTCAAATTGTCGTGATTTCTTTCTTTTTTAATTACCACCTACTTTGACCTTTTCCTCTTATTAACACAAAGTATTTGCAAAGTATGAAAGAGATCAGACATGTAAATATACACTGTTATTTTGACACTGATCCTAGGTAAAATCATAGAATGGATAATAAAGACTGCAATCAGTTTAGAATTAGAGATGCTAGAATAACTGATCAGCATCAGAACAGCTTAAGGAGAACTAAGTCTTGCCAAACATCACTTTTTTCTGAATACGGGTTTATTTGATCAAAGTAACTGTGTTGACATCAAATGCCTAGCAGAGTATTTTAATAGGCTTATATGACATTCTGAGACAGAAAAAAAATCAGTACTATATAAAATACAGGTATCCAAAGGTAAATGAGATGCTACTAATACAACGGAGCATTCCCATGCAGAGTCTATGTGGATGGTTTTGGCCAAAAGTAACATAGACCCCTATCGTAGCCTGGGAATGATCTTGCATCGCATTCTGGCATCCTCACTCAAGAAGAAAAGAAAAAAAAGTTGGCAAACTGAAAGTTGTAAGACAAAATGACAAAAAAAAGTCAAGAAACAATTTCAGACCTTAAATAATGCCGAGTGAAAATTGTGCTTCATGCACTAATCATAGAATCATAGCTGGGTTGGAAGGGACCTCCAAGATCATCAAGTCCAACCCTTGATCCACTATCGCTGCGGTTACTAGACCATGGCGCTAAGTGCCACATCCAGTCTCTTTTTGAAAGTCTCCAGGGACGGAGAATCCACTACTTCCCCCTGGGCAGCCCATTCCAATGTCTGATCACCCTCTCTGTAAAGAAATTCTTTCTAATATCTAACCTAAACCTCCCTTGGCACAACTTGAGACCATGCCCTCTTGTCTTGCTGACAGTTGCCTGGGAAAAGAGACCAACCCCCACCTGGCTACAACCTCCTTTCAGGTAGTTGTAGAGAGTGATGAGGTCTCCCCTGAGCCTCCTCTTCTCATCCAACTGAATACTGAAGCAATGAGATTATCATCTACACATTCTTACATGCAGAAGGTATTCCTTTTACATTTTTAAAATGCAATGAGATAATATGGCTTGCACACTATTCTCTTCAATATCATAATCTAATAATTGATGCAAAGCCTAACACACAATCTCAGAATACTTGTATAAAAGCTACAGCTCTGTAATATCACTCCTTTTACTATGATTTACACACCTTCTTTTACTCTCCCAAGGAGGAGTTATTAGAATTATTACTAGAATCCTAGAAAAAAATAATAAAAAAAAAGAATCGAAACTCCTTCAAGAAACAGAGAGTAACAAGAATTAGAAGTTGAAAAAAAACCCCAAACATACAAACATCTCTTTGGATTCAGTGTATTACCATGCACATGAGATTACATACACTGGAATTCAAATTGCCTGACTCTAGTATTTTTTTCACCAGTAGAACAACTTTATGTGTTAAATGATATGCATCTTGTTATTGAAGAATTCTGCCTTAGTGTAAGTTATGTTTAAATTTCTTCTTTCTACCATCCTCTCATTCTCTTAGATCATTCCTTTGCTTATGGTACCATCTGAGAAAAGATTACAGGTTAACCTGGACCCTATCAGCCAGCAGACTGTTTCCCTTTCAGGACAGCACCTCTGGGCAGATGATCTGGCAAGCCAGCTCTCTCCATCCTGATTCTATCCAGACAGGGACACAAGTGATTCATCGCCCCTGGCAGATAAGCTGCTGACATTTCCATCTCTGTTTACTGGGTTAGCTGACAGACTGTTGACATGATCCCTTTGTTTTCTCCCTATTCTCTTCACATTGGAGCCACGAACTCCAGCAGGTGAACACCTACTCCCTGCTACAGAATGGAAACACCATATGGTGTCAACTTTACTAGTAGTTTCATTTTCAGAGTATAAAAGTTAAGCACATGTATTAAAAATCTACATTGCAAAACAGTTTGATAAAAAAGTATCACAAGTCACATGATGCATATTAATTTCACATACAGATGTTACTTATCAAGGAGCACAAAAGATTTTGCAACGATTTCTTAATGTATGGCAAACCCACTTATGAACAGATCTTGCTCCATAAAAAAAATAGATCAGACCTCTTTTTTGCTTAATTATATATAGCATTACACAAATAAATCTTCCTAGGACTAGAACTTCAAAGGCCCTACAAGACAGAGAGAGAGAGAGAGAGGGAGGGAGACGGAGAGAGAGAGGACATAGCTAGATACAGGATTAGCAGAATTAAAATAGACCACTACTACTCTAAAAAGCATGAAAAGCAATGGACCCATGAACTTCTGACACCACTAGAAAAGACATTACGTGGCATGTGGAAAGCCATTTGTTTATTCACTATTTACTGAAAACTCACTAAATTATGACAATACATTGGGGCTTTTTTCAAAGAATGAATCTTCATGAACAAAAAGTACCATTTTGCATGAAGACTTGTCTGACAAGGATAGTTTAAAAACTAAAACATTCTGCAGCATCCTATTACGAAACAAGAATCACTGCCTAAATTTTAATATACTCCAGGAATTCACAAAATTCTAACGCGCCCACCTCCTCCTCTCTAGGCTATCATTCCCTTTTTTGCAGGTTCTCTAGACCTCATAAGTGCTGCTTGCACACAGCTAAAACAGTCCCTGGAATAAAAGAAGCTATTAATTATAGCCTCTGAAAATAAAACAAAATTAAATTTCACTTCTACATATCCTTAAACTTCTTTCTCAGTATATTTGTTTCTGGTCAGTTTTAAGGGGAGAATGTGAAAAATGTTGCTCAGCACTGGACCCACCAGAGCTTCACTATTCATGACACAGCACTTAATGGGACAGTAGAAGAGGATTGGTTTGAATACTATAATTTAAAAAAAAAGGGGGAGGGATGGAGAAGGATGAGACAAATTTATCTTGGAAACAGAAGTAATTTTTGATTCCCACCAACTTCTAGGTTTGAATTCTGTGTGGTTTTGAACACTTAAAAACAATTCTACATGTGCCCCCTTGCTTCCCCCCAGTATTCATCTCCCATATTTAACCTGCTTTTTTTTTTTTCTTACAGGAAAGCAAGAGCTTTCCTGACTCAAAATGCCTTTCAGTTTATCTCAAGAAGAGAGATTTTAAAACACAAAACTGAATTTGGCAGAAACTGAACATCTTTTTATATTTTATAAAATGAAGACCTGCAAGTAAATTCAATTTGTGGTCAGAAGAGACACAGTGTTTCCTTCAAATGCATGGTAGGATAGCTCAAAGTGCCTGTAAAATGTGCTCACTGATGCAAATGCTTAAAACATTATCTACTGCCAGTAGCTGCACCACTGGCAGTAGATTACAAGTGCAGAAAATTTCTATCTACTACAGCAGAAAACTGACACTTTATACATGCTCGTAACTAGGCAGAAAAGCCTAATAAAAAGAATAAAAGCATTTTTAACACAAATAATTATAAAAATCAGGTTTGAGATAAAATTCATATACTGTAAAGTCTTATCTCACTGAGTTGGTGGGGATGAATAAAAACAATTATAAAAATTTGTTTGCTATAGGTTTTTACTTATCTCTGTAAGAATAGGCCTTAAAACAGAAAAAAACCTGAGCTCTATAGGTTGAAAGCAAAGAAATTGTGTTATAGTGGTCATCTAGCTGTTATGACTGATATAGTTCTCAGTTCTAAATCTCTCAATGCATTAAATGTCTTACATTGTCTGTAAATGTTTCCATCAAACCTGCTTATATTAAGTGAAAATTGTGTGTTTTATTAGGTCATTCTTTCTTTTTACTGTCACACCACAGTGTCAGATGAACATATTCTATTATATGCTGACAGACTGTCCCACAAAAGCTGCAACTAGAAAGTTTCTTTCACGAATTTGTATGGAGCAGTAAAGTCCTAGTGGGAAAGATACCAGAGTCCACTGGTCTAAGCACAGTTCAGTAAGTTTATGGGAAAGCACACAAGCACAGGATGCATTGCTGTGCCAATAACAGATTCCACCACAGCTTCTTTCCACATTTCAATTCATTACGCACAACCACTTAGGATTTATGTACATACACAGCCATTTTGATAATTTTTTTCCACCATATTATCTGAAGGTAAGAGAAACCACCATTTAGGTTTGAAGGGAACTCTGCAGATCATCTAGTCTAACTGCCTTGCACAAGCAGGGTCACAGAGACCAGGCTGTGCAGGAACCTACTCCAGACATTTTTTGAATATCTCTACAGACAGAGACCCCACAACCTCTCTAGGCAACTCATTCCAATGTTTGATCATCCTCACAGTAAAAACAAGGGGTTTATTTTGTTCACAGGGAATTTCAAGCGTTTTAATTTGTGCCCATCACCTCTTATCCTATGATTAGGGACTACTGATAAAAGTCTAGCTGCCTTTTCTTCATTCTCTCCCAACAGGTGCTTAAACACATAAGACTTCTGCTGAGCTTTCTCTCCTGCAGACTGGAAGTGCCAGTTCTTTCAGCCTCTCTTCATATGAAAATATGCTCCAAGACCTTAATGATCTTTGTGGTCCTTCTATAAACTCAGTACAGGAAGTCCACATATTTCTCTTACTGGGGAGCCCAGAAGTGGACATGCTACTTGAGATATCACCTCATCAACACTGAGTACAAAGGATCACCTGCCTCAATCTGCTGGCAGTTCTCTTCCTGCTGCAGCCTAGGATGCAGTTGGCTTTCTTAGCTGTGAGGGTGCATTGCTGGCTCATGATCAACCTCTTGTCCCCCAGGTCTCCAAAATCCCTCTCTGCATAGCCACTTTCCAGCCACTTGGCCACCAGCATGTACTGCCAGGACTTGGCACTCCCCTTTGTTGAATATCGTGAGATTCCTCTCTGCTCTATTACCCAGCCTGATCAGGTCCATCTAAATGGCAGCACAACCACTGGATTTACAATATTGTGTAGTAACTCTTCACCTTTTTTGTATTGTCTGCAAGTCTGCTGAGGGTGCACTCTGTCCCATCACCAGGTGATTGACAGAAAGGTTGAAGAGTGCTGGCCCCAATATCAAAACTCAGGGCACACATCAATTAGTGACTTGTCTCCAACTGAATTTTGTGCTGTAATGTTACTTTTCAGCAATTAACATAAGAACTTCAGTTTATTTGCTTAAAATTAATTATTTATATTTTTTTCTTGGTTCAACAAATTCCATAAATATTAATACAATTAAATAACTCGTGAGTACAGTTTTTCTATTTGACCATCTGCAACCAAAAGCTTTCTGCAGCAACATGGAGAGGAAACATGAGTGCTACAAAGCCTAAGAGCACATGGATTTAAAATAGAGTTTATGTAAAGACAGGTTTAAGTTACTGTGTCCTCAGTCTGTTTTCTAAATTTCTGAAGAGGTTTTTATACTGGGTTATCTTTGTACTATTAACAATACTATGCATATTTTATCACCAGTTCCCTTTCGACAGAACTAGGTCTCCACAAACACATACAGATATGGAAGCAGACTAAAAGTGTTTAAAAGCAAACATCTCAAATGTTGGGCAGTATATAAAAGCTAAAACATTACAACTGTTTTTACCATTGCTGATCTTGTATTATACAATGAGGTTATGCTGGATTTTCTTTCTGATATTAGTATTGCAACAAGAAGCCAAAATTTTAAAATGACTCTTCTGAAAGCCAAGCAAATTCTATCATGAACCCCTTTTCCCACTTTGAACTGCTAGTAAAGCACATGGGGAACATGCCTAAATTCTGACTCTGTAGGCTAAACTTGCTGTGAGACCTACCTACTCTATAGGGAACCTTGCTGTGAGACAAAGAGTCTTACTATTTAAAATTCCACATTTTAGTTAATTTAGGCCATGTACAATCACTTTTGTATTTTTAAGTGCATTATTCAGAGGAATAATTTAAATTACTGATATAACATTTCTGGTATCAGGATTGTCTGCATATAAGGTCTATGTCATTGGGGTTTTAACTCCATCAAGTGACCTTTAGACCAAATAAATCCAAAGTTAAGCACAATTTAAAAAAAAACAAACAAAAAAACCCAATTCAAACAAAATAAACCCCCTCACTCACTGGTCCTTCAGGTTGGATATATGAGGGAGAAATGAAGTAACAAGCCAAGAAAAATCCTTGTAAAAATGTAATTTTTTTTAATCCCTCATGCCTTAATTGCTGTCAGGAAAGACTAGGTCAGCTTCTACAATACTAAGCAGAGATCTGCTGTCAAGGATTTACTACTCAAAAGGTCCTTCTTCATCTAGCTCAAGGCACAGAGAATTTAATTTAGTTGAGTACAGTGCATGCAATCAGCAGGGTAAAAGGTGACATATACTTCTGGAGCCAAGGCTGCCCAATATTCATATTGTATAAATTGATTCATTGCTATTCATAAGTGATTTGATTGATACTGTAGCATGCATTTTGCACATGTATCTAGCTGCATGTCATTCTCTGCCCACTCCGAGTATTTATGCCTGTTTAGGTACTAGATGGGTTGCAGGACTTAACTATATGACTTAACACCTCAAAATGCTGTACATACAAAAACTTTCATTAGTTTAAAGGAAATAAAACTTTTAGAAACAGCTATTCAAAACAAATCCCACAAGAAAGTGTTTTTAAAATGTGTCATACTAGATATTTTCTTTGTAGACTGTGTTCACCTTCAGTGGAATAAATAGTTCTTAACATTATTAAACATCAATTAAAAAAATGTAATGCAGTGAAATCTGTTAAAACACATATCTGCAAAATATCTATGGAAATTGTGGCTGAAATATCTTACAATTTGAGAAGAAAAAATGAATTAATGAATTAATTAAAAATGAATTTTTAAAAAAAAATTATACACACACAAACTACAAATTAGAAACAGATAAAAAAAATAACACTGAAAAGAACATTGCACAACGTATAATATCTACTGAGATAGTTTTAAGCTTGTTTCTCATTATTTGGAAAGAAACTGTTAAGGCTCTTGCACCTAAAATTAGACTTACTAAATCAGTTTTGTTTGTGTTCTTGGCTGCAACATCTTTTCAGTCTGCCCCTACACTGCACTCTTGTGTGCTAGTGTGGTAATGCAGTAGCTCAAGATGTTCTAACAGCGTGCAATCTCATCCATACAGAGATGCACAATGGGAAAGGAGCGACATAGCAGTTACAGGCATGGGAGAGAACTCCTTGGCCTTAATTTGCTGCTGCTGGAGACTTCAGCAAAAAAAACAGATTTAACACACCTGCAAGTGTTCTTTTCTGAACTGACACTGTAGATGAGAACTACTAAATATTTATTTTGCAAATAGAACTGAGAGAATAGAAAGCAGTCAGGCAAGCTTTTAATATCACATTACGGTTCAATAATAATTATTCATAGAATAATAATAAAAATGTTATTTTCATTTTGAGTGAAAATACCCTTCTGTAACTCATTATGTGATTCCATCCCTTGGCTGTAGCAGGAATCAAGATATTCGACTCCTTCACAACGTGTTTTTCTCAGCTTTAAGCAGGTCTATGCTTATCCTGCCTATAATGACTGTGACCACATTAGTGCCCTCCTGAACCAAATCTAGTGAACTGTTGATATGATGGTCTTTGGTGAAAGGTTGGAATCAATAATCTTGGGGGTCTTTTCCAACCTTAACAATTCTTTGATTCTAACTGCACCAATAACCGACTGGCGATCATCTGGATCATGCAGATATTTCCAATTTTATAATTAGTTGTACTTATGTTTTTAAGGCAGCACCAGTAATCTTAAAATAATCTTTAAAAGAATTTAAATAATGCTATCTCTACTGCCCTGCTAGGAAATCAACATTTAGAAAGCCTGGGCAAGGCTGTTCAGCTAGATTTCAGTTATACAAATTTGATGCTTATTTGCATATGTTATGTTAGTAAAAACATGTATTGAGGAAATGAGGAAAGGAATCGATAGAGGATCATCTTATAACAACAATACAAAAACAGTCATCCATAACTATGTCTAACAATGGAAAAACTCTAGCTGCAGTCCTTTCTGCAATGTCACTAATGGTTGCTGTGGAAATGACTGCCATTAATCCAAAATTGAAAGCAGGGACCATCTGAAAACTCACAGCTCAGTCTGCAGCATCTCTAGTGTTAAATTTCTGATGTAAAAATTTATTTACAGGATTTTATTTCACACCCATAAATCATATTCTCTCAATCCTCTTTTCTGCCTCCCACCCAGCTGCACCTCCACCCACCCTACTTCAAGGCTGTACTGTTTGTGCAATGTAATGTTCATCGCTGCATATAGTAGAATGATTCTGCCTTCTGTTACCCAACAGTGCTTCTTTTTCACTCCATATCATTAATAGTTAGTCATAGAGCTATTATTCGTTCTCTGAACTCCTAAAATGAGATATCACTGACAGGTTTATATCCTTAGCAACTGCACATACTATGGAGAACTGTATTTTGTTCAGCTGTATCATCACACGTTCCTACTTCTGCTTGCAAACAGACTCTTGTTGTTGAAGAATGTGTGTCAACAATGGGCTTCAACAAAATATTTCATACCAGTTAATATTTAGAGCATGTCTTTACCTCCCCAGCAATGTCACTAGTTTGAGTTACTGCAGTCTTTCAGCCCAAAAGTAGATCTCTCTACCAGCTAATACCTATTAACCCTTGGTTCTACTATAAAAATATATATATGCATATATATCTCTGGTTTTGCCTTAAATAATACTGCCTCTTTATATGTAGAATATGTTAAATTGCCTAAAATATTTGATCACATAGTGATAATTACTCCTGTAAATAGAAATGCTTCTTTTTATTTTAAAGCATAATATTTACTATATTTTAGTTATTTACTGTATCTTTCTTAATTTTACTCCACATGCACGGTAGGGAGTGCCCCAAATAGAAGAGGTAAGACTGTGAAATTCTTTTAGAAAATGAAATTGTTTCAATAGTCATAATCAAATTTTACATGTACTGGGGAAAAACGTGTAGGATATGCAAGAACCTTAATAAATAACATACCTAACTTTAAATACATGTTTGCATTAGCATACTTTTCTATAATGAAGGAAGAGGTGTTGGAAGACTACCTTTTGTTATACCATGCATGAAGTGGATTCAGTGGTCAGCTGTTCTTTCAACAGAGACCCAACCTTGACAGACCCTTACCACATGTAATTTATCCCTTTCCTAAGATGGTACTGGTGCTCAGAAATGAGGAAAATTGTAAGATCAGAGAATACTACAGTGGCAGGGATACTTAAAAGCTGACATTGCTGTAAGTAAATTCTCCATTTGATAAGGAAAATATGTCTACTGTTCAGATCCCGTCTTGTTTCTGGATGCTTTTTGGTCAGCATTGGCAGTGGATTTCTTACAATTCTACATTCTCCTTTTAGATCCACCATGCTTCAAAAGCACTACAAGGAATCCAAACAATTCAAACATAATACAACTATTATCTCCATACACACCGGGGAACTTTTGTTCATGCAGGACGTTAGTAACATCTTGTTCCATACACAGACCTAGGTGGTATGAGCTTCCCTTTGTCACGTATACAAACATGTTAAAAAAAACCCAAACAAACTAAAACCCAACAAAGCTTTAAAAACCATTTGTGAAGTTATTTATTACAAAATACTATAGTTTTGCTCCATTTAGCCCTCTTTTTGTTATTCTTTTGCCAGAGTCTCAGTTTCTTAAACCTTTCCTAAAAAAAGACAGAACCACTGCATCTTACAGTCATAAATACTTTACCTCCAAAACAGAGAGACAGAATGATTTGAATTTTGAATAAGGGAAGTGAGACCTACAGGGACCTCTGTTGTTCCCTCAGGCTTCAAAGACAGCCAGAAAAGTCCATTACCCTTTTTTTCAGAGGATATTATCAACTCAGACAGCACAAGGTGGTTTTCTGTAGGCCTAGGTCTTCTGAAGGCAGAAAGAGGGCAGCAGGTGAGGTAGTGTTTCTTGAAGAGCAGGAGGTAAAGTTAGGGTGCTGAAGGGATAGCAATAACAGCAAAATGGGATTAAAATGTCTGTGGAAGTACTTAACACTGAAACTAGAGTGTGTCTGTACTTTGTTTTTTGTTAGTTTTTTTTTTTTTTTTAACAAAGAAGATTAAATGACAGAGAGGACAAATGAAACACCACTACTGTATTACAAGCCACTCCTACTTCTACGAAAAAGATGTTCTCGGGTATACATGCACCTCATATGCCAAGCTCTTTAACACAGTGCCTCTTCAGTAACTCTCCTAGGAAAAGTATGTTTTTGGCCTTGAGAGATACAAGATATTCTGTAATACCTCCAGCTGAATTTGTCTGTTGAACATAGATATGTGCATATATATATCATGCATATATTCACACAGTTGCACACACACAGTTATCAACACTTCCTTTTCTTCCTCCCATTGAAAATGTTACAAAAGTCTCTCTTGCCAGTTATCTGTACTGAAAATAGAAAAGGATTGTTTTTATTAGCAAACACTTTATTGTTATAATCACAGTTATCTATTCCTTTAGTTGTTATTGCCAATGGAGATTGTTCTCAGTCTTTCCCCAGAGAGTGACGCTCTATTTGTCACTATTCTGGGCATTAATCCAAATCCAAAGATAGGAACGAAAATTATAGGCTCTTCCTACATAGCTTTCCTTTTTAGCAACTTCATGCAGGCTCCACATTAGCAACTTCTAACTTCTCTCAGATTTCTTCCTACAGAAGTCATTCTCCAAATGGATCAAAAGTGGAAAAAATTCAGCTCAGTGATATAAGTGAAATTATTCTTTAACTTCTTATTGAAAATACATATTTTCCCTTTTTTTCCAAATTCAAATAAAGGTAATGAGGGGGTTTTTTGTGGTTGTTGTTAACTTGTAGCATTTTCTATAGCATATAACACATTGATATCTGAGATAAAATGTTAATGGGTTTTTCTACACAATATTTCTGTAAAACGGAAAATATCATTATCCTTGTTTTAGCAATAGGGAACTCATGCACAGATAGTGAACTGTAGGTGCAACATCATAAGAGAAGATTATGCTGAAATCAGGAATAACTTTCTGAAAATACAATCCTTTTCATTCCTAATTATTTTCAGTGTTTTGGAAAATATTGCTATATATTTTTACTGTTGTACCATGATGTTAAATAAATAGAATGCTGAATGCAACTTTTTTATTTGATCTTATTCATCACAGTATATTAATGGGTAGGAGCCTGGTCACGGGTCAGGATTTATTCTGCTAAATGTTAACAAGCAAACAAATGGGAAATGCTAATAATACTAAGTATTAACTAACAAATAAATAATAGATAGGCAAATTTAATTCCCCCCATAGTCTGCATTAATTGACAGCAAGTCTATTTTGAAGCAGAAGACAGAACTAAGGTGTCACTGATACCATCTGTCATTTGTGCTTTGACAAAGAAGAGAGATTTTTAAGGTACATCCACATCCTACTGCTAATGGAAAATCTCTCTGTAAGTGATTATATGGAGTCCCTACATAGCAGTAGGAGTATGTTGGACTACAGTGCTCTCTATATGTTTACCAAATCCCTTGGATTATATCAAATATATACTTCAAAAGAGTTTTGCTATTTTACTGAACTTCAATGGACATGTTGACAACACATTGGAGGTCTGCTTGCCTTTTTTTTTCTTTCCTCTTGAGACCTTTCCTCTTTCTTCACTTCTCTACAATAATGTAAAAATAAGAAAATCATATCTGCATGTAGCTCTTCAACCTCTCTCTAAAATAAAGCCAACAACTCTTGCCAGATACTTCTTGGCTGCATTTCACAATGTAATGTATTCACTTAGGATTAAGATGAGCAATCAGATATGATTACAAAGTGAATGGTGATTGGGAAGCACTTAATCACCTAACTAAGATAAAACAGTAGGATTGGCAAATCAGAAAATGCTTCTGAAAGAAAAATCTCAGAGGCTGCAAATGCAGTCAAAAGAGAAACTAAATGGCAGGAAAGTCATTAGCAAAGCAATATTTGATAAGCCTGATTGCCTCCTACTTATTTTTGTCCTACCATTTTCAAATCATCACTTCCCACACTCCATTTCTAGTTTTCTCCCTCTTTTTTCCTTCCCCTTGCTAGGCCTTTTGGCAAAATAAAAACAACCTGTTCTACTTCTTCTAAAAACACAACAATCTTTCACATACCCATGTGCTCCAAACCTGCATTATTGTAGAACCTACTACAGGATACATACAAACAAGTCAGTCACACCTACAAATAACAAAAACACACAAGAAGCATAACAAAGTAATCCATTACATCCTACAGGTGTATGGAATTGACTAGCTCTTATGCTATATTCATACTATACCATAGAGCATTTAGGAGTGACACCACCGACTTTGTCCAAGTTTTCCTCATTAATATTCTCTCTGTAAATCATATTTTAAAATAGCAAACAAGCAAAAACTTATGGGGAGTTCTAATAGTTTCCAAAAGTACAGCAAAAATATGCTGCCACTTGGTACATCATAAATAAACTATAATCAGTTTATTGCCTGTAACATTTTACACCGCAAATATCTTAAATACTTACATAGCATGATTCAAACACCAACTTCCTTGCTCAGATTTGCAACATCTTACTTTTTACTGTCACACTCTGCAAAGAAACAAAGAGAAACAAAGAAAAATAAAGAAAAAACAAAACAAAGGGAAATGAGTTTGAAAATTATCAAGACTCATAACTGGACAGACAGTTGTACGGAATGCCAAGTTACCAAGATTGTTATGAACATCTCAACAAAAGACAGGAGGTTTGACTAATCTCTGACACAATTATCACTTACTGCACATAATTTTTGTCATGTTTTTATAATATGACAATCTCTTGTTAGAAAAAAAAATAATTGGAACAGTAGCACTTGATTTTATTTTTATCTTCCATCCCTGGTAAATCCTTTCAGCATGTCAAAACGCCCACAATAGATTCAGAGTTCAGACGCTGTTTCCACCATTTCTTTTCGATTGTGGCCGTGTTTATAGCACCCTTTTGCCCCGGTGGCGGTGTGAGCCGCAGGGATGGGCAGTGGGACCCCCGAGCGGGGTGAGCGCTACCGGGCCCCGCGCCCGCGGGGGCTCTGCGGGACCCTCCGAGTGCGGCCCCACACCGCCCCCTGGTGCCCGCGCACCCTGGCGGACCTGTAACGCTATTCCTTAACAATGCAGGGAATCTCAGCGGGAATTTGCAGCGGGAGCGTGGAGGATTGGGGTAATACACAATTGCAAGGCTCAGCAAAAAGCTGTGCTCCTTAACCCTTGCTGGGTGAGTTCCTCACGATTTAGCTTAGAAACGTGTATGAGTATACACCTGAGCAGGAACCACTCCATTCTGCAAAGAGGAGTTAAAAACACTAGCAAAGAACTTCAGGAAAGAATTAGTATTGTTGTCCTGGTTAGAACGGCTGGGACCAATTCATCCCTGGATGGGTGTAACCCAAAACTGTGTATTCTATAGCCTCCATGCCATTTCCCAAAAACTGCTGTCAGTAGAGGCCTGCAAGGTGGGAAGATGTTCCTGTACCCTTTTATGGAATTCCCTGCTCTGATATCCTTATATGGAATTCCCCGCTCTGATACCCTTATATGGAAGAGGGACTGAGCATCCGCATGCCCTTTTATGGAATTCCCTACTCTGAGGGAGGGACTGAGCACTCCCGCCTGAACTGGAGAGTATATAACTGGGAGTTTCAGAGCCTTGGGACCTCTCGTGGGATCCAGAGGAAGACTCCAGACCACTGCCTTCAACTAGACTGAGACCACCACCCTCGACTGGACTGCAATCACCACTTCTGACCAGACTGCAGCAGCTCTCCCACCAGCAGGTTTATTCCCTCTCCCTTTGCTTTGGACTCGGGGGTGGGCCAAGGTACACCACTCTTGTTCATACCCTAGGGTGCTGGTTTATACATTTGGGTTTTGTGGGTTAAAACCAATTGTCTGTCTGTATAATTGTACTTATTGCATTATTTTAATAAATTGTTATTCTGACATAAATCTCTCTTTTGAATTGAGTTCATTTTCCCTTGCTGGTTAACTTTTAAACCAGCACAATTGTGTATTACGGATACAAGGGATATGCACGTGAAAAGATGAGGAAAGGGGTTTTTTAATACTCAAAAGTATATTGTGTTCTAAACTAGAAAAAAATGTTCAGTAAATTCACCTTAGTTTTCCGAATAAACCAAGAGCTTACCATATTAAGGGCAGCATTTTTTATGCTACTACAAGTAATCAGTTCACCATCCATGTTAAAAAACATAGAAGATATTCCTTGATAATCAAGGGAATCATGCCCCTGAATAGTATTTGTTCTGAAGACATTCAAAGATTAAAGCGCTAAAAGCACAGCCGAAACAGCAAGACCCAGTAACATAAATTAGTACTGTAATATCTATTTTAACCCTTTGAAAATAAAAGCACATAAGTAGTAATCAAAATAACTTAGTTTACCTCTGTATAGGATCTGTTAAGGCACTGGAGAAATACTACAGTAAAAGCTCTAGTATTGCACATGGCTTCACGCCATCAGTGAATCACAAACACCCAGCAGAATACCAGAACTGTCTTCTGCTTCATCTCAGAAAGAGAACCAGTTAAGCTGACCAGTGCGTAACCAAAACGCCATCGCACTCAGCATAAATCAAAACCATGCGTGAAGCAAAGAAACTTAGAACGCTACACAAAAAACACCCTTAAACATAGATATATGCCTGCCAAACATGCCTCTGTGTCCTTACCTTTCATTCTCTGAACACCAAATGCCTTCAGGCAAACTGGAGGCTAGTAAGTTATCAGTCACTTGCACCTTACTTTCTTGCCTCTAGGTCTCCTACTTCTCTTTATTATATTTATATTTTTTAATCTAAAGTAATTCTGTAGCATTTTTTTTTATGCTTATAGTCCTGTAGTCAGAAAAGAAGGTTAAATAAGAAGCCTGAAGATCCCACAGTTCAACTCCTGTTGACATCACCAATTTATATGTTATTGCATATTCAGTAAGCAACCCATTTTATGCACTGAACATTAAAATTTCTTTAAACATTATCAGGACACCAATATCTATCATCTAGGAAAAAAATATCCTGACAGTAAGGGCTTAAAGTAACTTAAATATGTATGAGAGGTTGTTATGAATTAAAACTGTAAGATCCAGGATCAAAAGAGGAAAATAAGATAGTAGATACTAAAAGCCGAAGCATCTAACGGAGAAGCAGGGTAAACCAGACTAGTTAATAACCCAAAGCTACAGCCAAATACTGTTGTTGTTTAGTCAGCACCAAAGGTGACATAACTGAGCAATCTTATTATGGAGACAGCTTAAGGTGGCTACCTAAATCAGTTCTTATATATCTTTATGAATTAAAATTTCTTTAATATTTCTCCTGGGAACTAGTCAGGTTTCTCAACCAACTACCAGCATCAAAATTTATCCACTGAATATGAGGCATATCAGTATAGTTTGTTTATACCTTTTTGGTAGACCTGGCTAAAAACACTGACTTGGTTTTTGAGAGACCAAAACTTTTGCAAAAGAAATTGTAAAAGTCTTCTCAAGCACATTCCTTTACTACAAACCTGGTTGGTTTGTGGAAACCAGAACCTGTTACCATTTACCTCCAGCTTCAAATAAAAATGATAATTTTAGTATGAAATAGCAAAGTAAAATGGGAGAAGAAAATCTCTAAAGTGGTTGACTCTTTGCCTCACCTGTTTGTCTGCAGAATGTAATCCATAAATCCCAATGGTTCGCAACTCTTCCAAATGGTTCCCAACTTCACCCCAATTTATCAAGTCCTCAGGGATACAGACAGACTCTGTTTCTCTCATATGCCTTCCTCACTGCTACCCAACTACTCTGTTTGTTCTTCCACATGCCTGGCACCAGGCTTGGTGGAAGCTGGCACACTCACTCTGGGGGGACAGGAGGAGAGGGGAAGATTTTTTTCATACTTTTTCTTCCCCCAGATACTTTTTGCATTCCTGTAAGCAAAATGTGATGGGATATCAGCATTTGTTGAAGAGTCTGCTTGTGAAAATTCCACAATCAGTTCACAATTCAAAGTACCCTTTTTCAGAGTGGTTTTTTTTCCCCTTGCAGATTTTATATTAAGTTCTATATTAGCACTGTAGAAATAGCAAACTTTTCCAGAACTCAACAGCCCTACTAAATGAAGTTTGGGAACTTCTTTTGACGTCATTCACATGTTCAGGATCAAAGTGTAGAGGTAAGGAAACCAGCTTCCTTGTAGACCAGAAAATATTTTACATCTTTTGTACAACTTATAGATATCTATATAGTCAACACTTGGAGACAGAATTAGCCAGATGTTACAGCCTCTGAGAAAGATTTATACCTACATTAATAACATAACTCTGATAAGCAGAGTTATGTATCTTTAGGTAGATAACAAGTTTGAGACACGTGGCACAAAAATTTCAGTACTACTGTTAGGATTTGTAAGACACATCCAATCAGACTGGTGATGAAAGGTGTTTTTCAAGTGGTGAAGTGCCACACTTGGCTTGCTTTCTCATACCCTTTCAAATCTGTTCAAGCAGCACCAAAGGAGATATCCAGACTCGCTACTGCAACATTCAAGCAAATTCCAATTTTTTAACTTCCTCCTCACTCAAATTCTAGCTCATACCTAGTAAACAATCAAGCAGACATAATTGACTTCTGGGTTCAGCTCCAGTTTTCCCCACCAATGAGAGCAGTCCAGCAGGTAAAAGTGTGACATCAACTTCAATCCTAAACCCTCAGTTAAGCACAAGCATAGTTAATTGTACCGACAACCTGTCCACTGAGAGTAGTTTGAATATGGAGTAACAATTTAATCTCTTACTTTCTCAATTATGGTAAATAATCAACAGTAGAGCTGCTGTAAGTCAAAAGTACACAAGGGAAAAAAACCCTCCAAATTTCAAGAAAGATGAAAGAAACTTCTAGGAAAGCAAATAAGAAGTTCTTTTTGAGTTCATACACTTTAGCTGAAGAGTTATAGGGTGTAACAGAGTCATGAGTTTTCCCACACCAGCGTGGCTGCCCTCTGGGCTTCATTGTGGCTATTTTGAACCAGAAGAATTTTGGTTTTGATTTGCCCAGATACAGATCCCATGAGTTAATGAATCAGAGAGAGAAACAATGAGTTTACATTTCAAATTTGCCATAGGAAAAATTCATATGTAAAGCTTCAAATTCTCTTATTTAGCTGGTTTTATGTGAGTTTTAAATCAAATAAATAGTTTATTATTTGTCACAACCAACTAATAGTGTATAGCCAGTTGCAGTCTGAGATTTCTTTTTCCTCCCTATGCTTCTTTTGACCACAACTGCGCAGGCTATGAGGCGGAAAATGTTGTCACATGAGACTGAAGACACAGGATCCACAATGAGAACCATCCACAAAAGGTTACCAACACTTCTCCAAAACAGATTATAGTAGCTTCAACTCATAGGAGAGGAAAAACTGTACTGGTAACTGCCAGTTCAGTTGTTTAGTGTTTGTCCACTAACTTCACAAAGAGTACAGGTTCTTATGAAGGCCAGGTTAGAAGTTTTCAGGTGTAAACAAACATTTTCGTCAAACCAGAATTTTTTTTAAGTAGTTTCTGCAATGCTCTATATACTCTTACTGGAGACCATGTGTTTAGTGTTTATTAAAATCATCAACTAAGCAACACAAGCAGAACTGCCTACAGCTGTATTATTAGGAGGTTACATTCCCCTGTAGTCCTGACCGTACTTGCAGGGAGGCACAACAATATTTGTTTCCACTCATTGCTCACACACATCACAAAAGCTCACTTCTCAACAAAATTGTTTTTAAAAGTGGTCCATAATCTCTTACTGGCAGATTAGGTATTTTACATCTAAATTAATTTACTGTTGAGAACATTAGTCCTTTTTTAATATGTTTGTCTCACAGACAAATGCACTATTAAAAAGTAAAAGGTTACTGACCTTTTCAGGAAGGACTAGTGAAGCTGACATTAAAGTGACATGTGATTATAAAGATCATTCCCTACCAAAAAAATGCTGATTGTTTACTGTTTTATTCCTTCATTTAAAGACAGACATAAAAGGAAAAGAATTATCTCTTTTATGTCTGTCACTTTGCATCACATGGCTTTTCTTTTTCTAGGCCTGCTTTGTGTGTAATCTTAAATTTTTTTCCTTATATGTTTTCAGATGATCGAGACAATATCCTTGGAGTACACAAAAGTTATAGTACTGAGTTTTCTTTGGTTTTTTTTTTTTAATGCCTTCTTTGGTTTAATATGTTTAATGCTTGTGAAAGGTGACAGTGGTTTTATTGGCATTTAGAAATCTAGTTCTCAAGCAGTAACACTGGCAAAACAAAAGTTGTAACAGTGCAGGCTTGTCCACAAAGCTCTGCCAACACAGCTCAATGCCATCCCATCCTATTATTTATTATAGTTTCTACTACATTGCCCAGTGGAGGTGTCAGGTACGTTTATATACAGTTTCCCAGATCATTTCTGGAGTCATTTTAGGAAGTCATATTTATGTCACAATTTTCATTTTCCAATACCACTACTACTCTTGATATTAAATAAAAACTTAGGAATTCCTTCCCCAGACACAAATTAATTTATGATTCCAAGATGAATACATCTGATCATCCCAAATCACTATTGCTAATATTTTTCATCACTGTATTAATAATTCAATATAAGGCATATCCTCTGTTTGGCCCTCCTTGTGGGAAGTGTTTTGCTGTGGAAAACTTCCCAAGATATTCTCCAGTGAACAAAAAAATCCCTCTCTACTTTCTCTGTTCTGATTTTGTTACGATTGCTCTTCCCACCTAGCCTTAATTTTCTGTGGATCCTCAGGATTTCTGTTCATAAATACTACAGTTACTGATAACGATTCATTTTTGCTGGTTGTTGCTCTAATTCATTTTAGCCTGCCTTAATATGTTTCCACATTTCATGAGGATTTATGATTCTGTTTCCTTTTTTGGACACGACTTCCTTTGTGTCCATCTTCTTGGAAGATGTCTTCTGGTTGTTTTTTTTTTTTTTTGTAATTGTCTTACCCCTGTGGTTTAATTGTGTTGGCATCCTTCAGAGCTCGGCCCTGCACTGCAACTAGAGGGGTAAATTATTGTACAAACTCTCCTGCAGCAAACTCCCATGGAACATAATGCAAACACTGGATTATGGACTTTCAGTGCATCCTGTAATTTTATTTCATTCAGAATGTACTGCTACGCTTCTAAGACCAAAACCAGTGTTAAGCTTTCCATGCAATAACCACATCCCAAAGCACAGCAAGGAGCACAGAGCTGTCATAGTACAAAAAAAGCCCCTCTACCCAATCTTTTGGGATGTGCCAATTCTTTTCCCTAATTCACTGTTAGTATACTGAATTAAAACTGATAAGTTTACAAACACTACTTGGAATCAAGCCACTATGACGGATAAAACCAAAATTCTAGGGCTCTTAAATAAGTGGGTGCCACATTTGGCACCGTCCCACTCAGATACAAAGAGCTGCACAGTGGGAGCTTCACTTAATTTGTGTCAAAAGGATGTCTGAAGAAAGTATCTGATTAATAGCAAGGACATACAAGAGAAAGTATTTGCATAAAACAGAAAGTATTTTCTAAGGTAACAAATGCACACCTCAAATGGGAATTAAAACAAAATCACATAACTCAGAGGGACTATTGTAGAGCATGTGGGTTTGTGAGGAAGTTGCTACAGTACTAAACATAGAGAGTCTGGTAGAAGACTGTCATGAAAACATACTGTATGCTTTACTACATTCTGCTTTAAAACAGCTTCATTATGTGTTTTCACACAGAATTCTTTGTACAGTTCAAGAAAGAAAATAACATTGCTATAAATCACAGGAATTTTCTCTGCATTTTATGCCTCTAAACTTTTCTCTGCTGAGTCATGTCATCTGACTGGTCACACAAGAATACATGTCAGCTTGTAGCTTGTCATGGAGCTGATTAGAGACTTTTTTTGGAGGAGTTGAAGCTAATGTGCTTAAGCTGTTGAACAAAAATGTCATATATGCTCTTCATGTGCACTTTGTTCTCCATATTAAATCATATGCATCATAGATCTTTAAGGACAAAATTACTGATCCACATCACATGTGCTCCTTTAACCACCACAGTTCACCCTATAAAGTATTATCAAATATAGGAGTTCCTAAGACTATAGAAAGGAAATTATCATGCTCTATTTTCTTCTGCTGTTAAGTTGTCATCTCTCAAGGATTTTTTCCCCCATAATGATCTAATCTTGTTGAAAATTTTGGATTCACATTCAGTTGATGGTGCCCTCTAGTAACTGGACTAAGTTCCCAAAGTGTTTTTTCACTCTTGTAGGCCGTAAATTTTATGTGCAGCAATACTTCACAAAATTCATGACTGTCTCCAATTTTATCAGTGCTTACTACTTCCTAAAGGTTTTTGTTTAAAATGTGCATTTCTTTGTGTGGCTTGTTCCATGTTGACAAACCATTTTTCTGATGGAGGCTGCTCAAGGTAATAGAGGTATCTACAGACTCTAAACTTTTCAGCACTGTCATTTTGCATCTTTAATTAGTTTGGCCTCTTCCCGTACTTGCACTGGAACCTCGGTGTGTTCTTTATCTGACTTAGCATCCTTAAGAGCAGCTTGCCCTCTCTGAGGAGAACAAACAAGGACTGCAGTGGCGAGCCCTCGCCAATAACATCGAAATTAAAAAGCAACCACGAATGAGCAGCAGTGACATTTGAGCTGTTTTTCGCTGCACATCCCACCGAGAAAACTTTCCTTGTGCCCTCGGGATAAACAAGGACTGGGTAAACTCGAGCTCTCACAGACTCGAGGCAGAGGCACTTACTTTCTGGAGCGTTTCCAGGGAAGGGCGTCCCGGAGGAGGGGCCGCCGCCTCACAGCCCCCGCCCGCCCATGCGGGGCTTGGGCGCTGCTCGCGCCCCGGGCCGCTCTCCAACAGGTCCGTGTGCGGGGCGGGCAGGGCTCGGGCGAGCCGGGCACACACACACCCGCCTTCCCAACACCCGCGGAGGTGCCGCGGGACCCTCCCGATCCCGCCCGGGGGAGCCCCCGCCGCCCCGGTCCCTGCCCGTGCCGGCGGCCGAGGGGCCCCCGCAGCCCAGCGGCGCCGCGAGGGACCCGCCGCCCCCCCCGCCCCGCGGGCGATGGAGCCGCCGGCGGCCGCCGCTCGCCAGGTACCGGGGCTGACACCGGGGCGGGCGAGGCGGGGGGCTCTCCGGGCTCAGCGAGCCCGCCGGCACCCGCCTGACCCCTCTCGGCCCGTGTCCGCGGGACGGGCACGGAGTGCGAGAGGCAGCGCGGCCGGTTGTGGCGGCTGAGCGCGACCGGCCGCTGGAACGTCCCCGCTCCACGGCCGAGCTGGAGGCAGCGGTGGCCTCTTCGTCTCTGTTCGGTTGTCCCCGAACTCGTATAAGGGAGAAAGTCATAGGTACCACGGAGGGGAAAAAATGCTTTCTGAGGGGCTTTATCCTTGTGAGGCAGGGGAAGGGTGGCTGCTGGGCACGGCTGAAATTCGGTGTCGAGTGAGGACCAGGGCGTGAGCGTGGTCCTGCCGTGCCCCATCATCTCCTGCCGTGCCCGGCAGTGTGGGTGCCATAGCGAGAGACACACGCCTCCCATTCCCTCTCCCGCAGCCTCCTGCGTTGCACAGCTCTTCTTGCCGGGCTCCCAGCAGACGTCCCTCCTCGTCTGCAGGCCAGGTGCACCTTCGAGAGCGCTACCGGAGCCGTTTCACCTCTGTCACATCTTCTGTTGCCCTTTCTTCTCCTTTTTGCCCATTTAAATAGGTCACTTCCAAGTGGGGAAGGGACCAGAGTTGCACAATGCACAATGTGTTCATTTCTTGTAGCAACTGAAGAGAGGGAACTGGATTGTTCTAGTTCAGTGCAATTCCATGTGTACAGTGCTGGAAGTAGCAGAGGGCATTAAAATTTCAGGAGAGAATGACAGGGATGCTCCTGTCACTATCAGTAGTGAGATAAAAATGTAGCACCAGTAAGTCTAGATAAAAAACAGCTGAGGGAGAATGTTACTTATGAAACTGCATGTGATATGAAGAAGATAGAAATTAGCAGTTGGTTTGTCTGTGATGACAGAAATTTTTGGGATACCAGGTGGATATACTTAATGAAAGATTCAGAACAAAGAAAAATACCTCTCTGTTTATATGATGCATAGTTAAAACATGGCATTTATTACCACATGACATTGCAGATGCTAAAAATTATACATTGTTTCAAAAAAGGGAAAATTCAAAGAGCAATCCATTAAGGGATGTGATGCGCCAAGAACACGTCTACTTTGGGAAATCCAGAATACACAAAATGAGAGAAGCTGGGACAGGAAAATTATTTGCCAACTGGCTATTTCCTATGTCCTTATGCTCTTCCCTAGGCACCTTCCATGGTCACTCTCAGAAATGGGATACCAGGCTATACTGTCCTTTGATCTGAGCCAGTATTACTCTTATGTTACTACTGCTTAAGGATTGAAAGTTCCAATTAAATATGTAGCTCTCCTTGAGGCAGGCACTTTTATGCTTGTCAGCTTATGCCTCTATCTACAGATGACTTTTAGATTTTTCAGTAGTTTTTTTTTTTCCAGGAGGATTAGTGACAAGCATCTGAGTTTGTACTACCTGCTATATAAGTTAAATAGGCTCTTGCATCCATGAAACAGTGGTTTTACTTTCAGACTAAGTACACCATGTTTTGCTTTTGTAGAACAGAGGCAGGCATTTTCTTCATTAAGTGTTCCTCTTTTGAATTTCACAACTTCAGTTAAAATACTGTCTTTCTAATGAATAATTCTAAAATGTTCTCTGACAGTATAGTGGTGATCTGAGGAAAGGACCACTGCTTGCTTATGAAGAAATACTTTATGAAGATTAGAAATTTAATTTTTGAAGCCACTTGCTACAGATTGTGCTTCGAATTTTGGCTTGTACCAGACTTTCCCACAGAAACTTTCTGGGACTAGCTGATTTTATAGTGTCATTAACTATTCATAATTAAGTAAACCATTGAATGGCACAGAAATATTTAAAATATTGGATAAGACTTTGGTTTAGAGTATATCCAAATGTTGACAAGCTTTGCTAGTAACTCTTGAAATTAATTTCGTTTCCCTGATTCAGGGGCAATTTTTACTGACCAGTTGTATTAGCCAAAGTATTTTCAAAAATACTTGATTCCCATTTCTGCCTTTGAAATGTGACTAAAAAGCTCTTTGTTTAGCAGCCTACCTCTGAGTTTATATACGTTTCTGTCCTTCCACTTATTATTTTTCAGAGAAGAATTACAGAAGATTATGGGTCAGACTTATACAGGAATTAGATGCCTAATACCCCTTTGATTTCTCACTGAAAGAAATGGGATTTATTTATCAAAATACCTCTACAAATCTGAGTCTATGAAAAGTGGGTGTTCTTTATCTTTCATAGACTACATGTAAAATCCTAGTTCTCAGCTCTTTTTCTCATGTACAGTGTTTTCATTGTCTTCCTGAAATAGGTAGAAACAGATGACCAAATAGCCCTCCTTAGTAAGCCCAGGAAAAAAGGAGGAAACAGTGATCTGGCATCAGCTGCATTTAACATTGTCAATTCAATCATAGGATCAGGCATTATAGGTAAGTCTACTTTTCTTTGCTTTCCTGTGTTCAGCCTTGTTTATTCATGCATGATTATCCAGCTTGGAGAATAACACTGTCATCTTACTTTCTGCTGCTGTTTCTAAAGATTTTTCTCTATATTTATTTGCTTACAATGCAAAAATGCAAAGGGGTCAGCTGAGATCACATCTCAGTGACTAATACCCCACAGCCTCTTGGCCATAATGATCAGAGAGGTTGGACAGGTGCTAACTGAACTTCACACCTGGGGAACACTTTGTTCACTGAAAATGATCTTTCTGAGGTTATTAAGCATGCTGGTCCAATTTTGGAGATTCCTAGCATTTTTTTTTGAAATCTGAATATTTCTTTATTTTGGTTGTCACAAATAATTATTTGTAAAGGTTCTTCTATAAGTCTCTCCTTTTCTTTGCAGGATTGCCATATTCAATGAAGGAAGCTGGTTTTCCTCTAGGAGTACTACTTTTATTTGTGGTTGCCTACATTACAGGTACTCTAAAGGCAGTTTCTGTTTTAAAGGGAAAATTAGTCCTGTGACATTTTGGCTGTTCTTGAGCTTTATGATACCTTAAACAAGTATATCTATGAGAGTAAAAATTACTAATTTTTTCCTTTACCTCACTAATCCCTTGAGCAGATTAGTAAAAGTAGAGAATTACACTGTACAACATATAAAGCTGCTTTTTGTGTGCATTTATTTTCATAAAGCCTAGTTTCTTAGACTAGTCAAGGTAACATTTGAAAGAATGTTTTTATTTGTGCCTCATAATGACCTGTTTTAGTCCACTGTTTTTACCCTAATTAGGAGACTGATCCTTGACTGGGTTGTATATCACTGTTTTTAAATGTACCACAGAATGCAAACATTTGGTTGTACTATGATTTGGAATATTTTCCTTCCAACATGAACCTATAACTCCTGGATTTGGTGGGTTGAAATATTTTGTGAGATTTCTAATCCCTGATCTTCCCAATACCTCTGTTTTCCTTTTAAGAGACTTTCTCTTTTAAGGAGTGAAAGAAGATGAGAAGTAACCAACCACAAGTTGGTTCATATTGTCTTTAACAGTACTTTATATTTTAACAGATTATTCCATTATATTACTAATCAAAGGAGGAAATCTGTCCAGTACCAACACATATCAAGAGCTGGTCAGAAAAACCTATGGTCGTGCAGGTTATATAATTCTTTCAACTCTTCAGTTTTTATATCCATTTATTGGTAAGAACACATAAAGTATCAATGTGTGAGTTTTATAACTAACAAGCTTTTTCACATTGCCTCAATGTTTCACTGGTTAAATATTAAGAACTGTGTAAAGAATATACTATATATGCCTCTCTACTATTCAAAAAAATAATTAAATTTACTTTGTGTGTTCTGAAGAATGACCGAGGAAGAATTCAATGAGTTGGAGGACCAGAATAATAGAAATGAACTGAAATGTAATAGCGGAGAAATTCATGATCACACATGTAAAAATGAATGACAAAAGTAGCTCTGAAAAACAGCAAAGGGGATTCTGTTCTAGAATGAGTAACAGAGCACAAAGTTGATGTACCTGAAACAAAAGGAAAACACTGCTTTAGGAGTATATGGAATTACTATTTTTTCAGAGATGCAATATTACTGTAATTGAAAAAGCCACTAATCAGCTCTTGCTTGAATATTGTGTGCTGTCATTGCTCTCCAAAAGCACTAGTTCAGCCTCACACCCAACAAGCTACTGGGAAATAGGGCAGTCAAGACTTCTTTGAAGAGGAAACAGTAAAAGAACAAACAGGTATAATTTGGGCAGGAATTTATGAGACAAGAAGTTTGAAATAAAGTGATATTTTAAATCTGTCCCTTACAGGAGTAAAGTGATCAAATCAAATCTTATATAATCTTGGTAGTTTCACACATGGGGCTGCAAGAGGTGGTGACTTGGGATACCAGGAGTCTGGACTTAGTGACAAGAGTCCCAGGTCAAAATTCCTACTTTGGGAATGATCAGTCCGATTACAGATAGCTGAGATTTTTACGAGAGTCAAGTTACTGTTACTGCAGGCAACAATGTTACACATGTAATTATCCCCCATTGTAAATCATCTACTTTCTAGATAATATGAAAAAGAATTGTAAAGGTCTCAGTCCTTATCACGGAACTAGTTATACACTTGTATGTGCTTGAATTAATTTTTATAAGTAGTGTTAATGACTTACAATTTCACAACAGTGGATATTTATGCATTAAGGTCAATACCTACATGTATGCTGTCTGACTGTTGAATACCACACGAGTGTATAAATATATTTTATATGTATGCACACATGCACAAATTTACACACTTTTAGTGTAGAATTATACAAGAATGACATGTGAATGTTAAGTCCACAGCACTTATTAATGAGAGGGAGGACTGGAAGTCCATATCTGATATCTTAATCTATTTTCCCCTTTCTTCTGGTTTAAAGATTTTGCTAGTTTTTTGCATAAGCTAGAAAGTCCCTTGTATTTCATTGCAGGGCTAATTATTAGACTAACACAGGAACTTTACTAAATAGAAACAAGAATTTGAAAATAAACTGACAAAGAATTGCTATTTGAAACAAACTGTTTTAAAAAGCCTTTTTTGCCTCTTCTGAACTAAGTTTATATCTCAAGTCAGCACATTGGCCTTGTTTATCAGGCTGAGTTATTGTTTAGGTTGTACCTGTTTAAAAAAAAAAAAAAGAAAAAAATAAAAGGAAGTGTTAAATAATTTTTTTAATTCTGTTTTAAACCTGAAACTTATAACTTGTTGGTGCTAGCCAGGATTGGTATAAGAGGTATAGTGGCATGTGTTCCTGAAGTCTGCAAAATATGTGTGTTCAGTGTTTATCAAATATTTTGGATATGACTTGTACTAACAAAAAAAATTATTTTTCTTTAAGCTATGATCAGCTACAACATAATAACAGGAGACACTTTAACCAAAGTTTTTCAGAGAATTCCTGGAGGTACGAGGCATTTAAAAAATTCAGAATGGGGGATTATGTATTGGATAGGAGTGTAGCATAAGTATTTGGGGATTACCTGTTACCTTGCTTCTAAATTGCTCTTAAATATAGTTCAAGTTAAGAACTTGAAGCCTATTTCTATGAGTGGGTTTTCTTGAATTTTTGGGGGGTTTTTTGTTTGTTTGTTTTTTGGTTTTGGGTTTGTATTTTCTTTCTCGGTTTCAATAAGTCTTTCCTAAATAAAACCCCTAGTCTTTGGTTATCAGTGGACCGTGTCAGTGAAGAGACCACATGCTTCAGTGAAATACTAAGCAAATAGGAGTGGGTCTTCCCCAATTGTTTATTTACAACGTCATCATTTCTTGTCATCTTTTTCAGATAATTCCTGTAATGGTCATTTGAAGTGCACTTGAAACCGCACTTCATCTGGTGAATAATTCAGGATGAGTTGCAAATAATATAATGAATTTAATGTTTACTTAAGTGTATCTGCAGTAGCTGGTCATGAACTGTGTGTGTAACTTTCAGTTCTCTTAGATATTCACTGCAAAACCAGATGTGGCATTTTGAGCTTTTTAACTCATGCCCTTGTGTCCCTTCCTGTACTCTAAGTTTTCACAGCAGAATCAGTAGAGCAATTTGTGTGCTCGTTTGTCACCTACTTTAGCACAAAGCCAGCTAAGTTAAAACATTCTTCACTGGGAAATTAAACTAAAAGATAACATGTCTGCAATGAACTGTAAATTAGTATTTGTATGAACTATTTGATTTCCACAGGAGGACTACAGTTTTCAGCATGTGAAGCCTGCAAGGTGTGCATGTAGTTTACTGTCACACTCTGTTGTTCTGTGCATATCTGATCAAATTGATAGTGACAGTGAATATCTAATGATTTATGTGTAATACGACTTCTGTCATAGGAGGAACCCCCAGCATGGCAAATCTTTTTACCTGTCTGGTAGAATACCCACCTGGAAAGATGTGGGAAAGCATTATAATCTCTCAAAGAAAAGAGGGAACGGAACACAGATTTTTCCATGTCAATTGCCAGTCACTTTCCAGCCAAAATTATTCAGCAAGTGTTCATTCAAGCCTAGGCTTTATGGTAGCCTGACTGAAACTATGTGTTTTATTTTGTTATTGGCTTGAAAAAAAACAGCAGTCATACAATAAATCCCACTGATTGGATGGAATATTATAACTTGTTGCCTTCACATGGTAATCTATTTTGCAAGTGGAAGTCAGCTGATGGCAAGAAAGGTGTTCAAAAGAAACCTCAAAATTAACTTTTTTTAGGATCGTTCTTTAAGATTTGACCTATCTTCAACAGCCCAGTAACTGAAGTCAACACACAGTGTGAAAAAATCCTCAAGAGTAAATGGCATAAAGAAGTAGTAGAATGTTTTACTTGCAGTCTCCCAACATTGACCCAGACATGATGAAAGCCATTAACACTACTCCATATGTAGGAATGCCAGACTTTCTAATTTTGGTTTAATATATCCCATAAATTATGCATTTGCCTTGAATTTGCAGAATTCTTCTGATTATGCACATGCTGTGCATGGCTTCCTAAAGGTTAGTTAATGCCTAGTTTTCAGTGTTACTTAGCTTGAGTAAAGGGGGTAAAAGCTTGATCACCAAAAGTTTGTTTTTTCCTAAACTTTCAAATGTAATAAATCTGTTCCTCATGTCAGTCTCTTAAGGAAATAAATTATTTTCTTTTTTCTTTAGTTGGGCTGGATAACGTGCTTACTGACCGTCACTTCATAATTCTTCTTACCACCATCATCTTTACCTTACCCATATCTTTATATCAAGACATAGCAAAATTGGGAAAGGTAAATCATAACAGTGTTGGGTTTTTTTTGTATGCCATTAGAAAATAAGTGCCAGTCATAACTTAATGTAAAATGATTAACAAATACATTATACTGCTAAAAGAACAACCTTTCAGCATCTTACTGACTGCAGTAATATTTTTATCTTTACAGATATCTCTTATTTCTCTGATTTTAACCATTGTCATCCTGATAATTGTGATGGTGAGAACTGTAACCTTCAGTCCACAAGTGTGAGTATTCTTACACTTGCCACAAATTTGATTTTTGATTATGTAATCTGTTAGTTCACTCTTGCATATATTTGCATAATTCTGGAACATGCCTGTTTTGGGACAGACAGATATTTGAAAAATTTTTATAAATAGTAACACAAAATGAAGAGCTAAATATACTTTATTCTTTTTCTTTTCTTCTCTTGAATGTAAGCAAATTTAGAAAAAGTCTCAAAAACCCTCCAGTTTAATTGGAAATTGCAGATGATATGACTAACAGCAGCTGTGTCCTGAATGGACATGTGAGGTTGTCTGTCATTTGGGATTTTTTTTTTATTTTGTCCATTTGTCAGAAGGCCTATATTTACAACCTGAAGATAGCTACTATCTTAGGAATATCTCTTCTTCTGTTAATATAATAATTTCATAATAAAAATCAATACAAATAATGAAAATTTTAAAAAATGAACACAATAATAAAAAAATTACTCTGTTATTTGAAAAAAGCATGCAAACCTTTTCCAGCACTCATACTTTAAAAGTAGTGTTTAACATTAGGCATTGGAATGTTCTAGACCATTTAGTACACGTAAGTATATGTTGTGACAATATTTTTGTAGTTGTATTGCAAGAAAGTGTTATGAATCTATTCTTTTTCTTTAATGGCCTAGAAGAGCTGCATTTTTCTTCATCCTTTAAATGTGAAGATATAATAAATATGAAAAGCTGTTTCTGAATGTGCTGTTTTATTTATTGGAACAGGTTTATATGGTATATCTTACATGCCTGTAAGAAGTGGATCCTTCCACCAGGATTGTTTCAGCATTGTTATGCATAATTGTTCATTTGTTTTACTGCTGTGATACGTGGGTTAATTGCAGGGTATTCAGGTTTAATGCTAGGAAGATGCCTAGAATAGCAGTTTCTAAAGTTGTCCCAGATGATGTTGTCTATCATCCACAAAATGACGCACTCAGAACAGTGTGGGACTTCCCTCCCCACCATCTTTCTGAAGCAGCATGTTTTTCATACTGTGTGTTGAAGGGATATTTGAAAGGTTAATCTCAAAATCCCCTGTCAAAAAAGGAAGAAGCTATATATAATAGTTACTGATGACCTTGTTACTATGGTAACGTTTCTTCTCCACAGTTGTGATGCACTGAAAAATATGGATTGCATGGTTTTATTTTTTCTTGAAACAAGTAATGTTGGGTTTTGTGTGATTCTTGAAGTTTTACTTTTTAATTCTTTAGAGACTTTCATTTTTGCCTTTACATTTCTTGTTTTTAAAAATGCATCTAGAAAATTAATAAAATGTTAGTTAGAATTTTTTTTCCTTTCAAATATTTTGTTAATGTCTACATTTTCTACTTTTACTATTTTAACTATTTTTATTTTACAGTTAAGTATAGACAGATATGTTAATTATTAAAACCCTCTTCTATTATTTTGTTAGTTGTATACTGGTATGCCATCTCTCATTTTTTTTCTGTGATAATAAAGAACACTGTTTTATTTTAATATGGGTCTGATCACATTACAAATGAAATGAGTGAATTAACACATTTATTGTGAATCCTTATTAAAATACAATATAATTTGGAGTTTCCAAAGAGACTCGATTGGGCCAAGAATATTTAATCCCTACAACTGTTATATGGCTGAACTGATTATGTGCCTGTCATTGATGACAGGTGATTTATTCTTGGTAATTCCATGGTTTCCCATTCCAATTCTTATGCATTCTTCCTAAATGTGTATCGCATGTCTCTTACTCCATTTTATATAGGTTGCTTCTTGGCCTAACCACAGTGGAGAAGGACAGCAAACTGCTCATTCTTTTTCAGATGCTTGAAAAACACCTGTGAAAAACTTGTCCCACTTTGGGGATCCTTTCAATAGACTAAACAAACACAATTCCTTTAGTGTTTCTCTTCTTGTCATTTACTGTGCTTCTCATCATGCTCAATGGCTGCCTTAAGTTTTCTGCAAATAAAAGTGAGTTCATGATGCCCCACCTGCCTGTGGTATTCCCTCTGAGAAGCAGAGAAGAAAGATTTATGTATCTTAAATGCAAGTGTCTTAAGATCCCTTACAACTGTATTGTTTGGAAGTTGCCACACTTCCATTTATGTAATTTATTTTGATGTTTTTTTGAGTGGAGCGGCTTGTCCAGGGACATTATAGGGCTGTTATTGTCATGTTAGTTCTCTAGAGGAAAAAACCCCTGTATTTATGATGAGGAATAGTTTAATAGATACTTAGTTTAATTTTTTTCCTTTTATAACAAATACCAAACTGAGAAACCGAGGTGCCTTTTGTTTTTCAGTTTTGCTTTTGATTACTATCATCCATATGATTATTATTGCCTGAATGACATAATGAACCTGCAGATAAAATCCAGTGTTTTGGATTACTTAGAGTTTACTCTCAATATTTCAAGATGTTGGATAAAAAAACATTTTGATGATGTGATCATTATTTCCATCTGCTCATAGCTGGGTATTTACCTACTGTGATCAAAAACAATAGGTTAGAATATCTCAAACAGTAAATGTTCAGTATGTTAATACTGTATAAAATAGTTTCAGCTTTGCAGCATGAAGTTAACATTCATTGCTGTAAAAAGAAATATTTTATCTTTATATTATAAAGATGGATCATTTAAATTTAATTTGGTGTTCTTTTACAAAGAATGTCCTGATGTCAGTGTCTACATAGTACATAAGTCTCTAGGAAAAACTTCAAAAGCATCTGCTACATGTAAAGAGGATGTGAGAATTACTCAACAAGAGCTGATCGTAGGGATGAAACACCAAGTGCTCAGGAAAAACCATGAAAGTTGATTCTTTCCTTCATATAAAAAAATCCAATAGTAAGCAAAGATAAACTTTAATGTGTGATGAAATTAAAAAATAAAACTAAGCTCCCATATATTTACAGAATTGCTAAGTAATTCATTAAGGAAGAAAGAAGAATTAAAACACTTGTAACTAAGTGGGGCTGACATAATAGCTTTTCCTTGTCTATGTTCTTTCACGAGATGACTTTGATTAATATAAAATCCAAGGCTGATGTGAGCTGTACTCGTTTTCTTTCTGTTGTATTGATTGAAGTTATATATAGCATCTATAAAGTTCTCAATATCTTTAAACCTTTAAAGCTTAAAAAGAACTAAAAAGGTATTTTACCTTAGAATAGAATTAAATTTAAATTTTAACATTAGTTTCCTAAAGATCTAAATAATTGAATTGAACCTGAATTAATCTGTGAGATGTTCCTGGATTGACTGCCCGTTTGTATCTAAACTTGGTGGTTTGTCCCTGATCTTCAATTCAAAACAATGGAAATTTTTCACTCATTCCAGCATGTAGCTCCCCTGCCAAAAATATGAGTTTGTGCCTCTGTAGAAATTAACTTTTTTTTTTCCAGTCAATGTTTCATACCCACAAAATGGGTTGAAATCAGGGATATGTGTTTTTTTTGCCTTCCTTAGAGATGTTTTGCTTCTCATGCACTCTGCTACTGTATTATATTTGGTAGTGTTCCTACATAAATGACAGAAAAGATTTTTGCATAACATGGATAGATGGGGAATATTATACTGTATTTTACAAGAAGTAGAAGATAGGCTGTTTTAGACTGCCAAACAAATTTGCCCAACTCTCACTCATGGTCTGGATGTGAAATTCCTTTCACCCTGCTAGGATGTCTTAACCTTTGCCTGGTTCATTTGTTCTTTTCATTTCCCCCGTTCTTATGTAGAGAAACATGAATATTTTCAAAACTTTTAAAAACTCACTGACCTGCTTATTATACTATACTTTCACTTACATATGCTGAAGACTGAGTAGAGCCTTATCTTCTTAACCTTTAGGCTTTCTTCATCACTAAGCCTCACTACCTGCAGTCTGTCTTGCTGTTGTCTTAGTTTCAGCTGAAACTTTTTCCTGTCTGGGGACTCCCTTGGACTGTCTTTTTCCTAAATCTTTTATTATTTTTGTTCCAAGAATCACATCTCAGGCTTTACTTTGTGTTAAAGCTTCTACTATATATAATAGGCAGTACAGCTGTCAACAAGCACATTTAGTATCAAAAATGTATTTCTTCTGTTACCTTTTGTTGTTTCATCTAATACTTCTTCTCTGGCATGAAAGAAACCTTTCTGTTCATGCAGGCATAGCCTGTGTTTTTATACACTGAGTGAGGAGCAGAGAGCTGGCTGGTTTTGTCATTCATCGATTTTTGCAGCTACTGCTATTCTTGTATAAGCAGCAGTTAAAATCTTCCCCTAGCAACCCCTAACAAGAATGTAGGTCAAACTGGTCAGAACAAAGTCCATCAAAAAAAAAAAGTCCGTCTTGAACAGTTGCAGCAGGATTGAAAGAGCACAACAGGTGTGATGTTACCCTGTATTCTACACACTCTTTCAGGGTGTGTGTGCATCTGCCTACACAGACCTTTATATTTACATCAATGTGTGTATGTTTACCTTGACTCTTGATGTTTCCACTAGCTACCCTTTGCCTTGTGAGTAATTTTGTATGATTGTTCACTATATGGCTCTTCCATAACTAATGCCTACTGTTCCCTGACACAGTTTTCTCTTTCTGACTATGAAGTCTTATTTTCTATAAACACTTTCATATCATCTGCACCCTTTTCCAGGAGCTTTGCTTAAGTCTATATGTCCTGCAGACTGAACTTGGGGATAATTTCTTACTGATGTGGTCACAACTCTACAGCTGTTGACTCTCGGAAATGAAATTTCTTACTGAGTGCTTTCATGGTGTGAGATCCCTCTATTCCCACAGTAGGAAAATGTTTTTCAAAGCACATGCAGCAGTATATGAGCTATTGTAGAAAACAGTACATCTGTACCAACATGCATTGTAGGACATTACAAGCTGCTGGTAGTGTTCCAATCAGGGATCTGAAATTCTTCCTCTATTCTGCAACTAAAATGGAAGGAATTTATCTTCTTAGGCCGCTAAATAAGCAGGATTTTGTTCTTTTGGATTTTTTCCCCCAAATAATACTCCTAATCTGATTTGCCATTCATCCTTAAAGTAAAGCTGTATTTTGTTCTGTTGCATATTGCTGGTGCAGAAGCTAACACTGTGCTGGGGGAGAACTAGCTACTGTGATTTTTATTTTTTTAAATTTATTATTTGGCCACTTTATTCAAAATGTTTCAAATTAAATTCCCTTTTTTAATTTTTTAAATTCCCAAATTTCTGCATTCCCTTTTTTAAAATCCTTATTTGTAGGAGCTCATAATATAGCTATAATGTTGCACAGGATGTACCATTTTAACAGATATTAAATGTGTTTCAGACAGAAGCATTCTTTATTTCTGTGAATTTAAAAATATTTTGGTTTATAAGGTACTAGATAATCTAATTCTTAATTATTAATAGAAAAGGGCCAAAGAAAACTGATAAGTTCTGCTGTCAAAAGATAATATAAACCAAATTTTCGTTCTGTATGTTTTCTATCAAAGCTGACCTCTAGTGGTTACAGAGTGGAACAGTTGTAGTGTTAGTTTTCTATATGCTATTTTTATTTTGAAGTATTATTGATATTTTTCCAATCAATTGTGAATATTTTACTGAAATTAATACACTCAAAATTATTTCCACAGGCACTTCTAGTGATAGGGATTTGAAATCAGTGGCATAAAGTTAAGGGAGCCCATCTAAGGAACTACAGCAGCTATATAGGGTCAGAAGTCTTATTTCACAAGACAAATGCCAGATATCTCTACTTCATCCACAGTATTTATTACATCTACATACTGAGTCTGAGGATATTTTAGGAGCACCGTATTCAGCTGCTTAAGACTTGAAGCAGTATTTTACAGCAATCAAAACAATATACTACATCTGAGGACAAAGAAAATTAACTTCTTTTTATACTCAGGTTTTGTTCACTTCAAAGTTAAGCTTAGCAACCACAGCTTAAGAGCTGAAAAGGTGGTCTAAGTCTGAACTGAATGCGCATTAGATACTGTAAATCTGGGGGGGTTTAATTAAAAATGAAGGGTTGACTATTTGAGCACTCAAGAAATAGTAAGATAAGAGTTCTGAAAGGGGAAACAGCAACTTTTTTTTTTTTTTTTTAATTTTAGGAGCTGGAGGTGGAATGTAAACATTTGAAAGCAATGAAACCAGGCACAGCATATGCCACTATAGCTGTCAAAACCAGCTAGTTGTCACCAGAGAGAGGGAGAGACAAAGCTGTCATTGTTACCTTCACAGAAGTGGCCTGAGTGCCATACTGCTTTCTAGGGCAGTAGGAAAAGAGCAACTAAGCCTCAGGTGGCAGCAGCTTTTCCTCTAAATAAAAACAGCAATCAAAGTTAGTAGCAGCCAACTTTTTAAGAGCAAGCTTCTCTGCATTGTTTGTTTCTTTGTCTGCTTTAATATCACAAGTACAATGTTTAACTGGCTTGTGAATTTCATTTAATGTTTTTAGGAAATTTTATTTCTGGAAAAGGATATTTTGTGTCCTTCCCCATTTCTTCATTTTGGTTCTTTATTCAGAGATGAAGTTCACGCAGTAAATGTTTTTTAACAAAGTTTGTTGTTGGTTTTCTGTGGTCCTCCTCTAAGCATTACAATTACCAAACTGTGGTCCAAAACTGTGGGCATACCTTAAAGAAGGAGATATGGGGAATATTATAGTCTTACCTGATTATAAAAGTCTCCATATACTCTCCTACACTTTCTTTTGTCTATACCCTCTTACACTTTCTTTTGTCTTTTGGAAAGTAGCAGAATCTCTTTACTGTGAGGAATAGTTGGTACTGGTATAAAGAAAGGTAGACTGCCTCACTTGATTTGTAGCTTAGGAAAAGATATCTCTAGGCTGTATGGATTACATGTGCAAATTCAAAGGTAGAAATTACCTCTAACTAGTCAGAAGACATTTTGGATTGAAATAACCTTAGTAACAGCCTTTGCTTTCCCTGTTGCTATTTCTTGGTATATGATGACTTGAAGAGTTTATTTACAAAACTGAAACAGGCTGACGTTTTTTACTGTGAAATCTGGTTACAGAAATACTTGAGTCAAAAGAAGGGAGGTGTGAAAGGTGTCTCCCCAGTTTAAAGTTGTTGTGAACACTGGGACCTACTTCAGAGTTCTGGAGATCTGACTAGCAGTTCTGTATTACAGCATAATATTTAAAGTAATTTTTAATAACTGATAATTGAAAAGAAGATAATCTATTAAAACAAATATCTGTTTTAGACCCAAATCAGAAAATGCATGGACATTTGCAAAATCAAATGCCGTACAAGCCATTGGAGTGATGTCATTTGGTAAGTATTTTTTTCTGGTTTTTTCAATATTCAGATCAGCTGTAAGAAATCATTTAATATTTTGGACCAAGAAATGGAATTTTTTATGGTTTAGTTTTGTTTGTTTGTTTGTTTCTTTGTTTGTTTTTGTTTTGTTTGTTTGTTTGTTTGGGGGTTTTATTTGTTTGGTTTTTGGGGTTTTTTTTATATTCATGTTAAGCTGGTAGGGAAAAAAAGTGAAATTGACTGAGTCATCCATATGAATTTCATTTTTATGGTGTAAGACATTATCCTCATCCATTGCCCCCTAGCTATTGCCACTGTAGCAGAGACAGAGGTGGGCACGTGAATCCAGCTCATCTCAAAGCACCTGCATCAATGGGATTAGTCTAACTGATAAACTGAGGAGGCTGTGATTGCTCTGCATTCCCTTGGATAACCTCTAGCAGAAAAGTCCTCATTCTGAAATCTATTCCTGCCTGCAGGATCTGGTATATTATTTCCTGTTAGAGTTGTGATAATCTGAGGCCTCCCAATGCTTGCTGCTGCCTCAAATGGATGCCATAGGAAGTCTGAAAGTAGCAAATGACTCTGTGGATTAAAAAAAAATAGTCTCAAATCTGCTGTTGGGTTCTTAAGCAAAAGAAGAGCAGGAAGAGATGGAATGGAGGTGTGGAGGGTGGGAAATGGCATGACATTTAAGGGTAGTGTAATCAGAATCAGGATGGTTATACACTGTCATCAAATCAACTAAGCAAGTAAAAGTTCTGGCCATTTATCTGTGCCACTCACTGCAGGATTAATGTTTGTATTTAATAATAAGTAGATTCAAACAGTGCTGTGTCTCTCTATGCATTATGTGTGAAGTCATACATTTGCTTGAACTGTCCTGTGTGTTTCAGCATTCATCTGCAACCATAACAGCTTCTTAATATATGGGTCTCTGGAAGAACCCACATTAAAGAACTGGTCTCAAGTCACACATGCGTCTGTCTCACTGGCTGTTGTAATCAGTGTCGTGTTCGCTGCATGTGGATATATGACTTTTACAGGATACACAGAAGGTAAACTGCTCAGTCCCTCCATTTTGGTGCTTGCTATAATCCTTACATTTCTGCCTTTCTGTCTGACTTGCTGTAAATATCTTAGTGACAAAAACCATAGTATGTATGGACATTCCTCATGGTTACCCAACAACCAAAATGGGATACAAAAGTGTCAGCTGCATATTAATAGGTGTCAGATTCCCAAGTATAAGCATCACTGGTGAAAGTCCTCTTTGAATACTTCCATAGCCAAAACACTTCTGAGGACTAAAAATCTGTGATTTAGTCACATGGTCCTGCAGGAGAGAGCAGTAAGAACAAAAATTGCCTTGATTTTTCTACAGGGTGTCTGGTATATATTTTCTGTACGTTTTCTTATATTTTTTCCTGTCTGTGCTAATATATCTCTGACTAATAGATATTTCCTGTCTTTACAACAGCTTTTCTGCTGTAGCTAATCCTACTGTCCCCTTTGTGGGTATATGAATATACATAAAAGTACAAATATATAACCGATGTTGCATCATGTTATTTAACATAATTTTGTTGAAGTAAAAAAGGTGTGTTCAGAAAGACAAGGCATAAATTTGTTCAGTGCATTACCTTTTCAGGAATAATACACATTTTATAAGCAAGCAGATTTTCTGTTACTTAATAGTGACATTCTAGATTGTAGAAGGCTTCCAAGCCTTTTCCTTTTCTGATGAGTAGTAGCATGTAGTTGAGAAGACAGGAATTATATGATGGGGGTTACTAGTTGATCTATCCTTTTTTTCCTGCCTCCAGTTCTTACTCCAGCAGAGTAAGTTACTGTTCTAGATGTACTAGATGTACTGTAGCTGGACTAAGTGCAGACTAGCTGAGACATTTAAAATATATATTCTGATGCAGCTGTCCCTCAACATACAACTCTAGTGTAAGCAGGTTCCATATTACCTTGTCTCCCCATCTACACCTTTTGGCTATTTTCTGTAAAGTACACCTCATTGCTTCTTCAGTGCCATTGCGAGCCTAAAATTAGTAAATCATGAGACAGTGTTGTAATTGGATAGAAAAGACCTGATGGGTCATCTCTTCGCTGTCTTGCACTGTCACTTGTGCCTCAGAGATCATTATTACAGATTCCTTGTGGTAAACGCTAAGCAAGATGATGATTTGAATTCTTTACTAATGCTTTTGTTGTTAGATATAAGATTTGCTAGGTAATAATCCATATGTTATAATGGGCTTTTGGAGTCAGAATATTTGAAATTGTTCGCTACAGCTTACCAGCTAAGATTAGATATTACCAGGGAAATGCAATTCTTTAGAGATAACTTCTTGGTCTTCTTTGTGTAACTGTTGTTCTAGGAGTTACAGTTTAGAGGAAATGTACCTTTTACACAGATTCTTTCTGAATCTGTCACATTTATTTAAACAAACACCAGCATGTCACACAAAATCTGTGTTAAGGGGGAGATAACAGATTACAAACTCTGATATGTATGTTTTAAGATATTTTTTAAAGATAAATGCTACTTCAGAGAAAAACACTGCTACTAGCAGCATAAGCTTAAAGTTTCTCCTGGATGCAACTTGTGACTATAACTGCAGTTTCTTGATGTGTGTCAGGAGAGGGGATCAGAAAGTCTCAATTACTCCAGTAACTCCAGTAATCTGCACTTCAATTTGCAAATAGGCAAATGATGTGAAGTTCAAGCTAATTATGTTTTCCTGTGCCTCAGGAGATATATTTGAAAACTACTGTAGAGATGACAACCTTGCTACATTTGGAAGGTTTTGTTATGGAGTTACTGTAATTCTGACCTTCCCCCTTGAATGTTTTGTAACCAGAGAGGTAAGAATTTATTACATTTTCCCTTTAACAATGTTGTTATATAATAATAATATTCTCACATTATTAATACATATTGTAGCTGAAGTCTACGGTTGATCTGTAGTAAATATCACCATATTTTATCCTGATACATGCTATGAATATAAGGGACTAGTTGTACTCTTTAGACACTGGCCATGTAATGTTGCATTACATTCGTTATTGTATTACCCAATGTCATATTAAGAATTGCTTAATAATATCAGAACTGCTTAATAATATCAGAACTGCTTAAAATTCCAAGTTTGGCATAAATACCACTGTTGTTTCTATGTTGAGAATAGCCAAAAATAGCATACTTTTTACACTTAATAGTTTTTCTTTTTTTAGAAACATCTCCATCTAGGAAATGTCTGTTCAATAAATAATTGTAATTTGGTTTTTTTCTGTAGTGGGCAAATGAGAAGAAAGTTAAGTATCCTCTAAATCCTGCAGGTATAACTAAGTCAGTCTTGGAATTGTTCAGCAATTTTAGTAATGCTTGTTATGAATTATTTTTGGAAGCAGATGGAGATGTTTCCTTGAATCAAGATAAGTAAAATTCAGTCAGTTTATTCTCATACATTCTTTTAGTTTCCTAAGGTTAGAAGATTTCGAATAACATATCTGTTTGATAACATAAGGAGCAAAAACAAGGTTAAAAATTGTGGTTCTGTTTCAGGTGGTTGCCAATGTGTTTTTCCATGGGAACCTCTCAACAGTTTTCCATGTTGTTGTGACAGTAGTTATCATTGCTGTGGCGACTGGTGTATCATTAGTGTATGATTGCCTTGGAATAGTTTTAGAGCTGAATGTAAGTGAACCTCTATACTCTTATATTTTAAAAATTACTTTTTAGTAAAACAGAACACTGTAAAATCCACAGCTCTACTGAAAATCTTACACAATTTGACGTAGTAGTCAGTAGTAATGTTGGCGGGAAAAAAAGGAATTATTCACTGCTTCAAAATCAGGTAAATAAAGGAGAAAGGAAGTTCAGGAAGTGAAGTTCATATGACTGGGGAGGACCTTTAGAACAATTTTGGAGATAGGGCAAATGGCTACGACTTAACAAATGAATTTAAACTACAGAAGAAATCACTAAAATACTCATCCAAACTGCATAGTGATATTAAATCTAGCATTTCTTTCTCTGGTCTCTGCTTCTGATGAAGTTGGCAAATTACTAAACACTGGGACAGATCCTAGTGACTGCCTTGTGCCAAAGGGGCAAAAAAAAAAAAAGAGGGGTGTAGAAAGAAAGAACCAGTAGTAGTGAGACCAGAGAGATAGTAACTGGAATTTTTCCCTGGTTTGGACTTAGCAGGGAACAAAACTGAGTAATTTTAGAATCTGGGTGTATGACTTTTAAGGGAACTGCTTTGTTTGCCAGTAGACATTCCTGTGTCTGGTATCCCCTCATAGCAGAGCTGGAGCTTACTATGCAGCCCACACAAGGTACTTGCTGCCTTGAACCAGTTTTAACACATTGTGTAACTTTGGCTGGCTGGAACTGCTATGTAGTCTGCTTAAGACCTAGACTACTTGACTAAGTAGACTTAACAGATGAAATCAGTATTTTTGCACAGAATGTACATTTAATAAAAGGAAATGTTAAATTAAAAAAAAAATCCAATCTATGTCTTAACAGTTTACCTTTTTAGGTCATCTATCTTTAAATAAAAAATATGTGAAAATGTGAAAGTTAGAAGATGTAGGAAACTTTTTAAGGGCAGCCCTTGCTTCTATGCAGAAATATTTTAGAACTGCCTCCTTACATCCCTGTCCCTGCATTCACTGACAGTTTCAAATCATATACTGCATGCTTAGTGATGAAACGAAATGGAGGGAATTGTTCTTTAGGCTACATAATACATGTATGATATATGATACATTCATATGTGTATTATGATACATGTACACTGTTCTGATCCACAGTGCAGTTTCTGCTAAGAGGTCCATAAGGAGCACTTTTGTAGCAGTGATTTAGTAGGTCCTGCTTGCAGTAATATTATAAAACAGGTCAGAATATGCAGATAAGCTGCCCAATTACCCTCCTTTTAAAATAATTACCTACATAGTTTCTTCTCAGTTAACCTTTTCCAAATTATAACTAGATGAAAATTATCAATATTCCTATTGGTTTGCTCAGGATGTATGTTTCCATTAAATTTTCTCATTTGTAACAACTGTTGGTAATTTCTTTCCCATTTTCCCCCTCTGTTTTTACATTAGACTTGCAGAAAATTTACCTCTGTATGTAGATATCAGTAAAAGTAATTAAATGTGTGCATACAAACACACACCTATTCAGGCCAAATATACAAATCTGTCAAAAGCAACCATTCCATCAATGCAGTATTTTTTTGCCTAAACAATTAGTCAGTAGTGAAGCTGATATTTAAAAATTAGGTTTTGGTTCTTCACATCTAAATATGCATACTTATGAGGCTTTTTTCTATTGTTTCCCATACACAGGGAGTTCTGAGTGCTACCCCACTTGTTTTTATCATCCCATCAGCGTGTTATCTAAGGCTGTCCAAGGAGCGATGGAACCATTCCAATAACCTCATATCCGGCCTGATTCTTGCTCTTGGTGTGCTAGTGATGGCAGTTGGATTTGTTATGACTGTCTTGCACCCCCAGGAGTGTAGCCATGGAAAAGAAATGTTCTACTGCTTTCCTAGTAATGTTTCTGTTCACAACAGTACACTGCCACCATAGGTACCACACCAGTCTCCAGACTAGATCAGGTACATCTCGCAGTGAGCCATACGTGCCAGTTTAAAGGAGGGTGGAACAAAGAGCTTAGTGCATATTTTGAAATGCACTAAGAATTTTAAACTGTATAACTGTGTTTATGTACTTGATTTTATGCTGCCATCCTTTTCCAGGTAAGACTTGAGTTTTAACTGTTGAAACACAAATTCTCAGAGGTGCCTTTCAGCAGACATTACTTGAATAACTTGCAAGCCTAAAAAAAAGATTGCATTTTTTTAACTTGGTCTGCAATGCTGTTTAAAAGCTATAAATTAAATGTTCTGTAATGTAAACAACTCCCATGTTTCATTGATTTAATTTCATTTACATTAATTTTATAATATTTTCATGTATATTTATTAGCACACTGTAGTATAGGACTTTTTGAAGTCCTGAGGAAAACTATGTCTGGATCTCTGTGTATTAGAACTCTGCTGTTAAATTGAAAGACCCTTATTAAGTCTGTCTTTGATTTTGCAATAACTGTCCTTTAGTGCTGAAAGCTTCCCTTATAGTGGTTCTTAAAGTCAAGGGCAATTTTGTATTCTGACTGAAGTGTAACTGACACAATTTAATTGTAACTGTTACATTTTGTGGTCTTCTAATTAAAAGATATCACATGAATAAATCCACACAGGTGAATTTAAAAAGATTCTACTAGGTTGTCATTGTAAAAATTTATAGACTGACAGAGAAAAAAATTACATGCGTAGCAAACACAGTTTGATTCTTACATTTATAACCCCATTTATTATTTCTGAAACTGAAATTAAACATTACTGTGTATCAGGCATGTGCAGTTTGAGCAAATGCTGTGAGAAGACATTGATTATCATTCTAGTCCTCTGATTCTTTTCAGTATATGATTGTTCATTTTGTCATGGTTTGTCAAATTTTGGCGATTTGTTATGTTTTCCAAAATTCATGTAACATCAAGGATTCATGTATATATATATGTGTATATTTATGTACGTATATACATATATATATTTATAAATAGACTCACATATGCCTATAGAATATGAGTAATTTGAAGTTGAGTAATATGAGTATCCTCAGTCATATCAATGCTGGGATTTTGAAAATGTCTTGTTATGAAATCAAACTGTACACTTTGAATTAATTTTTGCATTATTGTGGTCATTGTGGTTCCTCTTGCCAACTAGATGTAAAAGGCTATTTCATTTTTATGCTGCTTAATGGGGATGTTTTTTGTCTTCATTTCATACTTCATGACAAAGCTATTTCATTCAAGACTTCTACCTAAGTAGATCTTAAGCAAGAGTCAATAGATGGCAATAATACTTGTAAGAATAGCACACTTTTTAAAAGTAGTGTTTCCAAAATGAATGTTTTAAGAATTAGTGGGGTTTTTTTAGAATGGTGGGGTTTTCTTGTTTGTTTTGGTTGTTTTATTTGTTTTGTTTGGGATTTTTTCTTAAGTTGTAAAGCAATTAGAGAGAACTGTGAGTGTTATTCTGCTTTAATTTCCCTGTATAGAGTCAGCTTTGAGGACAATAATTTTTCTGTTGTCCACATACCTAATACAGTTGACAGAGTATATTTTTCACCAGTTTAGATCCAGCAATAGCTGATTTTGTCTTAGCTGTGGATGAGATTCACTTTCTTCTATGCCAAATGGAGTTAAACCTAAATAATATTTCCTTGTGACAGCTAATGACATCTTTCTGATGAATTGGAAATCTCTCATGAGCTTTATTTTCTTTTTTTTCTGATTTTTTTCCCACTGTTGAAGTGTGTTACTTTGTTTCAAGTTTTAATTATAAGCTGTCTTTGCTTTAGAGTGTCAGTGGAATAATTTACAATGTCTTGTAGTATTGCCTGTCCAACTTAAACATTCTGCTGAGGCTGTGTTGATATTAAATTGTGTTTGCATGTCCTTTATGAAGGATGAGTCTTTCTATGCTTTTCTACTTTACAAATGCAAATTTAAAGAAAATTTGTTTCATTATTCTTTCTATTTTGTGAAGTGTAAAGTCAGAGGTAGTAGTGGTCCATTAAATGTTTTCATTGCTGATAAAGCTTCTTTTGCTCTTAGAAGATTCTTTTGCTAAAAATAATTGCATTCCTGTAATCATATGCTTGGTGCTTTTCACTCATGAATTTTCCAGGTGATGATAGGGCTCTCCCAGTCATAACTATATTGAAAAAGGGAAGTCAGATGTCATGGATACCATAAAGCTAACTGCTGTTTGGGTAATGGCTTTATAAAAGCTGTGGTCACTTCCTTTTCAGTATTGCATAGTGCAACTTAGCTTTATTGAAATGACAAATAACAGCAACCTGCTCTATGCTTTCTTAAGGCCTCGGAGGTCTGAATACAGAAAGAAGCACCTTTTTATTTAACAATAAAAATTGTGATAGCCAGTGCTTTTTTTTGAAACACCTAAGACTCCCCAAAATAAATTTGTAGATATCACTAAAGCAATGCAGTATTTAAGGATATAAAAATAAAGCTGTTATAAATATGACAGTAAGTAAGTCTTGATGATATAGAAAAGAAAGATACATAAACTTAACAGGAAACACTACGGCAAAGAGAGTATAACCACAATAAAGAATTACTAGTGAATATACTTAAATTAGGCTAAAGTGTCTTTCTGTGACTAAAAGAATATAAGGCAAAAGCAGCAATTTACAGTCTGGTAGTTTTAGCAGAGCTCACTGAGAATGAACGAAACCTGGTTACTCCCAGTGTTGTACTATTGGACAGATTTGCAGTGAAGGGTCTGCTTTAGGTTTGTAGTTATAAAGGTTTGGTTGGTAAGCTGGAAGTATGTAGCATCGCTTAATTACTGAACAAATCACAACCCCTGGCTCTTTATATTTCAGTACAATAAAGTTTTCTTTTTCATCTCAGTAATTTTCAGATTTTTATGTTGTTTTGTCTGGTTAACATTGCAGACTGGGGTTTGCTCTAACTTTGTAAAATCCATTGGGAACCTCTCACTGGCCTTAGCATATGCAGTATCTCACCAAAATCATAGTACTTCAAGCAGAGCTGTGCTGTGCACAGAAGTGGAAGGAGTCCTGGGAGCAGCAATATTCCCAGCTCCAAATGCTCTGTGGTGACAGAATGTCATGGAGTCCATGCAGAAAGAGAACAGTGAAGTTCCACGAGTGCTTGCTGGCAGGATTTTTACATGAACAGCTGTGACTCACAATTTCTCCAAGTCCCTCTCTCCAGCTGAGAAGGCATTTCAGGTCACCAGATGTACAATTACCATTTTCACAGGAGCTAAGCAGACAGCTTCTGACTTTCTAGAGCAGTGTGCTTCTTGTCAATCACAGACTTCTGCACATTCACAAAATACTTCCTCCTGAAAGTCTGTCAGATGACCAAACCCCATGTACTACCTTAGACTCCCTAGAGAATTTTCCTGCCTCCTCAAGAATCTCTGTGGAGGGGGGGAGGAAAATGGTTCAGGTTTGCTAAATGGACATAATTCTATATATTTTTCACACACAACACTTTTATATCTCATATTACACACATTATCTGGATCTGATAGGGGAAGGATATTTATCTATTTAATAGATACACTGTTTAGTATTTGTGACTCATTGGCAAACAAAACTTACATGTAGCATGACCATTTGTTCGGAGGCTGATGTGAACACTGAGTAGACATTAGGGAGAGACATAAAAGTGGCAGACTAAACAAATGTATTGTGAGTGAAAAACATAGGATTGAACATGTTCCCATAAGAGGAATGAGGGAGAAATCAAAAACCAAGCATAATGCACAGAACAGTTATATTCTTGTAGTAACTCTGTTACATGGAGATCTAATTTTAAAAGGAATTCTCAAGTTTCAGCCTCGAAAGTGTGTTGCAACAGTTGTTTGGATTTTTTTTTAATTGGTGTAAATTCTAAAATGTACTAGGTTTTAATTCAGGCCAGTGAAGGAAATAAGTAGAAGCTTTCCAGTTTCTGCCATTCCGTGCTACTGGAGAAGATGAGATTAAGGTACATGCTTAGTACATGACTCAAAACTCTTTATTGAGAGAAATTAGATTATTTGGTTATCTCTCTTTCTGCTTATCTTTCTTTTCCTTCCTAAGTAAATGCTGATTCTAGGTTCTTCATAAGACAATACTGTATGAAAAAGCTACAGTCACTGTATAGAATTCCAAAATCACATGCAACACAGCTTGAAGAAAACCACGGGAAAGTCTGAATTTTCACATGTGGTTTCCTAAAAGAGACAGTGGTCACCACTAAACACTGGAAATTCCCAATAAGATTCATGAACTTACTGTATTAATACAGAGACAGAATAATGACCTGAAGACAAAAAGAAAGTTAGACACTGTAGGAATAAATTACAGATGTCATTCTGTAAAACCTGCATTTAGATGGGGTCATGCAAATTAACTTTCAGTTGGGAAGCTTATGCCTGCCACAAGCAGTAAACTTAGCAGGTTCTTCAGCAGTGTCCTTTGTATTGAGGGAGGCAGAAAAGCTGACAGTGGGGATGGTGCTGTTTTGACAAGACTGACTGCCTGAGATTGCTTGGCAATATGTTGTACCCATCTCTCATGATTTTTGTTTCTAGAGGCAGGGGCTGTCTTATTTTTTTTCTCTGTATTCACATACTGCTTAACACAGTGGCTTCTGATAGATGACAGGGCCTCCTAGGTGCTGTAGTAACATAAGCAGTAATTATTAAACTTTGGTCATATTATGCTGTTCTGGTGCTGGTCCTTCCAGGGACTTCATAAACCACCATGAAGCCTTCCTAGAAAGGTGGGACAAGTGCAAGTGTACAGTTAGCCAATTATCATAGGATAATTGACATTTCCACTCTTTCATAAATCGGATGTAATTTCATTTAGGTTTTAGATGAGTAGACCTCAGTGGTGAGATGCAAATATAATGGCATATTAAATTGTTGCTAGTGGTCTCTGTTGTACTTGTCCCAGCTGTAGGAAAAGCGTATGGATGCAGCAGCCTGAAACCAGCATGTTGGGAGAGAGGAAGGGGATCTAGACCATAGAAGTATGAAGCACTGTCAATTTTCTAAATTTAGGTCAGCTACAAAAGCAGTGGGAATCAATGGCAAAGCACGCATTTCTTCCTCGCGGTTCCTTCTTTCAGCTCTGTGCTTCCAGTCTATTGCATTAAGTGCTTTACAGGGCATTGTAATAGGAAAAGACCATGAGAGTGAGTGAGCTGGATCAGTATTCTAACTTTGTAGGCAAAGACGAGATTATGAGAAGCTTTAACAGAGGGAATGGCATAGCTGTGGATCCCATGGATCTGCGGGTGACTGAAGGCCCATGCCATTATATTTCATGGAGAAGTTACTCATTGTGAAACTGAACAAGAGAAGAAATTTCATTTTTTGCACATGAAAAATAGAGATAACATTATATAGAGAGCTTGTTGTTTTAAATAAAGAACTAATATTTTTATGTACTTTCTGGGAATAAGCAGTCTTGTATTGTCTAAGAATAACAACGGAAGGATATTAACAATTCTGCTTGCTATAAACCAATTCAAGCTTCTGGAATTGATTTAGCTACCTCTGTCTGCTCTGAAGTCCACAGCAACTATTGACTGAAAGGGCAGGGAAATGCAGAAGTATGAAAGGAAGCTTGAAACTAGTCTTTCACTTTGGCAGCTTCTGCTATCAAACACCAGCTGAACCAGGAAATCAGTATAACCATTCAAAATGCAGATCTTCAATAGATAGAAATACTGTTTCCTCTAACATACACATAACTCAATCTGTAAAAGTGAAGAACTGTGGACTTCTTGGCACAGAATTTGTTCTAAAAGATTTTCTGAGTTCTGTTGCTTGCTACTTTGTATTATTAATTGCTGGTAATCTGTTCCCACCTTCTTTTATTAGGGTGCAGTTCTTCCTTAGATGGATGTTCTATTGTAATTTTTTTCCTTGGAAGACTGTGAAACTTGTAGGGTGCTTCCATGAGGGCTTATATCTTGGAACTAAAGCAGGATGCAAAAAGAAAAACATCCTGAAACTTCAGTACGGCATCAAAAGAGGAGCGTCATAGAACTGAGGAAGGAACTTTGTTGAAAATTTGCAAATATTCCCAACTGATGGTTAATGCTTCCAAAACTAGAGCCAAGAAAAACCCCAACATTGTGCTTGTTGTGCTATAGTTAGATATAAACTGGGAACTCTCATCAGTATTTTAACAATGTAAATTACATTACAGTGGACTGTTTTTTTAAATTGTTGAGATAAGAATGTTTTATAAGTGGTTATTGCTTATGATGAGATTTAAGAACTTGTGCAACAGCTTCTATCCATTTCCTATAATAAGTGGAACAGTGCTAGTGTAGAATTATAAAATAACATATCCCATGCATCAGGATGTCAGTAGGTGCTAGACAGAGTATCATGGGACTGGTACAAATTTATGAAGGATATCACTGTGACCCAAGAGAAAGAAGTTGTTAGTGTGAGAAGATGAAGTAAACTTGATACAAACAGGAAACTGGATAAGCTGTTGTGTTAAAATGTTTATAAATTTTCCTTCTCTATAGAACAACGATAAATAAAAAGTTGTCTGTGTATTTTCATTGTAGTATACCTACCTTTTTTTTATTGTGAAAAAAGAAAAGAGCACAAGCAAACCTTTAAAGTGCTGTTTTGCAAATGCAAAAATAATGTCTTAATTGGAATAATGTCTTAAAGGAATTGCAGAAACATTTCTACTTGTTATTCCAGGATCTTCACTTTTGGATTAACTCTACTACCACTACTCTTGTAAATGAAAATCTGTATCAATGTCCTTGGGATTCCTGCGAATTATCAATGGATATTAAGAATTGATTGCATTTTCTCTTTTTACAGTCATCTTGATTCAGACCAACAACTTGGGGTTTTTTCCCCTGTACGAAGTGTTAATTTTCCTTGAAGTATTAAGCATATTTCAATGCTGAAAAGACTCATTCATGAACACCAGCCTTCTGCATGCTCTTTTACTTGAATTTAAATTTTTGTGACCCTCCACAGGACTCCAAAGTCTCAATTATGAACATATATGGTTAACTAAAAATGCAGAAGTGGTCCTATTTACTTCAACATGAAAATAAGAAAAAAGGTTTAAGTGTGTGTTGGAATATTGTAGGAATCAAGATTTTATTCTGATTTATTGTGAAATATTGATCATTACACAGACTATATCTAGACTGGCTAAAATATTTTGGGCAGTAGACAAATTACTCATGGGATATAAATAAATAATTCAATTGGTAATTTTTAGTGGCTGTTCAAAAATAAGACACTCAGATAAGTAAATGTTCAGCAGATCAACAGACAGCGTTTTACATCTAGGCCTTGCAAGTTGTATCTCCAGTTTGATACTGAAACTATTTTTATTTTATTTTATGTTTTAAAAAAAACCCTTTAGTGCATTATGTGTTTTTGTGGTATTTGAATATATTTGTCAGAAGTGTGGGAATAAAGTTGTAAGATTCAAATGTCTTAATCTAAACTGGACATTACAAGGCAATTCAAATGAGAAATTGATTATCTTTAACAAAAAGCAATTACAGCTTTTTTATATTACAAAATATTTTGGTATGTGCAAATTAAGCATATATATTTCTCCTCGGGAGAAGGAGGAAAGAATAGAGCTCCAAATTTTTTAAGTTAGTCCTGTCAGAATCCAGGCTCCTACTAACATGGGACATTTTCATCCTGTCCTAGAGGAAATGTGAAGTCTTTCTGGAATGGAATAAGGAGAAAGACAAGAAAAACAGATGGCACTATATTGCTAGGAACAAGAGGTGAGCAAGAAATAATCATGATGATGAATTTGAGGATGAGGTTCTGTCTTTGTAAGTTTCTCTAAAACTCTTTGCAGTGCTGAGAATCTGCAAGAAATAAAAGATTGCAGTGATATCTCTTCTTGCTGACAAGAGTTGTGGTAAGGGTGACATATGGTATGGTAAGAGAAAACAGTGGCCAAGTTGCTTTCATTTTCAATGTACTTTAGAAACCTTTTCAGCATAAAAACATCACTGTGACAAGTTTGTCTCAACTAATGTTAACTGCAGAGCAGCCATTTTAATTTCCCAACACATCTCTTCTATAGCCATCCATTATTACATGAATTCTGTTATTTCCTCTAGTATAATGATAGTACATGACTCATGGGATCTTTTAATAAATAGGTAACAAAATATGTAATAAGTCAATACAGACCTGATGATTTATCCGGGAGATACCAGCAGTTGAGAAATTCGGTTGTTGTTTTAGAAGCAGACCAGCAGATGGTGCTCGAAAATTAGTCGCAGCATAACTGAGTTATGGTGAATTTTCAGTTCATTTCTGTTTTTGTTCTTTACAGTACGACTATTATGCACATTTCTGAATTAAATGGAAGTGTGAATAAGGGTGGAAGAACAGAATACCCAACACTTTTTGGAAATCAGTCTCTGAATTCTTACTATTTTTTTCCTAGCAATAATTGTTTGTTTTAATTTTGTCTTTTATCTTATTATATTAATTAGATTCAGTTCAAATGTTAACAGTTTTATCTTAAAACTGAGGTGGTTTGTCTGGTAGATTTAAGGATAATTGTAATAATATTTAAGCAGTGATGGTAGATGCAGATGTTATTGGTTGCTTTTTGAATAAAGTCTCTGCTTGAGCTGAAGTTAAGCTCCAATGATACATAATAATCTTAAGAGCCTTGGAAATTTTATACTCAATACATTAACCATAAGACCATCTGCAAATGAGAAGATTCAATGTTAATTTGATATTCAGAAAGTAAGCATTGGCCTGTGTTAAAATGCAGTAAGCTTAACATGCTCTGCTATCCTGCTATGTCCCAGTCTATGGCTGTGACAACCTGTTGACATGCTATATTCTAGATTCTGCAGATGGTATGCCCAGGTACTTTGAAACTTGGCAGCTTTACAGTCCCTACTTTCTTGGATATTTCACTTGCAGACACCTTGATAAATGCCCACTTCAGTTTATGCAACAGAGTGTGAAAATGAACCTAACTTGGGAGCTGTGTAAGCCCCACCCAAGGTGGATAGTCTGTTTTTAATTAAATATATTGGCAAGTTGATGAAGAAGTTTGTTTGAACAGTAAAAGCTTAACATTGGCAGTAACTGCCTTGAGGTAGCTGTGGTGGAAAGGAGAGAGGGATTTGACAAAACACCAAAAAACTGACAAATAGTGTAGTGGTGGTGGCATTTTATGAGGGAGGGATGATTTAGATTGGTCTTGGCCAGGACAGGGATGTGATATAGAAATGCAAACTTGTATATCAGGGTAGACAGCTGCGCAAGTCACTACTAATATAAGAAGTCTGTGACAAATAACAAAGTTTGGGCTACATAAATTCCATGCAGGTAGTGTGCACTACAGTGGAGTTTGGGAGGTAGAAATTTTATATGTGCATACACACAAAACAAAAACCACCCGCATATTCTTTGGAAAGGAGAAAATGCACTTTAGAAACGAGAAAAACTTGCCGAACAACATGCAAATAAAACAAGGTATCTGTCTTTGTCTCTTGCTGTTAGGCCTATTGTCATAGACTTACTCTTAAAATAAACTTTCCATTAGTGTTTCAACACATGCATCAGGGAAAAAAAGATTTATCTGTTTATTTTTAAGTTGTACATAACAGGAGGCACCTTAATACAGGACCTTTGGAAAAGCATTTTCAAGTAATCACAGCTCCCATAGTTGATCTGTACACTCTTCAGTTGGTGCTCAGCACACCTGCAGTATCCATGAGAAACATGTCTCTGTTAAGTTTTCTGCTGGAAGATACTGAGATTGCTGCATTTCCAGCAGAAAAAAAATTAAATTACTAAAATGTTAATTAGGATTTAACTCAAAATTGTGTGCACATACATACAATGTGATTTTCATGGACCTCAAGTATGTCTTCAGACCTCTGATAGACTGAGAATGAATTAGACAACCCAGCAAGTCCAAAGCCATGCATGTGGGCCTGACTGACTTTCAGGTATGCTGTAGGCATGAAGAGAAAAAGAAAGGTATTTTTGTAACTGCCAGTGTCACAATAATCCATTTTGGAAGTTATGTACGCTGTGACATGTCTTTGAACTCAAAGCTGATCAAATAGTTTTCTATTCCTCAGTTCTTATTCTGCAGACAGATGAGCCTCTTGTATATAGAACACCTCTCTTTGCTTTTTCAAATATAGGAATGAAGTAATTTGTTCATGTATTCAGTGAACAGACAGGCATTGTAACAGTGTGTATTGATTTTGTGGACTGTATGCAATACCTGAACTTCCACGGCCAAGTTAGGGACAAGTACAAGCAAGTAATTTATCTATGCATCTAGAGCCTTTGAATACAGCTATTGCTCTGTACTGCACATGAAGTTAGAGCTGCAGCTCATGTGCAGCTTGAAGTCAAGGCCATTTATTAGTCAATCTACCCCAAGGCAAGATGCTTTAGGCATGTTCTCATGGAAATGGTCAGGAGCTACTGTGGAAACAAAAAAATGATGGTGACTATTAAAGTTAAGCAGTCTTTCTCTGTCACACTGCCATCCTTTCTTGGGTTTGATTTTTACTACTTTTGTTGCTTTGTACTGCACTTCACATGGTGCCCATCAGCCTTCTTATTCCAGTAAAGACTCTGTTTAAAAGCCTTGTTTCCTGCTCTGAATTTGTAATGGTCTTCAAACAGTTTCATTCACATTCATTCTTGGCTAAGGGATGAGATCATTATTATCTTAAACTGAGTGCATATATTTATATTTTTGTTGATCTCATCCACAGCAGACCTGGTCAGTCAGAAAACCAGCATGAATATGCTGAGATGGAGGTCATGGGGCTGAATGTCACAGAGTTCAGGCATGCAATAGTTGCTGACTGCTGTTTTTCTGTGAAGAACAGGAGATTGCTGTGACAGAGGCTCTGAAACCTCTGGCAATATGTAGTGGACAAAGACAGCAGCGGGCTCAGAGCAGGCCTATATAAGCCTAGTGGTTTAGCACCTGTTTTGATAACAGCTTCAACAGGAAGCTGTTTTCACCTGATGCTTGTGGGCCACCTAACAAATGGTGGCCCCACACTAAACTGGCCCTTCAGGAAAATGCAGTATTGATTATCTCAAAACCTGGCTCTTGCATAGGTTATTGAGGCTTTAGAGAGAGTAGCCCGGTCTCTAGATCAGACGTCAAATGGCACAGAACTAGTTATATCCACAATATGCATTAGTTGGCCCTATATGTTGCCTGGATAAAATAGAATACTACTCTGGCTCTAGGCATAATTTGTGTGCGCATGCATGTGCATGTGTGTGAGAGAGCTCAAAGTACTAAGAACTATGGGAAGGATACACAGCACCTCCTGGGACTGGTAAAAGACTTATAGATAGCCTTATACAGAGGATATGGGAAAGAATACTGGTTGGTACAGTCAAACCACGCCAGGGTTCGATCTTTTTCAGGTTCCTGTCTAATTCAGCAATATAGACACAATCTGCTTTTGTGAGTGGTGAAAAGTGTGTGATAGATGATCAGCTGTCTATCAACAATACCAGGAGATGCCTCTGTACCGTTTACAGTTTTCAGACAATGTCAGAACAGGCTAATAAGGACTAATATAGACCTGTTTATGTAGTTCCTTCTTAAGAAACACACAGGCTGAAATTAATTCCAGAATTATAGCAGTTCTGTGTTCGACCTGCAGAGGGCATTCATACTATTCAGTACATCATTCCTATCCAATTGACAGGGAAGGGATTATTTACAGTTATCTCAGTTAGGGGTGCATGAATCAGGAGCTTTACGATACTTGGTTTACTGAGCATACCTGACATCCGTGAAGACACTGAGAACCTACAGCTTCATGTATATGAAACAGCTGAAAAATGCAGTTGTGAGAAGAGTTGTAAGAGAGGGTCAGACATTTCCCTAAGCAAAAGTACTTTGAGCTTGCTGAACTATTTTTTTCATTTTAGTTATAAAGTGTCTTAAGTTATTCTTATTATTAATTTCTAACCCTTTGCACTTTAATAATTTTTACGTATAGTTTGTGCCCAGTGCAAAACTCTTAAACTCCTCCTTAATAAAGTTATGCCACAAACCTTGCACAGAACTTGCACAGAGCAACAAAAGTTACAAATATGAAAATTTTGGAAAAGACATAATGAAATCAATCTACAATGTAGAAAGGTGATACTTTATTTTCTTGGAATGAAGAAGCATAAGAGGAAAAATATCATTTTATCAGGGCTATTAATCAAATATTTTTCAAAGTATTTGTTTCAGTTTTAAATTTATTATGAAAATTATTATTGTTGACGAAGAGGGAGCATGCCTCTTTGGCAGGCTCAGGAAGTATCTCCATAAAGGATCTCCCCATCCTGGAAGTGGCAAGGGCAAGGAATGTAGACTAGCTGGAAGAACAGGTCTGAGATATGGTAACCCAGGCCCATTGTATCAGACAATGGCAACTGCTGAACAAACACTGGCAGGGCAGTATTATTCTGCACAAGAGACAAGCTGAAGCACAGAACACTTAAGAACCTATTCATGAGATAGTTATTGATCCTTGGATGGCTCTGGAAGTGAAGATGACTGTTAGAAAGTTAGCAGTCTCTAACAGTTGAAAATAGAGCTTTAAGAAACAGAGAAAGAAGAAGAGGAGCCTCTGCCTCTTTTTGAGACTAGGCATTCTACTTTTGGGGATTCATTCTTATCACAAGGTATAAGACAATATTCTAGGAAGTCTGTATTCTCAAATCTTCGTTCGTGAAGCCTAGCCATGAGTATTCATTATGTCAAAGTGACTATGAAGTATATAATTGAGAATCCAGGGCACTGAGATGAGAATAAGGTACTTGTCAGGAAGGTCATCTTTGGCAGCAGGCACACCTGTATTGCAGAACACTATTGCTAGAGCTGCAGCTTCCCTTCATGCAATAATCCAGCGTGTATTCATGAAACTGAGAGTGACTGAATGCCATATTCCAACTTCTCAGTGCCTGATAGCTCTCCACTTAGATCCATATATTTCTGTAGTCTCTTTATACTGTCACAAGCTGCTTGACACACAGCTTTCTCCTCTGAACTCTCATCAGCTCTCTGACAAAGCTTATTGACTATTCCTTAGTGAAACTTACATAATAAATATTTGAGTGCACTCACTGCAGATGGTGTGCTAAGACTTGATGCTCTCAATCATATTTTTAATACAAGGGCCTTTCTGCTTATTCACACTTCCAGTAAAAGGGTTTATGAGCCTTAACAATTTTACATGTGACTAGGGTTACAGCCATTGCCAGGTGGAAGAAATTCAGGAAAGCTTTTCTTGCTGACTGACACAGAGATCTCTTTCTGTAGACTCCACCCATCCTTACAACAGGCTATATAATATCAGGCTTATGGTGCCTAGTGCATATATCTAGGTATGGGAGCATAAAAAATACTCTTAGGTCAGTTGGATGAAATTTTGCTAAAGAGATTAAATTGCAACAGTTACCTAACTTTTGTATGCCCTTGGGTAGTGAAAGGGAGGACTGGAGGAGTTGTTGGAACTTGCTGTTTGTTGTAAGTTTGGTGAGGGATCTTATCTTCTTATTTTCTGTGCCATGTATTGCAGATTAAATATGAGTACTATTCAGGCAGGATCTGCTGGTGAAGTAGATCCTGAAGCAAATGAGAGGTAAGATTTCTAGCAGAATTTGGAAAAAGCATTACCACCCTGTGCCTTTTCCACCAGTCCCATGGTGGCAATCATAAAAAGTTAAATAGATTAGATTAGATTATAATTCCACTATTCCAAATAGGTCACATTTTTTGTCGTGCCTATTATGTAAATTTGAGAGTTGACTTCAGAGGTTTTGAGATGACTTTTACAATTCAGTAAAATCTCTGTGTTTTTTCATTGGACAAATTAATAATCTCTGGAAAGTATATTTAGTCCCGATGAGAATTCTCACAAAAAATGATAAACTGTATGCTAAACTAAAACATATAGTACAATCATGTGCTAAGGTTTTTCTGTAAGTTCCAGTGTGCTTTTATCATACCTTGCTTTTACCAGCTACTAATTTTCTCCTTCAATAATTTAAATCTTTTCTGTTAATCTGTAACTGATGTAGACTGTTTAGAAATGAAATGCTACAGTTCTAATCAGATTGCAGTCTGCCATGGCATTTTGCAATGTGTGATACTCGCTGGTATCTGGTGCAACCTGGAGAGATCTCTGGAAAGGCCACTTTGCTGGGTAAACACAAGGAATAAGCTCTGTTGCACAGAAGGATTTAAGAAATATTATTTCACTTTCTTCTCCCCAGCATCAGGTTAAATTTCTCATGGCTTAAGCACATTACAGATTTGTATTGTTCTCTGTCATATCATACTGAACTTGGATACCTTTTCTGTGCTGTACTCTTGTTTTTTACTTGGATGATATTTGATTTGCACAGTCATCAGAGAAAGCTTACAGATTTTAGTCATTTTTAAAGTTACTGTGTACAACTTAGATTCCTGTTTCTAACAGTTAGCTACACGTAGTTGCTACAGCTCTTGAGAGAAGATCCTCTTTACAGCAACCGTGATAATGAATTCTGAACGCTACCCTCGCTATCTCCCCCATGTTCTATTTTGCTGAAGATTGCAAAGGGCTTCTTTTCTTATCATAAGCCCCAGATGTCTAGGATTCTTTCACAGGAGTAACTTTCAAAATATATCTCATGATTTAATTTAGAGTTAAGAAGAGAGACTTAGTTAAAACTAGAAAAATGGACATCTGTAAGGGCAGAACTTCAATACATTACAAAACTGTTACTCTGAAATCTGCCTCCTGGCTTTTTTTCTCCTTCAGCACTGTGATTCAAATCTTTCTTCGAACTTAAACTGTGGAATGTGTTCAAAAATTATATTGAAAGAACCATCAGTTAGGGGTGATCTTTGCAATGATCAGTAACTTTTATTGGTATCCTTCCAGGCACATACATAGCACAGATGGAAATTCTGGTACAAATTCGCTCACAAGATAGGACAGCAGTTCTCAGCTCTCTGCCTTGTGCAGGTGAACAGGCACGATTTTCTGATTGAAGTCTCAGCAACAACTATGCATGAGAAAACCTGCTGTATGTAGCATTAGGACAAAAAGTCTTTATAAAATAAAAAATATGCAAGATAGTATCACGTCATGTATAAAACAACGTACATGTTGTCCACAATAATAAAATCTATTAGGAAGCAAAAATTAAAAAGCTTCCACGTAAATTTTAAATAGTTTGAGATAGTTCCCCCTTACTCATTATTCCCTATCTAAGTAATCCTTCTCTAAGTCCAGTCTTTTACCTGCTTTTGTGAAGTAATTTAAAGAGAAATGGAGACTTAAATAACTATGCTTTTGAAAAATGAGACTTCTTAACAACCTTGAAATCACCTATGCTTGAACCTTGAAATATCAGGTAAATTTGCAACCCTAAGAATCACAAAGCATTTTGATCTTGCCCTTGAAGTCAGTAGGTTGTGACGTCCATTGTGTCTGTGTTCTGCATTGTTGAGTTGGTAGAATAGGTTCTCTTCTTTCTAGACAGTAATTTCCGTTAGATTTAACTGGAGAAGCAATACATGTTTCTGTGATGTGACTTAGAATACAACAGATTCACTTTTGTTGTTTGCTTTGCTTTCAACAGAACATATATTTAGTCTGATTCGCAAATCAGAAGCATCATATTAACTGTATAAGATGTATTCAGGTTAACTAGCAGCAGTTTAAATCTTTATGAATTAGAGTTTACTTTTTGTCAGCTGAAAATTTATTTTGTAACAGATATAATTTATCATAAGAAGGATTTAAAAACTGTTATTTTATTGAAATACATAGGAAAAAATTAATTTTATATTCAGTAATTCCAACCAGAAATTGCAGTTGTCTAGACAATTAGGAATTTAGTTGTCTCTGCCATTTCAGTTTGAAGTACATAAATTCTGATTCACATTTGCTACCTTTCAGGTTTATGTAGGAATGATCCTACTTGATGCAGCTGCATCACTTCTGTTCTTTTCATACATTAAGACAGTAACAAATTTGATATTTTGACTCAGACTGTTGGTCAAAGTCATCAGATCTTGCAGAGTACCAGCATTAAACTCTTTTAGTCTTCACTAAGGATGAGATTGTGGCAAAATTCATATTGCACTTTTCTTTATCCACTCTGCATTTTTTTCATCAGTGGCACATGAAATGGAAAAAAGGTGGCTTGGGAAAGTTAAAAAGAAGTAACAGATATTATTATTGTTGTTGTTGATATAACTATTGTAATAGTTATACAGTCTATCCTGATAGTCACTCTGATCTAGAGAGGGCAGAGTGACTTGGGGATGAAAGCCTCAGTAAGCAAGGTTAACCCTCTGTCCAGCCCAAGGACATTATTTTTACTTGTGCCATGAATTTGTTCCTGCACCTTTGTGTTCCTTAACCATGTAATCTGGCCTTGCCAGACATTTTTACCTGTTGATTCTCTTCCTCTCATCTGAGTCTTCATATTTTATGCTGAAAAATGTCATGTTTCCTTTTAACCTTGATAATCACAGTCTATAATTTAAAACAATTTCCTTCTGCCCTCACAGGAATCTGTCGTCTGAGCCACTGTGCAGCTTTATCTTCCTGTTCTTTTTTCATTCTCTTTAAACGTTTCAAAAATTTTCTGCCCTCGGGCCAAGGATCTTCTAAGGTGCATCTTGAATTACTTAAAACGGGTTATGCAGCAGGGTTCTGTCTGTAAAATCAAGAGACGAGTTAGTTCACTTAAAAAATGGTTGTGTGGCTCAGCTCAAATTGATTTCACGTTGATCAGAGTCAACAGCTGCCTATTTCTCAAATGTAGTTTCATAAGAAATAAAATGATTAAAAAAAAGAGTACAAGCCATTTAAGGTTACATTTTATTTCCCCTTACTTTATCCTGCCTCTACATCTGGGCAGCTCAACCCTGTTTCTGTCTTTTCTCTTTAACTGTTTGGCCTAAATAGACTCTGATGCATTTAATTAGCATATACGTGTTTATTTTTGTGAATCTTAGCCTGGAATGAAGCCCAAGAACTTGTATTTTACTATAATGGCCTGACTTCTAAGGATCAACCCAGTCAATAAGCATTTCATACACTGCTAGGAAGAGATAAAACATCTCCTTGTCCTTGTGCCTTCACTTTCAGGCACACTGACCTCAAAGTTGTTAATGAGGCCATTCAGATCACCACTTTACATAGAGCTTCTAAAGTCAGTACCCAAGCAAGTCATTTACCAGAGCTGTAATTTACCCTCTAACACCACCAAACTGCCTTTACCAGCTCTTTGAATGCTTAAGTGCTTGAAAGGTGTGGTGCATTACAATGTAAAAAACAAGACCGAAGGCAAAATCTTGAAATAGTAATTACAGTAAGTTCAAAGAAACCACATACATCTATAGCACTCTTTTGCCTTTATTAAAAAATGAGGCCTTTCTGTTTTCAAGTCAGACCACCAAATATATCTAAAGAACCACAGAACATAAGAATAGCCTTTCAGTGTCAGACTGAATGTCTTATCTAGCCTGGTATCCTGTCTCAGACAATGTCCAAAAATGGATGTTGAGGGAACACTATAAATGAAGGGAAAGCATGTATACTTCCATAAATATTCCTATCATCAAGCAGTATGTGGTTCAGGAACTTCCTGAGCCAGAGATGGTGCTTTGTATTTAAGAACTCTTGATGAATTTCTTTCCCATTAACTTGCCCAATCTTCTCCAGGAAGAGATAGGGGAGATAAAATGAGTGCTCTTTTAATTTTCTAACCTTTAGTTCTGAGAAAAACACTGGACCTACTCCACAAAGTCAGAAATAGCTATAGTGCTGTTAACAGCAGCTCAGTGGCCTATGGCTCCAGGTAGAATGACAATGGCAATTTCACATCTTGTGGAATAAATGTGTGATGCTGGACCTGCACACTGGTCATGGAGTGGGACTGACTGATGCATTCAAAATCTTTTTGCCATATTTAGTTGAGTTCTTCTTTCCAAAGAAAAAGCTTAAAAATACCTTTAATTAGCTACTTAAAAGCTGAATCTTCAGATGTTTTAATTGTGCGGTTGTACTGCTATGAACAGAATTTTGCAGAGTCTTCTAACTCTGGTCTAATGCCCAAGTCATACCGGGTGAGCTAAGGGCATTTCTTTTGCTGATTCCATACAAAGAATTTAAAGCTCTAGTCTAGCTTTTTTTTAAAAAACTTTATTTTTAATGAAAATATTTGGACAATTTCATGCAACCTTTGTCTCTGATTAGTACACAGTACTTAACTAGAGGGAACTAATAGATGTTAATGTAGAGTAAAAAGCAACATAAACTGCTGCACATATACATAGTAATGAGCATGTGAGGATTCTAAGCATCATTATATTTGTTTTTATGCCATAGTAAACAGAAAAAATCCAAACTAGATTTTTCCCTCCTGTCTGTGTCAAGATAGAAATGAAATTTTCTGAACTGTGACGTATTCAGTGGAGAGTAAGTGATGATTTTAGCACAGCAATTTGGAAGGAAGGAAGATTGAAAGAACAGCATCTCTGATGCCAAGAAATGTGCTTCCTATGGTGTATAGACACAATCCCTCAATGAAAAAAAATGCGAAAACTAGTGCTACAAAATGCTTCATACATTTCTTAAATAAAATTAATCTTAGCTAAAACTTAACTTCTTAAATTACAAGCATTTCAAGATGCTGAATATATACACTGCAGTTTGATAAATCGATAGCAAATAGGTATGGTTACAAGTTATGTTTTTATACAACACACACAAAGGCAAGGCAGCTTTCTCAGTCTGCGTTGCTGGCAACGTATTGTTATGTGTGAGACTACTTTGCTGCTTAATTACCCTCTTCTTGTTTACAGGGTAGATACAGTGATATATACTCGTGGATACATATCAGAGAATAAACTTGTGCTACCTTTGAGCTATCCTGTCCTGTGTACTGCAGTTAAGCATAGCCAAGGAGACAAATAACTTCACTTCTACATATCCAGAAACCTGGCTCTGAAACAGAGTTGTTAGCCTGAGCTGAGCTTCACACAGCTGCTAGTTTCAAACTGTCTTTGACAAGTTTGCACAAGCTGTGTTGGCTACATATATATGCTCACTAACGAGGTAATTCTGCAAGGAGACACTGGCAAACTGCAGAAAAAAAGCAGTCAAAGCTGGGCTTTGAAATTACTTGAAATTATTTATGCAAACTCTCAATTCAGATCACTAATAATTATCAGATGAAAACCTGAAAGAATTTCTGGAACTTACATTTCATCTCCATCTGATGAGGCTTATACTAGACTTAAAGCCACATTCACCTGTAATACATAGCCTTGGCCTCCCGTCCAATGTGTTTGAAACAGTTGTGGGAATTATCACAGTTGATAAACTCTGCCACGTACTCTGACTCAAACCTTCACGTATCTGTTCATGACTTTTATTCATAGGTTTATTGGGGAAAAAAAATCCAGCTTTCTAAAAGCTTAGAACGCTAATAATTTCTGGATCTATGAAGCAGCATATGTGCCTACAGTGTGACTTAAATAGAACTTGGTGCTGTGTTGTATTCTTGAAACTGCCAACATGAGAAGGTGGAATGAGCCTTTTTTCCAAAAAATACATTTCTCCAAGTCCTTAGAATTCACTGTATGCACATATGTGATGAAAATTATCTTTGATTTGTCTGTGCTGAATGTCTCAGTACTACCTTGTGTTTAAAACAGACATGATAAATACTTCCCTTTGGAGCTCAGTTGTTGGGCCCATTCCAGCAGAAGGTCCCCAAAGCACACCTGAATAAGCATGCTGCACATAGAACAGCTTCTCTTTCCTATAGCATTGCAGAGGAGGAGCGTCTCTTCCCTCTCTTCTCCCCATTTATTCAGTTGTCTAATTGTGCTGGTTTAAAAGTTAACCAGCAAGGCAAAATGAACTCAATTCAAAAGAGAGATTTATAAGTCAGAATAACAATTTATTAAAATAATGCAATAAGTACAATTATACAGACAGACAATTGGTTTTAACCCACAAAACCCAAATGTATAACCCAGCACCCTAGGGTATGAACAAGAGTGGTGTACCTTGGCCCACCCCCGAGTCCAAAGCAGAGGGAGAGGGGAATAAACCTGCTGGTGGGAGAGCTGCTGCAGTCTGGTCAGAAGTGGTGATTGCAGTCCAGTCGAGGGTGGTGGTCTCAGTCTGGTTGAAGGTGGTGGTCTGCAGTCTAGTTGAAGGCAGTGGTCTGCAGTCTTCCTCTGGATCCCATGAGAGGTGGCAAGGTTCCCAAACTCCCAGTTATATACTCTCCAGTTCAGGCGGGAGTGCTCAGTCCCTCCCTCAGAGTAGGGAATTCCATAAAAGGGCATGATAATGCTCAGTCCCTCCCTCAGAGAGGGGAATTCCATAAAAGGGCATCAGAGCGGGGAATTCCATAAAAGGGTATGAGGACAGGAACATCCCCCCACCTCGCAGGCCTCCACTGACAACAGTTTCTGGGGAAATGGCATGGAAGGCTATAGAATACACGGTTTTGGGTTGCACCCATCCAGTGATGAATTGGTCCCAGCCGTTCCAACCAGGACACTAATCAAAGCACACAGTTCATAATGTACAAGTTAAGTGTTTAACTCCCTCTCCATGCTTCAAAAGCAGCTTCACATATATCACTAGATTTCACTAAATGTATGTAGCACCTCCAAGGATGTCCAGAGAGAGCATTAGCCCTATAAAGTTACCCAGGCTAGTTCTGAATGAGCTGGCTGAGTACCAAGAGATACATACTTATGCAGCATAAGGCTTCTCCTTGGCTAATACATCTTGTTTTCATGGCACAGTACAACTACAGCAATATAGATTTCAGGACCTAAGATAACTCCTCTACTGATAGCTTAGCTATTGCTACATTTTCTGTATCTCTGTTTAAGAAATTCCCAAATCTCTTTTGGATCTAAGAGTAATTTTCTACTAGAAAAAGGAGATTATGTTTCTTGTAGTGAGATGATATATGATAAAATAAGCTATAAGCTAATGCATTACTAATCAATTGAACAGATACTATGAATGTATTTTTCCTGGAGGTGATTTTCTTCAGAAATATTTTTTACTGTTTAGAGTTTACAGACTTCAGTGTTGAGGATTTTTGCACAGCATAGTTATATGTGTACATTCATATGGACACTCTGTAAATTTAATGCATGGTAGCAATTTAGTGAACTTGTCGTTTCTTCTAAACTCTAGCTAAGACTAACATTTATATTCATTAATATCTGTCCTTCATTGCAACTACTGTGGTTAACATGATTTGAAAGCTTTAGACAAAGCTGTTCTAAAAATAATTAGCATTGCAGTAGGACACTTCATGGCATATGTGATTCTATATCTTAAATCACTCACTACTCAGCATTGTCTGAAGCTTTCTAATATAACTTGGGTACAAAGTTATTCCACGTGAATTGTGAAACTCACTAATTCAACAATTGTTGAAAATTGTTGTTTAATGCATCCCCAAAATACTGCTCAACAAACAAAATAACTTAGAAATCATGACACGTAAATGATAAAACATTCGCTTTGATGATCCAAAGGCAAAAATAAAATACTAGCAGAGTGAAAACATAATGGTAGTAATGGGAATGCATCATGGTATCATCATGCTCGTCTTAAATATGACCTAAAAGGACAATGTATCTCTAAGAAAGTAAATGCCTGTAATACACACATTAGGAGCAAAAAAATATTTGGGACAGTTTTCTGTGTAGTAGTGACTATTGGAAAACCCTATATGAAAGGCAAAAATTACTTAGTCCTGTATCTGACAGTATATGGGGTACCTTTTTGTAGACTTATTTGTACTTCAACTATCAGGCCAAAGTGTTAAACAGACAACTCCATTACTTACAATTTAGAACAACATGATCCATCTACTTCTCAGGGTGAAGCCTGTCTTTGTGTAGATGGCCAGCATAGATATGACCTATGTATAAATTATTTAAAAATAGCATTAAACATAAGGACTAAATAGCACTGTATGTGCAACAGTATTTAGATTAGTGGAATTTGTGGGAGGCTGTGGCGCTTTAATTACTGTAATTGGACTCCATTGCAAAGCACTGTATACCTGAACAAACCTACCTGTAGGGTTATTTTAATATTAGTTTGGGTCACATAGATAGGACAGTTCTAACTTGATATATTTTCTACTGTTTCCTTTTGTGGGATGAGAGAAATAATTCTTTTTATATACAAATAATAGTGATATAAATTAGTGCTATCCCAATTGTGTTGCAAACTAGATGTGATTTTAGCAAATTGTGTAATGTCCGGGCACTGAGGTTATTTAACATGAGAAACAGAAATTATATTTTTAACTTCTCTTTGATGGTAATGTTTTACTAATTAGAGATGTTCCCCCAGCTCTTTAGAAGAAAGGTGTTAACAAAATGCTTACTATTCCTCTTGTGTACTTACAGATGAGATCACAGAATCATAGAAGTGTTTAGATTGGAAAAGACCTCAAAGATCACCAAGCCCAACCATTAACCTGACACTGCCAAATCCACCACTAAACCATGTCCCCAAGTGCCACATCTACATGTCTTAAATACCTTCAGGGAAGGTGACTCCACACCACTTCCTTGGGCAGCCTGTTCCAATTCCTGACTCTTTCTGTGAAGCAATTTTCCCCAATATCCAACCTGAACCTCCCTTGACAAAATTTGAGGCCATTTCCTCTTGTCCTGTCACTTGTTATTTGGGAGAAGAGGCCGACCCCCACCTGGCTGTAACGTCAGACAGTTGTAGAGAGCAGTAAGGTCCCCCCAGCCTCCTTTTCTCCAGGGTAAAAACACCCAGTTCCTTCAGCTGCTGTTCATAAGACTTGTGCTCCAGATCCTTCCCCAGCTCTGTTGCCATTCTCTGGACGCACTCCAGCACCTCAATGTCTTTCTTGTAGTGAGGGACCCAGAACTGAACACAAGATTCAAGATGCAGCCTCACAAGTGCCGAGTACGGGGCTACAGTGTTCTTCAATTAAGTGCACAGTTTAAATGGGCACAAAAACCTGTCCTTGTGCCTACAGCAATACTTTCAATAGCTATATACATGTGTGTGCATGCTTCCCAAAACCTAACCCACATTCTGGAATGCAAACACAAAAAAGGTGACTATTGAACAGGATGTGATGTAAGCTGATTGCCTGCTCTTGTAGAAAAAAATTACATACAGATTTAGTTTTCATTGAAGAAAAGGAAGGAGCATGTAATAATTCCTTGTTTTATCTTTATACTACAAGGGTAAAACCCTGATTTTTATCATGTTTGTTATACTGACAGAATAAAACAGCTCAGCTTTCTAGTATATTTGAATTATGCATCAAAAAATTAATTTAACAAAAAAATACCTTTCAATTCCATATTCTATTTCACACCTACTTTGCACAATATTATTCAAAACAATTACTGTGTGACACAGTATGATTTCCGTGTACAATAGGAGTACATTCTGGTTATATCTTTAAATCACAAAATGACACTAATAACCTGTTATATATTAAGAAATTTAAAAAGATCTTGTAAGCAGACCTTTACAATAGTGAAAAATATTGCAAGGCTCCTGTGGTCTATTTAACACTTCAAGTAGTTTTCACCACATGAAATAATAGGCATACTCGCTTGAAAATCATACTATTACATTTCTACAGCATCTTTTATTCAAAAATATTTGTATTCAGATTTCTGGCAACCTCTTGAACAGAGGAGAGCAACCACCACCACTAAAGCATTCTAGGACAACTCCTGACTGTTATGAAAAATGCCATGGGATATTGATGCTTTTTCAGAACAGGCAGGGCTTTGTTTTTAGTATGTTAAGTTATATGAAAATCCAATAGTTAGTAAGCTGCCTGGAACTTCATGTCTGTACGGAAGAGAAAAGTTCTTCAAATAGCAATTGCAATTAACAGTTCTCATGACATGCGTAACTTGAAGGTTATGCTAACAGTAATCAGAACTGGGTATTAATCTGCAAACATTTATACTAAATATACAGTGGCACCAAGCACATTCACAGAGTGCAGTGGGTGGTGACTTGTCACATGGATTAATGCCTCCAGATAAAAGATTGTTTTACCTCAACCCATCGACAAAAAAATGACATTATTGCAATGGTGCAATTAATAACCTGCCACTTCAATAATTGTTAATGATATCTTCACAAATTATCTTGGAAAATATAGAGAACTTTAAATGTTTTGTTGTGTTTTTTTTCTTTGACTATTCAATAGGAGAGACAATGAATATGTGTGTTAATATCCCACTTGGTATTCTCTAATGCAGTCCTCTTTTTATTGTGTATGAGAGTTATGTTTGTTTTATATGAAAAATGTCTTGAGGTCAGGGCTAAGTTGGAAACTTTATGAAAATAGAAAAATTAAAAAAGAACATTTGCCTCCATCATCATCTTTTGAAACTCAAACACAGAACTCATTTTCTACTGATAAAGAAACAAAATACCATAGGAGTTCAGAATCTGTTTCTAAAAACTAAGACAAATGGTATCTCCAGTATCTCATAAATCCACCTATTTTAAATTTAGTTACCATAAAACTGTCACTTCAGAACATGGCCTGCAGGCACTCAAGTTTAGAGCCTACAATGTTGCTAGTGATCAGTGTTTCAGATGTGTTTAGTTAACAACCAAGATAAGAATAAGAGATGTGGTAATGTAAGAAAATAAGCATAACCTCTCCCCTCTTAAAGTGAGATCGGCATTATTCAGTGAACTGCTTTTTAAGATAATCCCCCAGGCTGTATTGGAAATTGCTACCATTAGTAATTTTTTTTAGGTTATTCCTCTGATGTCACTTTTCTGCCTGGCATTGCTGAGTTTCTATTTTTAGCCCACGTGAGCTATTCTATAGATTGCAATCTTTGTGGCATTAGTACTTGCCAAAACAATTAGACTATAGGATATATTGGTTTTCAAATGAGACTGCAAAGGGATTGCTACAACCATTCCTTATCTGCTGGTGGTGCAGCAAAGTTTATTAGAAGGGATGACATGACACCAATGTATGTCATTATTCCAACTAGTACACAATCACCTATGAGGGTCTTCAGTTCAGTCAAAACAGCACTATAGTGTTGAATCATCTCACACTTTGCAACCTGGGAGTTTCATTACCATTTAGAAGATGTTGTCATGTAACGGTTTTGCCCAAAAAGTACCTGGTTAGAAACGTGAAGTTCTTTTGTACTTAAACGGAGGCTACGAACTGAATGCAGAAAATTACTGTATCCTGACTGCAGAAAAAGTCAACATAACAAAAGAATTTGTCAACCTTCATCCTAATCTAGGAAAGGGCCAAACAATTTGAGGACCATGAGAAAAGAAAGTGGACTGTCAAAAGAGAAAACGGATCAAAAACTTACATAAGGTCTTTAATGAGATTGTTCTTCATTGATCAATTCGTTGAACACTGTCTCTCTGAAAACTGGACCAGGGAAATCCCATCTGACTCACCAGTGATTAATTTTTTGGTTTAAGAAACAAACACAGATTAATGGGGCGTGTCTGATAATGGCATGTGGTTATTCAGGGTGTGAACAACTTCTAGGGTCTGTCATTACAGGTGACTTCAAGTTTAGTCTCCATTGAAGCAGCAAAAAATAAAAGCAGACGAAAATCTTTTTTGAAGAAGCACAGTACAAATCAGAAGGGCATACAGGGAGAAGCAAAATGTTATTAAAGTGCAATATCTATACTGTGCTATATACAGTACTATAGTAGATATTATTAATATTAACATCGAATATTATGAATGTTAAAATCAATTGGTGAATTATATTAATTTTTTTAAGCTATATAATCTTAGAAATAGTCAGAAAAAGGACAAAAAGAATGCAACCTTGTATTTCTTCCCTATGGAGAAAAAACCAAAGGTATAAATGCTTTGCGTTGACTATTTTTCAACTTCTGTTAAGCACTGGCCAAAATATTACCTGCATAAAGTATTTACTGTGCAATATCGTCTCCTGGTCCCACTGCACAGCAGGAAAGGCAGTCTGTGCTGACACAGGTAAGCAGCACGTAACAGCCAGATCTGCTCACTACATATTGCATAGAAAAGCCGAGGTGCTGTCATGCTCAACGAGCAAAGTGAAGATCAGGCTGAAACCGCTCCTGACACCGGTGGCCCGTCACCCGTGACATGGGTATATCGCGGCTCAGCCGAGTCCCGGGAGCACTCGTCAGTGGCACAGGGTGGCACGGCCCGGGTGGCCGGGCAGGACAGTCCCCACCGCGGGCTCTGCGCTCAGCTCTCCCCACCTGTGGGGATTTCGCCTTGCGCCCTGGTGGCTGGAATGGGGAAGAGCTGAGCCCGAGGCGGCCGCCGGGACGCTTCGCTCAGGGAGAGGAATTTTCCAGCCGAGAGGAGCGGCCCTGCCCCCGCTGGCCGCTGACAGCCCGGGGCCAGGGCCGAGCGGAGTCCCCGATCCGACCGCCCCCGGAGGGACAGCCGGGTGTGCGGGGGCGGGAGGGAGGCGCTGGGACGGGAACAGGGAGTCTCTGTGTCTTCGCGTGTGCCGGAGCGGGGAAGGTTCCGCGTTTCAAATTTCTCGCCGCGAAGTTTTTTGTTTGTTTGGGTTTTTTTCTTTTTTTTTTGTGTGCGTGTTTTTTCCCCTCCACCCAAGGTGTGGTTCCGTGAGCGGCAAAAGCCTGGTGGAGCCCTGAGCGCGGCCGCCGCCCCGGGAAGGCGCCCCGTGTCCGCACTGTAAACAGCGGGCAATGCCCGCGCTCGGGGGCGAGGCGGCGCCGGGGGCAGCGCGGCGGGGCCGCCCTCGCCAGCCCGCCCCGAGCAGGTGAGGCGGGGAGCCGGGGCGCCGTGCGGGCGGGTCCCCGGGTTGCGCCCGCCCTGCGCTCCCTCGGCCGCTGGCATGGACGCCCGCGCTCGGCCCGCAGCCGCCCCGCCGCCCTGCGGGTAAGCGCAGCTCACGGCTCGGGCAGGAGCCCCGGCCCCAGAGGGGTAGCGGACGGGGAGCCGCGGCCGTGCGCGGGGCTGGGCGAGGTGAGAGGGAGGGGGCAGCTCGGGTCCGGGAGGCCGGTGCGGTGCCGCCCGGCTGTAGGTGCGCGTTTGGGAAGCAGCCAGGGGCGAGAGGCGGCTCCCTGGCGCCGGGGGGCGGGCGGGCTGTGCCCCTGCCCGGGGCTCCTGCGGCGGGGGCGCGGGGGGAGCCCTGGGCGGGCTCGCAGCGGGGGCAGATGGAGCGGCGCGACCGTTGAACGGCCGCGGGAGCGGGCGGAGCGCCGCGTCCGGAGCCTCGACGGCATCTCGGCCGGTTCTCCGGGCTGAGCGCGGGCTGCTCCCCCGGCCGGGGCTGCGGGACTAGCCCGCCGGGCCGCCGACGCCCTCCTCGGCGGTGCCCGGCCGAGCAGCGGCGAGCGAGGGACGAGCATCGCCGTCCCGTTGCCTGTGCCGGGCTGCAGCGCTGCCAGCGCGGGACCCGCCGGGTGCGCGGCTCTGCTGGGGAAATCTCCTCGGGGAGATCTCTGCGGGTCAACACTTGCCGGAGCATCCTTAGGTGTGCGGAGTCAGCTTCTAGCTCTCCGGGTGAGAGTGGCGGCGGTGTGGGAGCTCTGGGCCCTCCTCGGTGCTCTGGTAACTTCCCACGCTGGGGGGCAAGGAAAATAAATAAGCGGCGTCTGTTGGGATTAGTAAAAGGGCTGGTTTGTTTCTTTCTAAATGTTAGGCCTCTCAGAACATTTGCTTATAATGTGTCAGAAAATGTAACTTTAAAGAATATATTTTTTAAATCTTAAGTAAAACTACCCCAGTTATAGATTAGGAGGAGGATAATTTCTCCTTAAGTAGTCAGATACGTTTGAAGAAAATTAATTTGCTCAATAACTTCAGTAGGAACTTGAGTGAATCAAACTACTGGCGAGACTGCTGGAGTTATCTGTAAATAGAAGAGACAAAATACATGGTGAGTGTATTTTTTAATATAAAGACTTTCTTAAAGCTTCCATACTATATGCAAAAATGAATTACTTGGTTTTCTGACCAAGTGTCTATAGGATAAACAGATGCAAATGATGGCAATTTACTGTAGTATTTGCAGCAGCAATCAAATCAGTTTGAAGTCATGGCTGTAGTGAATATGGAAGACTCAAAAAAGGCTGGGTATTTATTCACTTAAGGCCTTGTCACCATTCCACATTTATATGTAGCCATTGAGAAATGAACTTTATATTGTTAAACAATGTAGAAGGTATAATTACAGAATAGATAATCAATGCACTTTTAAGACTCTGGGTATATAAGCACAGTTGGAAGGACTGAGCGTATAGGATAATAGGGCTTGATTCCAGATTAGGAAGGGGCTAAAACGGTATGTCTTGAAGGTCCTCAGTTTTATGTGTGGGCAGAAACATGAAAACAAGCAAAAAGACACAATTAAAACTTTAGCTGTTCTGACAGTTTCACTAGGCCTGTTGCCTGCCATAATGCTGTTGGGTATAGTGAATTTTGGCTGCTGCTTGACATCTGAGGCAGGAAAAGTAGTCTGTTCCCTTTATGTGACTTCAAGCATCTGTCAGCATCCACATCTCAGTTGTGAGAAACATGTAGCTAACAGCAGTGGTCATTACGTTAGCCCTGCAGGTGTATTTTCAGGCCTTTTATCAGCTCTTCCCGTTTAATTTGGTACTTAGAAAATCAAGTTACCATGCCTTTCTTATTACGAGAGTTCTTTATTGGCAGTCTTAATTATTTCCTGGAGATGGTCTCATTTGCTCATCAAAATGCTGGATTTGAGGAAAAAAATGTGGTTGTACCAAAAATGGCAACTTACAGTTTTACTGAAAATGGTCCACGGATACATTTTTGAATAGTAAGCAGTTACTGTCGTTCTCTGAGATGATAGGAAAAATTGTGCAATCTGGGAAGAATTTCAGTTGAAATAGCAATTTTCTTTAAATGTATTACCAAATGATGTGATATATCTTCTTAACTTGTCTAGCCAGGTTGAAAGTGTTGATAATCTGCAGCTGAAAACTGTTTACCAGTTAATGTGTTCTTAAATCACTATTTGAAGTTCTGTGGAGTAATTACTGCTAACTCTTCACAGCTTAGAAAATTTATTTATGCTCACTGCTAAGAAGGCTAGAGGCCTTTAAAGTGTTTTGTTAATTTTCAAGCACTGATGTTTGTTTAGTCTTGGAACTCCTACATAACTTAGTCACTGTTGGCTCTTCAATATAGAAGATCTGTTATCAGATCTATGGGAACAAGCTTTAGGAAAGGATTCTGTCATATCTTGGAAGACTTTTTTTTTTAAGTACAGGATTATGCTATCCTATTGAAAAATTGTTTATTAAAATTGGTTGTGGATAAAAATATTTGTCTGAATTTGGTGAAAAACATGGCCTTGTTATTCTCACTGTACCTTAACGGGAAACAGGAAAAATAAAATAAAAAAAACCCCCAGCTTCTGCTGTTGTTTTTTTTTTTTAATATGGTGAATAGAAAGTGTGCCCAGCTGGAATTTTTTGGAATATGATGAATAGGAGGTGTGCCTAGTTACTGGCTGGTAATGACACATAGTTTCTTCTTTTAGCAGAAGAAACTTGGCTGGACCTACTTTTCAGGCATTTTTATAGCTCATCTATCTTACCCTGAGTAGCACTCATGACAGTGTGCTCCTGCCAGGCCAGTTGACACAGTCTGCTGCTGTTCATTACAGAGTTGAATTGGCTTTATGTATTGTCTGTGTTATGGGATGATAGGAAAATGTGTGATTTAATACTGGCACATAAAAAAAGTGACTGTAGTTGGTATCCCACCTTTTGAACACAATTTTCCTCCTGTTGCTGGATATTCTATACCCTGGAGTAAATAAGTTTTTACATTACAAGTAGATGTCAGTAGTTGACACAGGATTTTACCATGAACTGTGTTTATAGCTTAATAGGCCATTAGAATATTGGAGCAAGTGTGGATTTAGGTGAACAGAAGATTGATATCCTTTGAAATATTAGAATGCACATTGAGATCCACCTTTAATTCAATTGTAATGAGTTTCTGAGAATTTCACATTATTTCATTTGTTCCCTTAAATCATATTTAAAGCTATATTCTTACTTACAAAATAACAGCTTCGAACCTGCTTTAGCCAAGCAAACCCTCTTTGTTTTGTCCTTTTCATTGTGAGACTAAGGCAAACATGCTTAGCAGATAGAGCTGCTCTCCAGGGGCTGAAGATAGACATGGTTGTATGGGGGAGAGGGCAGAGCCAAAGAGCTTTGGTTTGCCTACTGCCAGAAACACTCCTGGTGTGTGTCTTCATGCTCCCATTCACTGTTGCTTGGCCTAGTGAATGTATTTGAAGAAATTAATAAGGAGAAAGGAGAGAAGTCTTTTTCCCATGGTTCCCAGGTCTGTCTCAGGAAGTGGGAGATGTTTTCAGGAAGAACAAGAAATTTACCTTTTCTCTCACATGTAAACTGTTGAGTTTTTAATCAAATAATTTCAATCTCTGGAGACATCAGCTGTGGTGTAGTGTTGGCAAGCGTCTGGCATCAAGGTTGGAAGACTGATTTGAGCTCTCTTCCTTATGTTTCGTTGAGTTAGTTCACAGCATAGCCACAGGTTTATTCAAGTATAAATGGAAGTCCTCCCAGTTGCGGAGTGTGGGGAGAGACAGAAAGTGTAGCAATAGCTTCTAACCAAGCATTCTATGGCCAAGCCACAGCAGCAGACTGGGGTTGGGTGTGTGTCTGAATTTGCTCAGTTTAGTGAAATTTAGGTCAGGACTGAAACTACATTTTTCTCTTGCAATGAATTAGCTGTTGCTATTCCTCTGTATGCTGTACTGTTGTATAAACTTTTATCAGTAAAAGCAAGACTTTTTGTACTTGTGTTACTAAATGGTAGTGCTAACTAGGACAGAGGTTAGGCTGTCATGGGTTTAACAAGTAGTTCCATCTCAGATGAGCTTCATCTCCTAGACTGAGGTCTTAAAGATAATAGTGTGTTCTTCTTACTCCCATGACCCTGATGAAGAACAACTAATGGAGCAATAACAAAATGGAAAGAATTCTGAGAATTTGTGACTATAGAGATTGCTGGATGTTTGAAGCAGGGAGTTAGCTCCTTGGTGGGTGGATGCCCATCAGGAGCCACTTGAATACTAATCATTCCAGGGGCCAATTTACCAGCTGAGTTTCTCGTGTACACATAACATTTCTTGAGGTGATTATGTTGCTCTTTTTAGTGCATCTACCTTAACAAAGGCAATATCAAATAGTTGCATGACACTGGTGCCATTAACTGAATGTTATGTTTAAACGCCGGTTTGATTCCTCGAACTTTGTCAAGTCTGAAGTCATAGCTGGGTGCCTATGGAGTAGTTAGCGCTAATATTCACTGTTGGAGTGTGTTGCTGTGGGAATGAGATCAAGAAAACATTAGAGGGTTGAGGAATGTGGATACTAGGGTGAAAAAATGTGTGGGAGCGTAATACACAAATAGAGAAATCAGCAGAGTTATTTCAAAACTTTGTCCAAGTGTGATGGTATCCTGTGAAAAAGAAAAGCGAGAGCTAGATCATGAGATATAAAAGCATTTGAGGGGAAGAAGTGCTTGAGACTGGAAGGTGGGTTTTGGTGTCATCTTATGGTAGCTTTTCTTTCTATTGTTACTGGATTTTTTTTGTTTTGAGTTTTGTTTTGTGTACTTTAAATGAGGTCACAGTGTTTATGTAAACCTGAAGATCACTGTTTATTTTGAGTAGGCACATCTGTTTTGGGTGGAATAAGAAAGGAGTTCATTGCAGGGGACCAAAAGCTTAGGTTCCAGAGGAAACTGAAGGTCTTCGGGACTCTTGCCATCTGACAGATAAAATAATTCACTCAGAATATTTTAAAGTCTCAAATAAGTGTTCTCTCCTGTGGTCTGGCAACATAAAAATAGGTCTCATGAAGGCCAGTACCGCTTCTGACTATCTTCATTGTAGCTTGGAAAAAAAAATTCTAAGCATGCAAGTTTTTCTAGCTTGACTGCTGTTGTTTCTATCTGCCACTGTTGTAGTTTTATGTGTGCTGGGGAGCAGCAGATGCCAGATTATCCAGCCAGCCCTTGGAGTTGTAGCAAGGTTATCATGCTCAACTAAATATTTATTCTTTTTTCTAGAAATTAACAAGTCAGTATGACGAGTTGCTCTGTTAATGTAGTGGATATAAGGAATGCCAGGTCTTCTCTTATGGATGCTTGCAAGTTAAAACCGATCTGATTGTGCACTTTCTTTTCTTTTCACCTGGCTCTCACTTGCTTCCCCAACAGCTGACCTGCTACTCTGACTTAAGTTCACATAGCTGCCTGCTGTTTGAGAAAGAGTTGCTCTTCACTGTGGGTATTTGCTGTCACTATGTACTGCTTTAAAACTCAGAGCTGACGTCAGGGCATTAGAGGATGACAAGAAGCCAAGATGTTGGCTCCTAGATTCCTGTAGAGTTCTGTGGCTGTGCCCAGTGTTAGCACAATGAAGAGGAAACTCTTACTGTGCAGTATAGGACAATGGAGAGCTCAAGGGGGAAAACCACCCCTGCTGTTCTGAGCTGTAACAACCAATTAAAAACATGATGATGCTTCACCTGAATTCTCTCCTGAAATAAGGATGCACAATTAAAAACGCAACTCTTCATGAAAGTAGACTTAAATATTTACTAACTGGAGTTCCAGTAGATGTGTTCTGACTTAAAATCTCCATGGTGATAGACTGATGGATAAAAGTGAATTTTTTTTTCATGGTTTAAGAAATGCTTTTTTCTGCAGAACTGGAATACCATGGGAATCCTTGCAGAATTCAGAGTTCCTGGATTTGTTTTTTATTTTCTAGGAGGCTGTCGAGTTCAGAAGGGGCATGTACATTTGTTTGTACCTTTTGGTTGTTGTAAATGATCAAAGTGCAATAGGTAGTTAAAGGATGGATCCCTAATCTATGAAATGTCTCCCTTGGTAGTTTGCATTAATGTCAACTCGGCTGCAAGACTAGAGTTGTCAGGATTGCTATTTTCAGTTAAAGAAAATAGAGTATGTGAGTATTTTTAGCTAGGCATAAGCTTTCTCCTGTGAGAATGCATTGGTTTTGTTGGAAGCTTTAGTTTTACAGAGGTTCTCATTGAAGAAATAGCTTCCAAGCTGTGCTTTCTTAGGTGTGTTTTAAAAATACTTTCTGCATATTTCTTTCATTTTCATTTCTGTTCTGGAAACAGAGTTACGTGGCTTGGAAACTATAGCTCAATCTTATTTAATAACAGATAAACCTCTCGTCCTCCCCAAACAATGCACATGGTCGCTCTATGTTAAACAAGAAATGTAGTGAGCTTGAATTTTTCTCACAGAGAAAGAAACACCCCCCCAACAATCAAAACACCATCCTATCTCAAAGGAACAGCACTAGAAATGTGGGTATTTTTCTTTAAAATTAAATCCATTTTCAGTTTAATATTCCTGAATTATTGATGTATTGATTTAACAGTCTTGTTTTTTTTTCATGGGCCTTAGTTTCATATTGAGAACTAATTTTCCCTTTTGATATTGTACCTGAATTTCATGTCAGATCTTCAGATGGATTTTCTTCCAGAGACTGATGCTCTATACATGAGGTTTAGCAGGTAACTTTTAAATATTTTGCTGTGGGAAGAGCATAAGCATCTTCATCTGTCCCTTTAATACAGACTTACTACTGACAAAGTTATCTGGAGGAACTGTTTCTTCTATTCTTTTCACAAAATGAATTGTATTTTTTTATGTTTCATTCAGTTTGACTTTTAGTTTGCTTCTTTAGTTTGGTTTTTTGTCTGTCTGTGTCCCCTCCATGCCCTCCAGTTTGATGTGCTGGAAGCTTTGCCGAATAAAGTGAATTAAGTAGCAACATTCAAGGATGTGGGACCATCAGTAGAGTGGCAATGGCAACTATGTGTTACTATTGTTCTGAAACTTTTTATACATAGGTATCAAGGTAATTTGAAGGACAGTAAGGAAGAATCTGGTGTGCCAAGTTTGGGTTGTGTTTTTTGTTTTGTTTTGGTGTGTTTTTTTCATTCACTTATTTACCAGTTGTTTGTTTATCATTGTATTGCTCTTGACTTTTGTAAAGCCCAGATCAGTTATTCTGTACTGTCAAACTAGACTGATGAAAGAACTGAATGTAATATTGCAGGTAGAAGGTAATCTCCTGAGGTAGCTGTTGTTTAACTTTCTTGTGACAGCAATGTTGAAAGCTCTTTCTACTTGGGAGGAAAAATGTTTTGTCTCTGTATCTAGTAAAAAAAAGAGGAGCCAAGATGTCTGTTAATAACAAAGTTGAGAAAACAAATGTTTTAAACTTGTCATGTTGGGTTGTAACCCCTTGAAGCAAAGATGAAGTACATCTTTATTTACTAGTAGCTGTGGATTTAAACATTTTGTCCTTTTCATTAGAAATTAATGTCGTGCAAAGTTAAATATGTAACCATTTTGACTTTGAGAGAGTAGAAATGGATGGATATTTTTACTTCTTTAGTTAGTAAGTCACCACACTAGGTGTGTGTTAGTTGATGATGATAGTGCTGTAGGTGGAATTTCCAGAAGTGGAATTTCTGATGACTTTCAGGCATTTGTGTAAAATCAGAAGTTCAAACCATGCCAGAAATCTGGGCTTTGATTTTTTTTTTTTTTAAATTTTTCAATTCAGAAACTTTAATTCCTCAGAAATCAGGTACCACTATATGTTGAAAATTTTCCTAGGTTTCCAAACTTATGAATTTTTTAAGAATTATTGCTTTTTCTGTTTAATCTCTGAAGTCTCCAGACATAAACTTTTCTGTATTCTCTCACAGTCTCTGATTCATGGTCTCTGACTTCCCCTTGCCTGCAATTTTGATCCTCTCCTTCCACCCACATTACAAAGCAGCCTCACTAATTCCATCCTTGGCACCCTCCTTGAGCTATATTTACCTCATTTAGTTTTAAAAGTACTCACTGCTTGGAGAAAGTCCCTTTTTGCTGAATCTTAGACTTCAAGTAAGTTTATAACTCCACAGCTACTAGTAAAAAAAGTACTTTGTTTTTGCTTCAAGGGGTTACAACGCAGCATGACAATTGGACCTTTTTAGATTCTGACTTTGTGCATTCTTTTAAATTTTCAGATTTAAGAGGAGCTTGGGCCTTCAGCTTGGGCCCATCTAGCGTGGGACTTTTTTTTTTTTTTTTTTTGGTATGTGTGTGGCTCTCCCTGTATCTGATTCCTCCTCCCCAACGTCACTCTGAAACTATAGATTCTACTTATAAATGTGGCTTTGTGTTTAAATATTGCATGTCACATTTTACCAAGCGTAATGCATCTTATTCCCTTGTACTTATATGGGCATGGAGACTATTTTTGCCACAGTGTTTAAGGGGAGAAGGGTTTCCCAGGCCCTTTCAAATGGCCCTTAAAGCAGGGTCATTGACTGTCTTTGCAGTTGTTGATCTCATCTGCTCACTTATCTACAGCTGAGTAATGCCTTGGACATTGCAGGATTTGGAGCTGAGGTCTTAAGGCAGGCAGTGATAGCTAGAGACATTAAATAGGATTTTTTTTTCTTCTTTCAACTAAATCAGAGTTTACTTAGGACTTTGTTGGGCCAGTAGCAGTAATTTTATTAATGTATTATATGCTGTCCTTCCTCAGAATTAGGTATGTTTAATTTGATGTCTGCGTGACAGGCTATCAAGATGTTTGTTGTAGAAACGAACTGATGGAACTGGGTCAAATGTGTCTTTATTCCTTTAGCTTCTTAATGCTTCTCTTGTTTCTTGATGGTTGACTGGGGTTTTTTGAGGGAGTAGGGAGAAGGGTCTGATTTTCTGCCAAGCGATAACTGCAGGGTTCAGAGGATTTTGGAATCTAGGTAATTTGGGTGTTTTGTTTTGATGCTTCTTTTGCAGTGAAGGACACATATTCCGTCCTCCACCATAGGTATTGTCGAGATATTCTCAACATGGCAGGCAATGCTTGTTCACTTTTGTAGAAAGGCAATGTGAAAATGTAGAAGATATGGAAAACCAAAGCATTTCATAAGCACTTCTTCAGAGCTGGTTGGCAATTGTGAGGGGTATAGGAGAGAATCTGAAGCGGCTTATTTTGGAAAAGTAATAAAGATCTGACATCACTGTCTGAACTGCTGGAATCTCTGTCTTATTTCTAAGCATCTTTGACTGTTCTCGTATTTCCACTGCCCAAACATTCTTACAAACTTTCCAGTCTTCCTCCCAAAATACACTACCCTAATGCATCTTTATCCATAAATCTCAAATGAGTAAGGGAGGAAAGAAGCACAATAAATTGTAAATGTTAAATGAAACCTTAAAAATATTCAATGGTTTATTTAAAAAAAAAATGGAGATTTGGTACTATGATAGTTTTAGAAATATTCAAGCAAATCAATAGGTTTTTATTTTTTTCTTTCTGGTGGTGGGCTTTAAGATACCGCTTATAGGCTCCTGTTGTTAGATCTTCTTCCTGCTTTCACTTACCTCAAAATTTTCCTGGATTCTGTAGTTCCAATATGTAAAGCCTGCCAGCTAACAGGTTTACAGGATTTATTTTTTCTTAAGACTGTTTGCCAGCTCTTAATCCAGAATAAGATTTTATGTTATAATTGAGAATGTTTGGAAGTAATGACACATAACATAAATGCTGACGTCATCCTATACAATGCCAAGCAGTATTTCGTATATGTTGAGTGTAGATGGAAATTGTAAAATTACTTGGTACCCTGACTGAGTGGTCTTGTGGAAAGACCTATATAGTGTCAGTCACCACTCTGCCTCCCTGCATAAGAGGCTGCTATCCTGCATGCTGTCTTCACTAGAGAAGAACAGCTGAATATTTCTTCACCTTTCCTGATTGAAATCTGTCTATTCTCAGACAAGCTGATACTGTGTCTTCCTGCTCATGGTGTAGAGATCTGCAGTAGGAAATGAAGTGTCCAGTGAATTGTTTATTTTGTAAAAATGTTTGTCAGAGCCACCTGGGAGAACTTTAGCAACTTAAGATAGAAATACTGTTGCAAAATTCTACCCTAGTTAATTGAAAAGTGTGCAATTTATTTGCTAACAACATACTCCTGTAAAGGAAAAATGGTTGAGTGTATAAAGAGTTCTTCTGTTACATGGAATCAAAAGCTCCAAGGTTAGAAGTAATATTTTAAAATGTTTTAACTTTCATTTTAAAATAGTTAAAAAAGCGTAATGAGATCTGGAAAACTCTTATCTGCTCTTATTGACCCTTCCCACATCCTGTCACATCACATTTCACATCTCAGTCATACACTGAGTGTTTCCCTGAGTCAGTTTGTGGTATCATGTGAATAAATGCTCAATATGGTAGAAAGATCTCCAGTCTGTTTGTAAAAGAGCATGTGATGCTTTTTCGAAGATAAGAAGGCATAGCTAAATATGGCATAGCATTGGTTGAAATTGTAAACATTCAGTCATTTAGCTCAACTCATTAAAAAAAACTTTTGGCTCCTGATGGTAAAATGAAATCCATCAGAAAAGGTGAATCACATCCTCAAACTGACGTAGCTATACCAGTATTATGTACCATTGTGTTTATCACTCAATTAACAAATATTTTCACTGAAATATTGAAATGACAAGGGAGAAAGAAGTGGCTTGGTGACTCTTTATGAGAAAGATCAATTCATTCAGAGATCTGACACTGGATATGGAGATTCATTCTTCCTCTTTGCCATTTTTTTTGGTTGATTGGTTTCTGGTAGTCATTGAATAATTAACAGCAGTTGCATACCTTTCTACTCCCTTATGGCCTATCTAGGTAGAAGGAAGTTTCCATGTCTTGTTCTAAACTGAGTAGGTTTGCTGCTGCTGTTGAACTGGTGGAATGGATTTGTTGCAGCTTCTTTATATCCTCTTCTTCAGTCAGAAGAAGCCAGTGATAAACTGTTGGTCATCATGAAAGTCTGGGGTAATTCCTTTTTCTCTTTTTAAGGTTAGACAAGGCTTTTGGTCCTTTGCCTGTATTCATCTTAGGATATTCTTGTAGTTTGGGATGTTTTTGAAGTGTCAGCTTTGAATTTCTGGATCCAAAGAGAGCCTTTCTGCTTTAAACTGACAGCAATATGTTAGTGACTTTATATCCATGTAATAAAAGTTTCAAAAATTCTGATCGTTGTCATTTTATGTGTGTCAGAAGAACAGCTGGATGTCTATTACCCACAATTTGAGTCTCTTCTCTGATAAGAAGACAGTGTTCTTTCCATGGATTTCCTCCTTTGTGCGGCATTCAAAATCCAACCCATACTTAGTGGGAGAGAGAAAATGTGGCACTTAGGAGAGTGGGCTTTGGGTTACTGGCACTTGAAGTTTCACTCAATAAGGTGAAGGTGGACTTCTGAAAAGTTCAGAGTTTTCAACTGAGTTTTAGTGTTCTGCTTCTATGATCTGTGTAGATAGCTGCCCATGTAGTTTTGATCCAGATTGACTGACTCCTCTGATTTTCCACGTGTTAACTTTAGTTTTATGACAACATTCTGTTAAAGCATTGATCTACTGCAGTTAAAATCAGAGAAATCAGGACAAATTTTGGAGAGATTTTAGGAAATGAACTATCTGCAGCTTGTCCCTGACCTAGCTTCTACCACTAAGGACAGGAGTAGAAGCTCTGGCCTAGGTGATGTTCTGATCTGCATACCTTGTCACTTTGGCTTCTTCTGCTGTAGCAGTGTTGGTGTAATTTTGCCTATTCTTCACCCCACACGGCCTTTTTTGGCCGGTGTAGACAAATCCTAGGTTCTTTATTGCTCTTGAATGGGGGTCATTAGTTACTACATAAGAAGTTGGCCCTATATGGGTATTAGTAATTGCCTTTTTGTTTTCACTGAGATTGTACTGATATGCTGCTTACCATTTTGTTGAGGATAAATGGATGAAAAATGTTGATGTCTTGTAGATATAGCTAACAAAAGTTTCCTCATTTTTTAAGGTTTTAGTGATTTAATGTATTCAACAAACACGAATTTGTTCTAAAACTGTTTTAAACAAATCCAGTGGTTAACAGTTAAGCACTCTTGGTCTTTCTATTTCTAAAGTGTGACAACATATGAATGGCATGTTCATGAGTTACTGCATGGTTACAGAGTATGAGCATATAAATAATTCAAAAAGCTATTTGGCTGGTTACTTTCATGGGTAAGAATGTGGAAAATACTGCATTTCTGACAGGATTCTGACTGTTGCGATGACACAGGATACAGAATTATTAAATACACAGAATAATCTGGGAGATCTCTAATCAAATGTTTTAAACATATATTCCTTTAGGCATTTTACAAAGATTTGCTGTTATATTCAGGGAAAACTTGTAAATCCAGGGAGAACTTTACAGAGATGGTGTAAGATATCGGGAATTTGTGTTTTAAAGGCTTTAGGAGATCTTACAGCTTAGATAATTTGAGCAATATTTTTGTCCTTTTCTCTGAAATCCATAAAGTAAGAAATTCCTTTTTCTGTGAATTTTCTTGGGTGGTTTTTTTTTTTACATGACTTCCTGGGTGGGAGAAATGTGTTACTATTTTAGTTAACATTTATAAACTTAAGTAACATTGTTTCAGAGCACTTGGTATGCATCCATGTGCTCTGTAGATTGGGTTGGTATCATGTAAGAATTTTCATAAGGAAAGAACCAGGAAGATAAAATACTGCTAAGTTGAAGGGTGCTGTTTCTTATAATGACAAGGCACTCAGTTATAGGGTCTGATAAATAAAGCCCATAGACAAACTGCCCAGCTGTACTTTAAGATGAAAACAGGATGTTGGTTGTATTGCTGGAGAACTGCAGTATAAATCAAAGGATATGCTATTATTGCTGTTTAAGGAAGCTGTACTCCCTTAGAGTAGTTCTGTATATAAAAGAATGGTAATTGCTAAGCTTATCAAGGACTGGCAGTTCTCCTTTTCCAATTGTGACCTGGTGAATCCACCTCTAGCTCATGACTTAAAACGTTGCCAGTTATTTTAATCCTCTATTCAATAGGACAAACAGAATGTGGTTATTTTTATCTCTTTATGGTGCTTAGAACAAGTAGAAAACCCCTTTGCCGTATTCAAGTCAAAGGTGGTTTTACTGAGGGGTATGTGAATTGTTTCCCCAGTGCCTGTTAAACCCCGTCAGTTCAAGCTGTGTCCCATTAGTCATGGCATCTGGAAATGGCCAGGTGGTTTTCTCCCCTTGCAGGGTCTCAGCTTTCCTTCTACTCAATGTTTTTGCGAACAGTTCACTTATAGGCCCTTTAAATTTTTGTTTGATAGCCTAAGCCATTTTTTGTTTGTTTTTTTTCTTTTCATATTCTCTTTTAAAGTGCTTCTTTGCCCCTATTGCACTCATTGTACTGTTCTACTATGTCTTAATGCCGACTGGAATGGTGTTGCCTTTGTTTTTGAAATTAATTTAATAGTTTTTATTCTTCTAAGCACTATATCCAAGTACACTTTCTCTCCTCAGGAAGAAAGTATGCCAAAATGCTTTTATGCTTTTGATTTCCATCAGTTTATTTTTTCTCTTCAGGGAAATCATAGAATCATAGAATTGTTTGGCTTGGAAGCGACCTTTGAATATGGTCTAGTCCAGCCCCCATGGTAGATCTGTAGTACACTGTAGGGTAGCCGAGGTTGTTATTAAGGAAATACAAGTAAATTTCTCTTTTGCATAAGTAGCTGAATCTGGAACAACAATGAGTATATGGACAAAGGTTATATTGATATTCCTATAATATAGATATGTTTTTATAGAAATTTTTTTTATAAGTCCTCAAAGCTGGAATTGTTTTGGTAGAGTGACTTTAGCATAGCAGTTTACGCTGCTTAGTAAAGAGTTGGCAGCCTCTTAGTATTTGTATTCAAGTGCAGAGTTAGCTTCCCTGCAGTAAGAATCCTGACCATGAATCAGATTGGAAACCAGTCCATGCTGCTGCTGGAAGCAGAGGAACAAAGAGCCTGATAAGAAAGGGAGAAGGCAGCAATGGTGAGTCAGTTGTGCAGGACTGTGCGGGAAACCAGATATACTTCACTCCTGAAAGAATCTTAACTCTTGAAAGCTTTACAGCATAAACTTAGTATTGTTTTAATATCAATTGTGCTTTATACTGAAATATAAATTCATTTTCAAATGTATAGTTTTCATGAATTTGACATTCAACATGACCATTCCATTATTTTACCATCATTTATCTACATTTTGCTAAAGTTCTGTGAGAAGGATGTTGCAGGAACTTCTTAGGCTTATGGAGGCTCTTGGGGTACCTATTGGTATCCCCTTTTCATAATTTCTGATTCCTTATTATACCCACTTTTAATTTTTTTTTAAAATCATAAATGTTGATAAAATAACTTTATATTAAAACTAGGATTTGACTGTATTCCAATAACAATTAATGGATGTATTTTTGAAGATGTAAGGCCTCTCTAATCTGCCTCTTTCTGCTTTTTCACAGGGGTAGAATAGGAGGAAGAAGTCTCAAAATCTTGAGTTTGTTTATTTTCTGTACTAAACGGTTGTAGGTATTAATTGGGAGTGAAGTATTTTTGTTGAAGCACAAGGAGTTCTGTAGTACAGATCAAGTTATATTAGATGTAGTTAGGAGGATACCCCATTATATGTAGAGATAAATAATTTCTATGAAGGGGAACCTTTTCTGGGGCCAGAAACTACTTTTTTAAAAGATATTTGTTAGTTATCAGATATCTTAGTGTCCGTAGCAGTACTTTATTTAATAAGGATAGGTAATGATTTAGGGTTGACCAGTGATTTTGGAAAATGCATATAATTTCCCCTCTGGTTATTAAAGAAAAATTTTAAATTCTAGTTGTTCATATAAATGGATGATGTTCTTTAACAGGCCAGAAGCATGGTTATCAGGAGACATGCTGTGGAATTATCCTGGTGTGACCTTGTAACTGGTGGATTTGAACAGCATTAAGCATTTTTGAACTGGTTCAGTTCTCTGAAGGCCTCTTAATTGTACTGCCTGTATTCTTTTTCTTAAAAATTCTAATGAAGTGGGATGTATTCTGGGGTGCTTGTCTCAGTTACACACTCTCACAGACAGTTCTCACTGTGCAGCTGTATTGTACCTTAAAATAATTGTGATTTGTTTGCTTGTTTGTTTTTTTCTTTTAATTTTGAGCAAGTACTACAACTTTTCATCCACAAAGCAAATAGCTGTTGCTTTTGATTAGTAACTAAAACCTTGGCAAGTATGTAAATTCCTCAGCAGGGCACTGGTTTTGAAGAGCTACTTATGTTCCAGTGAGAAATCTTTTGAACAGATTGTTTTAGAACATGTGATTTTTATTTTTCTTTAAACTTTTTTCCTGCTTCTGTACTACATTATCTGCACTGATTTACTCCTTTCCTCCAGGAAACACATTTGCATTAAAGATCCGGCCTTCTGTTTATTTAGTTCCTGCTGCTTATTGCTTCCATGGGGTCCTCTTTGACCTTACAATTAACAGAAAAATAACTGATATCCTGGGAATTAAATCAAGAAGAAATTAAAATTCTGATGGATTCTTTCACTGATCAAACTTCCGTTTTGACATACAAAGGTCCTCAATAATAAAAATAAATAAAAAGATTAAAAAACCCTGTAAGGAGCATGTTTTTTGTAGCACCTCTGATGCATCATGTAAGGCTTTAAACTACAAGAGTCAGGGATACCACTGGTTCCTATTGTTAGATGTTGGCTTTGTCATAGAAAAAGTTCAGTATTTTCCGGAAGGTGCTCTAACCTGGTCTGAACCTATTTTTATTGATCTGACCTGTTTTGACTAGCTGACTTTTAGGTAGAATAGTTGCATTGCACCATAGCATTTCACAGTCCCAGCTGATACACTGACTTCTATTTTAATTTGGTCAGCTGGGGTAAGGATTCCTGCTGCAATTAGTGCAATACTGAAATAATAGTAATTATAAGAGATCATTCAACTTGCTTTTAAGCTTAATCATATCCCGCAAATCCAGTGAAATAAATTGTATTATTATAATTTTGTTGGAAATAAACAAGACTGGTGAGAGATAAAACTGCCATATCAAAGAATTGAAAGGGCTGACCTCAATGTTGTCTGCTTAGTGCCACTTCAAATGTCTAGGCTTGGTAATTTGCGTATAACAGTGTCATGTTCAGAGGCACAGGATGCTGAGAAAGGAAGGAGATGATTTGCATTCCTTAAGTTTCTGTAAGTGGGAGTTTCAGATTTGAATTTGGCAATAAAATACTGAGATTTTTCAGAAAGCTACATGATAAAAGAGGATGGGCTACCAAGGCTTGCAACTGGGTCCTTTGGCAAATAAGCTTGTATGTACCTTTTCCAAAATGGAAAGGCCAATTTCCTTTGATCCTTTTCATATTTAAAAAAATTTAAAAGTATATGAACAGGAGTGGACAACCTGAAAAGGCAGTTTCATCCCTCCAGTGAAGAAGGTAAGAACTTGGCAGTGTTCGGTTTATGGTTGGACTTGATGATCTTAATGGTCTTTTCCAACCTGATTTATTCTATGATTCTGTCGTTTCCTTCACGCAGTCACTTAGCTGCATCACTTAGCATCAGTTGTGATAAAGTTATGCTGTCATGTAATTCGGGCTAAAAAAAAGGCCTTAATTACTAATTTTGAAGATAGAGAACTGACGGCTCAGCCTAGCTGTAAAATTTGTCTTGCAGTTTTCTCAGAAGCTTTTGTCATTGTTTTGATTCTTTGTTTTTGATAGTCACCTGATATCCTTATTAGCCACCTTTGACACCAGAAAGCTAATAGTATAAAATATTTTTAAAGGCTGCTGGATCATACTTGCAGTCTGAAAAACTGTTTCCCATAGTCTGCAATGTTACCATGACAGAGATACTCCCTGGTCAACCCTGTTTCACATCAGCAAATATGCAGAAAATGGAATTATGAGACGATGGTGAGCTTGAGTAACCATGTGACCACATGCACAGAAATAGTGCAGTGCTGGGAGGTGTTTTATGAACATCCATTATTTAGCCATGTTAGTTTTGTTTCTTGGTTAGCAAAGCAGCCAGGCTGCTGGTGAGTATTTAGAAGGTGTGTCCTCGTAATTCATACTGTGATTAGCAGTGGGATCCACTGAGGTTGTGTAGCCAATGGCTGATCCTTAGATGGAGAAGATGGTGAGAGGTCGGTGAACCTTATGAAGAGGAGGAGGAGGGTGAAGACATCCAGAATCACTCAGTCTGTTTCCTCTGTCTTTACCTGCTGTAACTCCTAATTTGACAGGTGAATTCTGATCTCTCCTAGCAGCAAGCCACAACTTGTTTGAGCCTCTATACATATATGAAGTGACAAATAGAACTGTAGCCTATTTTTCTGGTCCTTCTTAATATATCTGAGTCAATACTAGACCAGCTTTGTCTAACAAACTTAATTTGTGGCTGTCCCAGAACTTTCAACACAGAGTCACTTGTGTATTATGGTAGCTGCAGTTACATGATTACAACAGTTTTCCATCCACATTCACTCCTTAGTTCTACTGAAATTGTTAAAGAAGTCTTTGTGACTTCTGAGCAGAAACTGAGTAGAAGTCCAGGAGTGGAAGTAGTTTTTTGATCCATTAGATACTATTGATAGCTGTTATTAACCTGTCTTTTAAATAGATAATAAAATCAATTTATTTCTGCTAGAAAAATACTGAAGTCATTTTTAGTCATGCCAGCAAGAGACAGAGATGGGGCTTCTGCATCATGGTTTTTGGACTCCTGGGACTGATATGATGATAGTAGTCACCTGTCTAAAGCTTTTAATGTGGCAGAATTTGTACTCATAAGGTAGTTGTGTACTGTTCAGTGAAACAGACTTTGTGTGTGTGTTTAGTTTATGCTATGAAGTATACCATACTAGCAATACAGATATTTTTGTCTCTTCTGGATTTTTTTTTTGATCATGGAGTAATTGGTTGTTCATTTAAAGGAAGACATTTGCGCTCTAAAAACAAATTACACATATGCAGCTGTGTAGCCAAGTGACCCAGAGAAAGTAAGTTCCCATGATCTGTGTGTATGTGCAAGTGGTGGGGACCAGAACTTGTTCTTTGTCCAACAGTTCCGTTGTGCCTGGCCTCAAGGGAACATGCAGCCATGCTCCTTGTGCTGTTAACTTTCCATGGGAATGTAAGAATGTGCCTCACAGTGCTGGCTAAGAATAGCTGTGTGGAGGGTTTTGTTTTGCTTTTAAAAATTTCTTATATCTAAATTCCTGTGGGTTGTGCTGAAATTTGGGCTAAATGTTGATTGCAGTTTGAGGAAGGGTGTAAAATTGTGTGATACTGTGGTTGTTAGGAATTGGACATAAATGTTTTGAATTGCAGTGACAAAAGCTATGCAGCCATTTAATTTCTGTCTTTTATGTTCTTGAACAAATACTTCTGTTCAAAGATATTTGAAAAATGAAGGAACTATTTAGTCATCTGCATAAATAAATAGATATGAAGTTCTCAGATACCTGAGATGTGAAAACATAGATTATATTTGTTTGTTTTATTTGTTTGTTCTACATTGGGTGAGACAGGACTAGGATTGACAGGATAGTTTGTTTGGTATTTGATTTTATTTAAAATTTTAGTATTTGATTTTTTATTTTTTTTTTCCCTTGGAGATGTTGTGTGTGTGTGACCTCCCATCTAGACCTGAAAATTCTGTAATGGCACATCGTAGACCAAATGCTGTTCCAGTACTCATGACAAACTGTGAGAGCTAGCATTGGCTAGTTTCAAAGTTATGATTAGCAATTTGATTTTTAGAAATACGATAAGCAAAATTAACAGTTTAATTGCATAAGTTTCCTAGTGCTGTCCAGAGACGTTATTCCAAAACTGTGCAAAATATGTACAAATTAACTACAAACACTTCTCTGTCTTAAGTAAGGAAAATAAAAAACAGAAGAATACAGAATTCAAACAGAAGACATGCTAGTTACTTCCATGTATCTTCTTACACACAGCTTTCTCAAAGTCCATACTTTTAAAGTTATGGCCTTGATGAGCAATGCACCTTCTTCCCGAATTTGTCCACTTTGATTTAGCTTTCTATTAATAACGGTATAGGTGTCAATAGAGGGGAACAGAGAAGCTTATTTGAAGCACTTTTAGATTGCATCCAGTGTGTCTATTTTTTGCTTAAATAGTTATTTTATTTAGAATTAACGGACTTCATTTCCATTAGTTGCATCAGCACATGACCTTGGAGTGTTATATGCAAACAGTGTCCTGGTTCATGTAATTGATGAACTGGGAAGTTACTGTATGAAGTGTTCTAAGTATGGTTATGCAGTGTCTACATGCCAACACTTCCGCAGAAGCCTTTGCTTTCCCAATCCGTCAGAGGAAATAATAATAGACAAGTCTTTACAGTAGTATTTTCCTTTGTGTTCTGTGGTTGGCTAGTGGGTTTGTTTGTTTGTGTTTTTTGAGGAGGAGGTGCCTTAATTACTTTTCTGTTAAATTTTTCTATTACATTTTTAAGCGACATTGACACCAGGCACTGAGGTTTTGGTACCAAAATCAGTTTATCTTATCAGGTCACTAACTTTTTAATTTAGTATTTGTCGGGCATATGTTCTGAAACCATTTACTAACACATAGAGTGCCTTAGTGTAAGAGTCCACAAATTGGTAAATAATATACTCAAATCAAATTTGTATAGCTTTGGCAATCAATGCTATTACATAATCATCTACTTTATCCAATGTTAAAGTCACAGCTATATTGGCATATTTCTTTGCCAATATATTAATGTCATGCTATCTAATAGCAGAATAATCTCCATATATAAATACAGGGAGCAATCTTGTAGCAGAAAGAATGGCTTATGTTCCACTTGGCAGTTGGAACAATTACCAGACCACTCTTGAACTTCTGTCTGAGGGAATAAAACTTTCTGTTTTTTACAATTCTTGCCCTCTGGAGTAAGAAAAATGACAGGAGATGAATTGGTGTTCTAATTTATATTATGGTGCAACTGAACTAAAATAAAACTTTTTGTTTATTTTCATTTGTTACTAGAAACATCAAAGGAAGACTGTTAGTGATCATACTTTCAAACTGAAAACTTAGAATGAGGACTTCAGCAACTGAAGTGGTTGTGCATAGTCATATATTATCTGTTGGTTCAGAATCTACTTAAATATCAAATTTATACCTTGAAGGGACTTTTGTTTTATAAAGTAGAAAGTAACTGTTGCAATCTTGGATGACCTCCAAATCTCCTTTGAAAATCAGTTTCTTCACTAAATGAACAGGAATTGCTTTTCTTGCAATTGTTTTTGCTTTTAACTCAAATAGTAGGGATTTGAAATTTGGGGTAAAAGCAGCCAACAAAGCAGATTAAATAGACTCTGAAGTCTAGCTTTGAAACATTACTGTAATAAATTGTCTATTTTGGATGAAATGATGTATGATTCTTTTATATATAAGAATGAAAATGTTTTAAAAGAATGTGATGGTGTTGAATGCAGTGTTAAGACTTTTTCATAGGTTAATACTGTCCTTCCTCTCAGAGGAAGAGAGAACTGTCTGAGATTTTTCCGTCGCAACATTGATAAAAAATCATGGTATGAAGAAAATTCTTTAGCTTATGTATGAAAATGCACATGCTTTATGGAGATTTTCTTCTTAAATTGTTCCAAAATGAATTGACAAACCCAAAATAGGTATCAATTCCTAACCTATCTTTACAATAGCAGTCTTGTCTTAATGCTCTTAAATGCCATTTCATTAATTTATAAAATACTCTGAAAATTCTGAAGTAGGTGTTTCTCTTATGATGTGATTTATATCTAGGGATATTTCTTGCTGGACAGTACAATGCTTGAAGGAAAACTAATTAACTACTCTCCTGTTTTATGCAGATGGGATTAGATAAACTCTGATTTACCCAGAAAAGAATAAGCAGCCAAGTAGTTTCAAAATACAGCCTACCTCTAGTGCCACCCTGTGGCTTTCTTTTTTCATGGCTTCTATTAAACCAACCAGTTTCTCTTGCCTCATCCCCAGAGGCAAAATTACTTGTGGACTTGTAAAATGTCTGTGCTCCTGGCTGCAGACCTGGTCTAACCGAGATAGTACAGCACAGTTTTTTGCCTAACTTCAGGGTTATTTATCCCTGCTGAAACGTGCTTAGATGGAGAACCAGGAAAAGGATTTCTGAGCAATACCAATTTATTCACCTACCACATCAAATCACTGAGCAATGACTGGCTTGGTCATTGAAAAGGAAATATCACACTGGAGCTGGAAAGTAAAACATGTCAATTCTCAGCAGTAGCTTGAAGGACTGCGTTAATTGGTCTCATCAGTTCCAGTGATGTTATGTGTGCAAATAGTTTATTTCCAGGTAGTCAGTTTTCTAGGAAGATGGTTTACCTTTACAATTAGATTGTCTAGGTAAGCTCAGCATTGCTTATGGAGACAGTCGATATTATTTTGCATTTGAGACATCTGCATTTTTGTTGACTTCAACTGAAGGATGTCAGAGAGACTTTGTTTTCAAAAGCAGCATTATGCTTTGAGGTAGTAGTGCTTTGCCTTGGCAGGGTAAGTACCTGTGTGTTCAAGACTGGCTTTCACATATGGGAAGTAATACAGTGTTGAGGATATTTCACGCCAAGCAAGTGCACAGGAAGGAACTTTTCAGCACTGAACCTGTTTGGCATGCTTTGGAGAGGAGAACTTGTTTTCTTCCTTACAGCCTGCTTTGCTGTGAGGATAACTAACATCTCTGAATGAAAGGCAGGGTTTTATCTATCTGTATTTTCTTACTGTCATTCTGTCAGGGAACAGCAGAACACTCTCTCTTCCCCTTTCTGTCCAGGTGGGAGCAGTAACATCACTGCTCAGTGCAGGCATCAGCAGCAGTTTGCTGGGCTTACTGCCACAGCCCACCATCCCTCCCCAGAAGCCCAAAACCTGGCCTGCCACTCCGTAGTCCAAGCACAGTGTTTGATTACATTTTTGACTGTTTAAAATCAGTGCTTTCAGTGTTGTAAGAGTTTTTATTGTAATACTTTGACCATGCTTTCTATGTTTTTTTACTGCAAAAGTGTTTATTTTAACAAAAGGCACTTCCCACACTCGTGTCTCTGTTCTTGGCCTGACGGCGTTGCCTCCGTTCCCTCGCTCTCACAAGCACTTGCTGCCTCTGCCCCAGAGCTGCTTGCTGAGCAGAGGCAGGATGAGTGACTAAGGGACAAATCAAGTCTGGGCTGGCAAAGCCTCAGCATGTGTTATTGAGACACCTCTGGACTTCAGCGTCTTCACTGAGGGCTTTGTATTTTTCTCTGATAGAAACGAAAAATGTAAGAGCTTGGTAAGTATAAAGCTGTGTATTTAATGTGTCTAGGCTTTCTCTGGTAAGCAGGTGCTTACAGTCACATTTGTCTCATAATTAAAAAAGTTATACTTGGCCTTTTCTAGAAAGTGAATATTTCTTTTTCCCAATTCATATATTTTGCATGTGAACTGTAAGTAGATGTGTATGAATTTGGGGTCTGAGTTCTTGCAGAATCTTAAAGCTAGCAGTGGAAATATCTGATACTAATGTCCATACCTGTAGGTTGTACTGTTTGTTGCAAAATCTTGTACTAAAGATGGAAAGTCTTTAATAGTGAGAATTAAAAATTGAATTTTCTTTTCTAGTGTTGGCAGAAAGATTTTCATTCTTTGAAAAGAAGTGTTGTGCTTTTTTGTGTATTATTTTTATTATAAATGCAGTAAATATCTAAGCAAAACTATGAACAAAAGGCTTAAAAATAAAATGCTTAAAGACTGTACTTTATTATTGTAAAACGGTTATGAGTGGTTTAATACTTGCAGTTAAATACATGTTTTTAGAAGTCTGGATTTCCACATGGGAACAACCAAAGGTAGAAGAAGTGGATGTGAGGGAAAGCAACAGAGAAGGTTTTGATTACTTGTCTTTATTTAGGAAGCTTGTTTGCTCTTTCTAACCCGCATCAGGCTTCTGCAGTACTGGGCATGTGTAAACTAATGTGTCTGTGATTTAAGGTGGTTATTGCAGAAACTCTTCAAGCTGCTATAAATTGCAATGGAAGGAGCAAGTTAATTGTACTTTAGATTTTGGGGTTTATTTTTCAAATGACTCAAATGTAAGTCATGGATAATTCTGAATGCTCTTTCTTAAAACAGAAGACACAATACTGAAATGTTGAAATGTACACATGCATGTACATTCTTGTGTATCACAGGTCCTGACTTGAGTCCTTCCTATATTAAAATTTTGCCTGGGGAAAGGTCTCAGTTCAAGACTTTAGATCACAAAAGGACTGCAATTTTGTTTTAAGAAAATACAATTAAAAACTTGTATACTTTGTATCAAATTCTTGTAAGTCAGCCCTGTGAATAAAAGCCTGTTAGTGTTTCTGATGGCATTTCATTTCATGGTCAAAGAAAATCTCTGCTTGCTGTTGTGAAAGTAAAATTCGTGACTGTGCTGTAAGCCCTTGCCATATCTTTCTGATAGGTACTTTTGTTTATGTCTTTCTTTAAAGTAAAATTAAAAAAAATGGTCACAAGAACTCACCTGTAAAACTTTGTCTTTAGGAACCTTTATGAAAAGATGCTTTTTTGTTTCTACAAACAGCCCACAAGGGGACAGGGAAAACAGAGCTAAAAACCCAAACACCCCCCTCCCCCCTCCCGTTTTGATACATACTGTTCCTTCAGTTCTGGGATATGCTGTGTCTAACTTGGACTGTTTGATGTTTGATAGAAAAAAAATTGCCAGAAATAGCCACTTACTGTAACTGTTCTCCTTTCTGTTGAAGGCTTGCGATGTTTACAGGGCTAAAGTAAAACACTGAATCATAAAAACTTGGTGTATTGCATTCCTAAATTTCAAAGTAGATACTATCAGGTAGAGCAGACCAAATGTTCTGTGACTGGTACATAACTACAATAATATGATGCTTTTTTAGCAGCACATCAAGACAAGACTCCTAGAAACACTGGTGAACTTACTATGGCATCAGAGGTCTCTTACTACATGAGGAAATATTTTCCTTTTTCTCTTTCTTTTTTTTTTCTTTGTGTCCACCAGAGCTCAGCTTCTTTAAACTGTGCTGTTGGAATTTCTTCTTTCCTCTGCTTTCATTAATTTTTTTTTCTCTGCAAGGTTTTTAATTTGATAGAATTTCAGTATTTGTAGTCCATACAAATAGAAGTGTTTGAATACTTGTATCACTTCTTCTTTTAATCTTTTCTGAGTTGGTAGAAAATCAAGCTGACAGTCCTGCTATGTGAAGAGCTTTTAAGAACTTGGGATATATTAATATACAAATTTTTTTTAAGCATATTTTGTACTATTGCACAGAGAAGACAGTCTGCACAAGTGGTATAGCACTGTGTGGGGAGCTGTATACCCATGCAATTATCTGGAGTGCCATCATGCAGGATACACAGGACCACTGTGGGGGGGGGATCAGTCCCAGCCAGCATGGATTTGTGGAAGGCTTGACCAACCCAGTGTACTGCTATGACAACGCCTAGTGGATGTTGTTTACCTGGGCCTTAGTTTGTTTACCTTAGTAAAGCCTTTGACAGCATTTCCCACAGCATTCTCCAGGAGAAACTGTGAGTGGTCATGGCTTGGATGGACGTACTCTGTGCTGGGTAAAAAACACATGTAATAGAGACTGAGTACGACTGGAGCACTTGTACTTCTGAATATTAAGTTGGTGTGATACGATCCCAGTTTAGTTGTCTGTGATACTGATTCCAAAGATATGTTTTTATCTGAATTAAGTAGCTTATGTGTGTGCATAGTAAGTAAGAAAGAACACTGTATTTCTTCCTCATTCCTGTCTTACGGGTAGTAGGGAACCTGAGGCATATTCCTTCCCACATGCCATCTTTGGATGTCCGAAGTCCAACCATGGACTTTTGCTCCTCAGACGACTTCTTACCCCTCTGGAATGAAGGCCTTCCTGTAAATCAGTTTCAGCTTCTGTACAACAAACTCTGCTCTGAATTGTTTGATATCGTAATTAAAAGGGGAAGACTTTTCATTACAAATTTTAGTACTTACCCCGGTGCAATTAACTGTATAATTTTTCCATTGTCTTGTGTTTACTTCAATTTGAGGAAGTACCTGAAACTTACATGACAAAGTTTATAACTGTAGTAGAATGTTTGCTTTTTTCTTTATTTTTATTTTTTCTTTTTATCATCTGATAAGCACAGGAACTCAAAAGATTAAGAGAACACCACACTGTTCTGAAGAATGGAGTGAGGGAGTGCTGGATGAAGCAAACACAAGGTGTCCTTGCTTCACAAACTGTTTAGCATTGAAACACTGCAATTATTTTTAACTTCTTGTTTTGTAAGGAGAAGAGCAAGTGATACTGAACTTGACCAGCGGTACAGATTTTAAAGGCGGCATTATACTACGTGTAAATATTCAGAACAAGAAACTTTTTTAACTTCTCATTAAAGCTACAGCTAAATTTTTCACAGCACCAGTGCCATAAGAAGATCTGTCAAAAGTACAGACTGTTCTGTCAGGGAATGGATATAATTATGAAAACTTGTATGTGAAACTGGATCTGAAAGTTTCTCAATTAAAACATGGGATTTTCCAGAAGAAAATCACTGAGGGAGTTTTATTTTGTCTGTCATTTTCTGATTAACTTTCTAGGCCTCTGAGAGTGATTTAAGGAAGCAAAGTAACTCATTTTGGAGCTGTAATTCTCAGATCTCTAAAAACATAGAGTTTTTTTTCACTTTTTTTTTTGGGAGTATTTGACTGTTGAATCCCTTAGTGACATTAGTGTTCCAGAAAGTCTTTGTTGTGCATGGCTCCTGCTTCTGCTGGTTAAGGAAAGTAATACTGTTTAAATTCTCCTTAATGTTGCCTAAATAAATTGTTATCTAAAGAAATGTGAGGGCTCCAGAATCTTACAGAATAGTTATCAAAATAATGGGATTCTTAGAGAATCCAAATTCTCTTTCCCTATGGTTCTCTGTCATAAGTGAGTTTGGTGGGCTTAAAAGATATTTTTAGCATGACAACTTTTAAATAATTGGATACTGTCTCTTTTTGACTGTGTAACTTCAGTCACAACTCAAGTTTTCCACATTATGTTCCTTTCAGGACGGTTTGGCAGTGGCTATCCTCTTTTGAACCTCCAGCGCTTCAAAAAGTTGTGTGGTTGTTTCCATTGGTCTGTGCCCCGTGACAAGGGTGTCACACGTTCTCAATGTAGTTTTCTGGTGATGTGAGTTAAAAAAGAAAAAAATTCAACAGCAACATTCAGTAATGTTTTGGGACCTGGTTCTGCCAAGTTACTGGCTTCCTTGTTCCACAGCACCGAGCGCGGGTATTGGTTGTGTGGGGGTGTGGCTGCACCACCCAGGGAAGGCATGGCTGGGGGGGGATGGCTTGGGCTACAGCCTTAATCTTACAGCATAAGTAGAACAGTAATGAAGGCACCCTGTCATCAGCTGGTAACTAGTTTGTGGCTATTGAAATCCAGGGTGGTTTTAGTGCTGAACTCTACATCTTTGACTACTATTGTAGTCATAGTGTTTTATAATGCAGCTTGCAGCTGGCATTGTGCCACCTTGTGATTATAGCAGCAGCTTAATTTATGGAAATAACCTGAATACAAGATTTGTGGTGATTCTATTTTTTTTGTTCTCTTTCTAGATCTGAGATTTAGGGATATCTTGGTGTATTGTTAAGCATATATCATATTTCAAGCTTTTGCAGAGGATTATAAACTGGCATTGCAGCTGTAGACCAGTGGTTGTTGATCCCAGCTCTTCTGTACAATGTGTTTGCTGTAATATGTATTGGAAGACTTCTCTAAGTTGGTATCTCTAAAATAAAAACAAGCTGAAACCTCCCAGAGGTAGCTGAATTAGGCCTGTTCATGGCTTTCCTGCCTACACGCTCTGCTAAATAAAATAATACTGTTGTTTCACAAACAGGGAGGGTTATAAAGGTAACTTTACTGTGACATTAAATCTGTCTTGAGAGCTTTCCCAGAAATATGAATATAGTAATTATATGATTAAACAACAAGGAAACTTTTTGGGTTGTGCACTTCCTCAGGCTATTAACCTAACCGCTAATTAACCAACAGGAAATTCCAGACCTGAAAGTTTCATTATTGCCATACTGAACTGTGAAAATATAAGTGTGTTAATGAGGATTTCATTATAGCCATCTGTAGCTTGTTTTTAAATTGTGTTAAGGCAGGAAAAACATAATATACCATCTGTTACCTAGCTATATCAAGTTGACACAAAAAATATTTGAAAAAAGTCCCCCCGTTTACAACCCCTGTTGTCTCTAATTTCTTATCTTTTATTTCTGGCAACCATGAGCCCCGTGGCAGTACTATCACCATGTCGTAATGTGTATTTTGTTCAGTTTCAGTTTTGTTTAGTAACTTCCATATTTGGGGGGGGAAGAGATGCTGACTTCTCAAAATGGTAATTTCTGAGTGATTATTGACCCCTTAATTTTGGTGTCATACTCAAAGTCATACTCTCAAGTATGTCTGAATCACCAAAACTCAGAAGTTGAGGATTGTATTGTAGTTTGCATTTCTTTTTGGTTTTAAGTGAATAAAGCTTCTGGATAACTTCTATTAGTATTCTCTCTTTCTCTGACCTAGTGAGCATGAATTGAAGCATTTTGCTCATCGGACACTGGGGTTTTTGCCACTTCTTAACCCTTGTGTTCCTCTATAGAGCTTAATCAACACGAACGTTCCCAAGTCCCTTGATTTGTGGTTTTCTTTGACCCTAAAAATGAGGGAAGTTGTAATGTACTACCATGTACTTACCAAGAAATATTATGGATTCTTAATTGTCAGGTGTCTGTAGGTGTAATGGAGCCTCAGGTGAGAAGAAGGTGGTGGTCCCATGGAAAAAGTTATAAAAATTGCTCTCAGGGGTGCAAGAGAGAATTGGCACAGAAGAACATACTGAAACAATGTTGAGATAGTGAGGCAGATCTTTAGGAGCTGTGATGAAATAATGACTCAGGAAGGTAAAAAAATGTGCCAATGTTTGCATATTACCTTTTGTGCTGGGTAGAGAGAGAAGATCTAGAATGTGAAAGTGAGGATAAAAGTTGTAATTGAGGTAGAGAGGTGAAAGGGTCAGGCACCAGTTTAAGGGAAGTTATGATGTCGATAGGCGGCCCAAAATATGAGTTTGTCCTTTTGTCTGCAGATGTTTTCTGAGTAGGCACACTCTTTTTGTTCTGAATTTGCACAACAACTAGGACAGCTTTGGTGAGGTCTCTTAAATGCTACCTTAGTATTCAAGACAAACTATAAATTTGGTGGCTGAATTTAAGAACAGAATCTGTTTCTCTGCAGACTGATGCAACAACCACAGTTAGAATAAAATGAAGAATTGTTGATATAGCAGTGTATCTACAGTGTAAATGTCTTAAGGCTGTAAAAATATAAAAAGAGTCTAAGGGCTGTGCCGACCAAACATATGAGGAAAAGCCAACTGGCACAGTCATGCTCATCTTTTAAAAGACAAAAAGCCCACACCCTTCTAGGGAAATTGAACAACATGCCATAAAATGGTAAACCTTGCAAGGTTAAATAATTTGACCCAAAATAAGAACAGAGATATGGGAAATGGTCTGCTATGAAGGTGAGGGGCTGCCACCTCAGAGTTCCACAAGTATCTGTGCTGGAACTCTTAGTTCAACATGCTAATAATCTACAAAAGCAGCTTAATAATGAGGTGGCACTTTGCTGACAGTAAAAAAAAATATTATTCATAGTAATAAGAGAAGACATGACTGAAGACTTGCAGAAGAATTTTACAAAAATAAATGGATAATAAAATGAGGTTAAATTCACTTTAGATAGACTCAGTACAAATCAATTTGCCATGTACATTAGCAAAGGAATAGAGAAGAAAAGAGAAAACATGATTTTGCCAGTGTATAAATCTATATTGACAATCCAGTTATAGACTCTGTCATCTCCAAAAGGATATAATAAAACAGAAGAAGACTCAGAGAGAATCAAGAGGGATGGTCAAAGGTGTGGCTTTCATATAAGGGGCATGAGAGCTGAGAGACCATGTCATTATGTTCTTAGATTTACCTTTTGTACATGTACTAATTTGTTGTGTTTTAACTGTTCCAAGTAAGCAAAAAGAGAACATGCAACAGAATTGTTTAATGATGATGCACAAAATCCTTAAGCCAAATGTTAACTAATGGTAAAATAATTAAGTCCCTCTTAATGTTGAGTGATTATACAATCTAAAATCTACTTTCCTTGTTGATGTGTGACTTGCATAGAAAAACAAGTTCTTGGTCTGCTTCCAAGCCATTTGGAAGCCTCTTGTCTATGCTCTCTTCTCCAATTCTTTTTGATATAACAAAACTATTTGCCTGTCCCTGGAGACTTGGCTGTGTTGGTCCATCACAGATGAGATGTCATCTCAGTAGGTACAAAGCAACTGAAGAGAGAGTATTTAATAAAGCAGGAACTTTATCTGGAGGAATGCCTATTCTTAGCCTAGTAATCTAGGTTTCCTGCTATTCTTGCTGCTTTCAGACTTCAGTTTCTAAAGGATATTATTTTAAAAAATAATCATTACTATTTCAGGGTTAGATGAAATATCAGATAGTTTTAAAAAACAGCCTTTTGTTTATAACGAGAGACAATAGGTTCAAAGAGCTCTCAGCTTCACAGATATGTCTCTATTGGGGATTTTTATAAACAGATAATTCTGAGAAGCTTTTCCATATGCAGATAATTGATACACATTGTCTGGAGTCTAGCAGCCTATTGGGCTTTTAGAGTTGTGGTTTGTGTTTTTTTTTTTTTTTTTTTTTCTTTTTGTTTCTCCCCTTTGCAAAAGTACTAAATGCTCTGGGTAATCACAGACAAGTGAATCTGAAGGTATTAAAGATCTAAAAACGAATATTGGGAAGGTTTTGTTTTGTTTTCCTCACTGGTATATACAAGTCTTCATGTCCTTTTGGTCTTGGAAACAATTATATGGATTATAGATCATGAAACATCTGTAGTAAAATATGACCTGTACAGGGACGTCTTTAGAAAGTGTTTTGTATTTAGCACTACAGCATCATTCTATTTAGCAAAATTAGATGGTTTGCTTCTTTTAAAGTATACACACAAGAAATAAAATAAATCTCAGTTTATGGTCCATTCACATGCATTGCCTTTTGTTGCTGATACAATTCAGTTGATGTTTCATTTTTAGAAGTGTTTGCTACACAGCAATGCCATAATGAGAACTTTAAGTAGATAATTTATGAAAAAATGAGAAGCAGTTTAAAATTTTAATCCAAATTCTTATCAAACTTTTAAACCTTACATGGTGGTTTGGGTTTTTTTTTCCTAATACCCTGTGTAAGCTCTTTTCATGCCCCATCTTTTAAAATTCCTAACATTTTACCTTCCACAAGTGTTCTAGGAACTAAACCAACCAAACAACAACAACAAAACAATTAAAAAACTCCACCCACACAACCAAAAAAAAACCCAGTAGTCCATGCTGAGTGATATTGGTGGGGGAAAAAGTAAAAGTAACCTCTGTGAGATGCAGGGGAAATAGCCAGGTACATACTTGTAGAAGTGGAAAACCTTTCCTTTCTTTCCTTTCAGGCTATCTGAAATGTTGGGCACGTGCTTATTGTGGTCAGTAGTAAAAAATCCCATTGGTCACTCCCTGAATGAAAGCCATATGATTTTTTAACAGTGATAAATTTACTGCTTAATCTGTGAAAACCATAAAAAGTAAATTGCTAACTGGATAAACAGTATGTAAAATTTAGTACTGCAAAATAACAGCAGGACTAAAAAAATCAGGTATTTTATTACTGTATTAATTGTATATTTCTAGCTATAGCCCTTAGACCCAGATAGTAATTAATGCCTCCAAGTGAAATTCTCAGTGTTTTGTCCTGGGTAGGACATACTGGCCATAGGCAATATCTTGGTGTTTTAGCCAACACTGGTACCCTGTCTACACTGGAACTTTTGCTACTGGCAGTCTTGTCCTGCAAGCCTGGCTGCATCTGCATTATTGCCCTCCCCAGATTATCCAGCAAGTGAAATTGCTTCAGGGATTTTTATTCTTTTGTTAATTTTTGAAGTTTGGTTGCAGAGGGCAGTCGACTTGAATACAGTCAATTGATCCGATTGTTTGTTTCGTTCAACCTTACACAGGTTTAGGCAAAGCTGACTTCGATTTCTGTTTTGTCTGGGATGGGTGACAGGACTTCTCAGGTAAGAAAGGTTAGATAAGGAACTGTCAGTAATGCTGTTCACTCAGCACACATGCACTCAGGCAGATGTTATCCTCTCACTGAAGCAGTACTCAACCCACTTCGAAACACATTGTGGCCTGATACAGATCTAGAAGCAACGTTTACAAGTGATAGAAACCTTCAGGATGTTGCCATTGATGACAGCACTTGCCCAAAGAGTTTGTTGACTGCATTCCTTCCCACTCCCTGGGCAGACTGAGCTGTAAGCAGTCCTCACATGGCTGTATGCATTAGGTTTGACTTTGGGAAAAGGTAACTGAATTGAGAATTGCTTTTAAGCAGCTTCTGGTTTTAACTGAATATGAGGTCAGGCTTCTGTAAATTATCCTACTTTAAACACTGCTGAGTTGGTTGTTTGTTTTCCTGGTAGCATAAGTATTGTGCTCTTGTTTGTGAAATTGATTTGTAAAGATCTTAAGCTTCAATAATTTTGTAGGTAGTACTGATGATCAAATTAACTGGATGTAAATGGGTATTTGCCTTTGCTGTATGAATATTCTACTAATCACTAAAATTTGCTCACCTGAGCTGTTTAGTTTGGTATCTTACAAGCGGAGAAATGGAGAAAGCTAAAATGCATGAAGAGAAGGATGAGTCCTAATTCTAAAAATTCCCATTAAATTTGTTTTGCAAAAATAAAAGGGGTGCGGAAAACAGGATTGGATTCTTTTTATGATATAAAGCCACAGAAGACATAACAAAGCTACTTAATACTCTCTTTTGAATTGGCTGAAGTAGATATGTCAGGATTACAGGCTATACAAATCTCTAGATGTACTCTGTAGGCTGTTTGGTCAGGTGGTGGGATTATAAATAGGTAGGCTTACTGAGGTCAGCAGTAGCGGAAGGAAGCAGTGAGCTTGCCATGCACACACACAGTCCCTCCCTTCTACCTCCATATGCTATTGAAAGAAACTCACCTCATATTAATGGAGAAGAACCTGTGTTATGTTGAAGGTAAGCAGTAGTAGTATAATCAATTTTAGCTATTATTCTTCCTTCTCCTTGTTTAGATGATCAGCAGAATGGCTTCAAAGTAATACTTATGTTCTCTTACTTTTCCTAACACTTGCTGTGAGAAAAATATTTACCGATAATTATATACCTGCAGCACCATACAAGTCCTTGCTCTTTGAGGGAATGCAGAATTCATGTGTAGGGCAGTACATAAACTGCCAGAACTTAAATACAGACCTGTAAGAAGAAAGAATAATTCATGTCTGTTGTCCTTTTTCAGACAAAGCATGTGATTCTTTTAGTCAAAGACACAAAAGCTTTTTAAAATCCCACTTCTGGCTCAAAGATGAGGATGTATAAAGATCTATAAATTTATTCAGGTATACAGACTGCTGAAATTTCAGTGGTACATTTCTGATAGAGAAGCTGTTGCATATTTTATTTTAAGTTGATGATTGGTGCCTTGAAACTTAAATGAGGTTACTGAGATTATTTTAATTGAGGAATGCTGTTATTTCATGGAGGCTGTAAGGTTTTTCTGATTTCTTTTATTTGCTTTCTTCTGATTTTGATCTAAAATTTGTTTGGAAAAAAACCCACTAGTCGCTTGTAATAACTTGCAAAAGTCAATTATTTTAGTGTTTAATATAGTAGAGTCCTTGCTGTGTATTCTGTGTATTCCTTGGATATTGTATATCTCTTTCATTTATCATGGAAAGCATTATAACAATTTTGTGTGCTAAATGGACTAAGTACCTAAATAACTGCACAAAGCCAAGATGCACTTGGCTAACAGCAACAAAGAAAGAATTTAAGAAATAGAGTTCAGTTGAACTTCTTGTAAAAGTCTGTATGCTACTGGCACTAAATCATCTGTTAACGTGTTAAAAACTCAGCAGTGAAGTCTACTGGCTGTAAACTTGTGGTAGTGAAAGTTGAAAAGGATGTGGGTGTGAATACAGGAGTGAAGTGTAGCAGTTGGAGAAAATTATTCATCAGCATAGTTGTATGGGAAAGGTTCTTTACGTTCCCCAGAGCAGACTGCTGATAATTGTACTAATTATTATATAAATAAGAATTTTTTCCTACTTTCTATTTAATGCTGAAGTTCTGTACCTTTTTACAGAAAGTGCAGAGGCTTTCTAATGGAAGTAATGGGTCGTGTTACCACCATCATGCAGGGAGCCAGTTTTCTTCGAAGAAATACCTTCTTCCTTGTCTGTTGCAAGGATCCAGTAAGAAATGGATCCAGGGGATTTTGAGTGTGCCTGGTACCTGTACCCAGGTACCTGTGTTGGAGGCATGTGTGTATGTGAGGGAAAAGGGAGGGGTCCATATTAGCCTCTTTTTGCTCTGCTTTTCTTTCCTTACCTTTCCCAGCCTCTAAATCCATCCAGTGCCAGCCTCCAGTGTTACTTCTAAAAAATTATTTTGAACAGGAGAGAAAAGCAGCAGCAGCAAAGCTCAGTTAAATTGACAATTCTTACATCTATTGATGTTCAGAATAGCAGCTGAAAAAGCCATGAGCAAAGCTAGGTGTTTCATCTGCAGGCTTTGAAAAGACAGTGCTGTTATACCTGCTTTCATGGCTGGGAGATAATGGCCAGAGGGACAGATTCAGGTTTTGTTCTATTTGAGAGCCCCTAATTGAACTTTCTTACTAGTCATGGAAGAAAAACATCTGTATGAGCAACCTTTTAGCAGTTCTTGAAAAAGATTTGAGGGTTTGTTCCTAGCGGAGGTGACATGTGTTTGCCTGAGTTTTAAGTATTTGTTAGATTTATTAGTGTATCAAAGGTTAAGCTCCCCCTTTCAGATCAAGCTGCTCTTTGTTTTCTTTTCCTGTTTATTCAACCAGTTATATATTACTCAATTACTGTTACAGATTTACTGCTTTCTCTTGCCTGCACTCCTTCCATTCTGGCAGGCTGTTTTCATAACTGCAAATATAATAAAGGCTAAGTGAGTCATAGGAGGCTTTAATAGTTTTGAATACCATTCAGATTTTTTGTTATTTCTTTTGGTAGCAAATCTGGGTTCCTTTTGGCATTTTTTTTACTTTATGAAAAGGTTGCAAATAGATTTGAGTATCTGCTTACTGCAGAGGTATGTCACACATAGACATGCCGAGTTTGTATTTGTATTTTGTCCTATTTTGTATTTTATATAGTACAAATACATATATTATGCATTTTTATTTTGCCCTATTTACTTCAGAAGTCTAAATTCTTAACCTCCCTAGAAGTAATGTCATCGGAAATAATTTTCCACGATATTTCTTCATTTGTTGTTTTTGGTTGGTGTTTGTTTTTTTTTAGGAGAAAAAGAATTACCTCTCTTGGTGCAACAGGATGTACTGGAATGAAATTTTTGTATCAGAACACATTTCTATAATCCCTCAATAGTAATAATAAACTTATAGTAATTTATAGGGTAAAGTGTCTTTTTATCCTCTGTTGCCTGCTAGGATTCTGAAGCTCCTGGCTGTCTTCCTAACAGCAAGGCAATTCTTATGCCTAGACAGGAGCTAACCATGTTTCTTTGGATGGTACAAGATCTGTGCTCAGGAGTTGGGTCTTTCATATGCTTTAAGTGAACTTGAAAAGATCATTGTAATATTAGTTATAATTTGGCTTTGGAGGACAATGACTGAATAGTTTTTCTAGAAAAGTTTTAGATTTGTACTTTCATTAATTATATGTTTATACTGGAGTTGGTGCCCCTTTAATGCTAGGAGGGGCACAATTGAAAACATGCCCATCATGCAGATCTGTGTTTACATTGCCTCTGAATTGCCCCTTTTTCCTTTTAATAAGAGAAACATTGCATGAATTATGACTCAAATACAGTCACTTCTGTTTTCAAGACTGCCACTGCCATGGGGACAGACAATCAGAGGGGGCAAGTGTCTGTTCCAAATGGTCTGGAGGGAACCAAAGGATTCATTTGCTCCTTTCTTGCTTTTAGTGTGAACCAGACATCCGAAGATTCCATTAAGCTTTCACCTTACTGTCATGGTTACTGTCCTAGTTCTGTGATTTATTTCTCTCTAGTATAAGACTTCCTGAAAAAAAAATCTTTTCTTCAGAGCAATGAGGCTATCTAGGGGGTAAATCCACACATCCCATGGGCTAGGGAAACCTTTTCTCTAGCAAGACCTTTGAAAACATGTCCTGATTCCAGGGATGCCTTATTTTCTTGATCCAAATTATGTATGAAAAGACAGTGGAAATGCATTTTACTTTTTGTTGTTTGCTGGAACCTTTCTGAGTAAACCCATAGAGATAATCTTCAAAGATCACTTTATTAATACTATTATCACCCATAGCTGTACTACTGCCATGTCATTTTATTTATCAGTTGCACAATGAATTATTTTGTTGGCAGAGCTATATACCCAGTGCCTTATTTCTAGTGCCATCTCACTCTTATCTATTATTTTTAAAATACGGGTGTTATTTACAATATTGATATCCTTTCAGTCTTGGGAATCTGTATAGACAAATGCACTGTAAAATACTCTAGTATTACAAAAGATTTACAAATTGGCTATGTTTGTTCCTCTACCTGGAAACTGAAATTAAAATGTGTTTCTGAACTATTTTTTCCTTGGTACCTATTGAGCCACCTGCTAGACACAATATCCTTACAATATGACCTCAGAGTGTTGCCCAAATAACTGAGAGGATGAGTTTAGAACCTGAAAGATCATAATTCTCTAAGGAGCATGTACAGCAAGTATTTTTCCTTTATTTTGTCCTACATGTATCATAAGCCTGGCTTGAAGGGATAACCTAAGAATGGACAGTGTTTGACGCTCATTGATCCAGAGCTTGATCCTAACATCTAGCTGGTGCTTTTATAGTAGAAATAAAGAGAGAGATTGTATATCAAGCAGTGCTATTGATGTTGAGATAAAAACCTAGTGTCAAGGCTGATAGTCATGTTATATAGATGCTATGACGCTGGTACAGAAAATATTTTGGCTGCTAAATGTTAAGGAAAAATATTAGAATACTACAGTATGTTTAAGTTAAAAGTAACCTTTTTTGCAGCGCTTATGCCATCCCAAATTTTCTATAGAACCCTGTGTGCCAGGTAATAATTTAGTCAAGATGAATAGAATTTTTTTTTAAAGAGGTCTTCTATTTATATGCCTGAAATATATAGCAGTGATTTTTTGAGTGACTTGCCTTGGTAACTTCAGTCATTTGCTGGACTATGATAAGCGTAAGCAGATCAGATAGTGATGCTGCAGTTGTCTCCAGGGATTTTCCTAGCAAGTAGTGTTTGATTTTGAAGACTTGCAGTGAAACCATTAACCCCAAACATGAAACAGAATAAACTTAGTGTAGAAGACAAATTTGTTCTGTGAGTATTAAAAATGAGTATTGGTCTGGGAATGCTTATATGTGAAACTAGGGGCCTAAATATTTTGTATACCTGTTGGCCAAAACGGATGTATCATTGTAAAAAAAAATCCCAAATTGATGTTATTAATGTAGGCCTGAACTCTTGTTTGAGAAGATTATGTGAGGTTTTGGCAGTCTGCTACTATGATGTGGCAGTGAAGCAGCATTATTGTAATAGTTAAAAGCATTATAATCATTGCTTGGGGTGAGAAGTCAAAGACAAGAAAAGCTCTAGAAGAAGCTTTATTGCAGTGGCCTTTTTTCTCTCAATGTAATTTTAGTAGAGTTAGATCCTTTTCTGACTTTGAGTGAAAATAAAACTAAGTTTTGCTTGTACTTTGGGCATTTTATAAAGTTTGATTAAAAAAAATGTGGCTTGTGTATAAGCCAATGTTCTTGATGTTGCCATAAATCAAATTAATCAACTGAACTCTACCTGTTGTGCTTAGAAGGTTTTTACTGTACTATATTTAATGAACTATTTCAGTACCTTAGAGATGACTGAATTGCAAGTGAGATCTTTATGACCTTTCCTGTTCTTGGTGATTGCTATAGAAAACTTGAGAAAAGGTTCTGATCTTGGAGGTTAGGTTCAAAATAATTTCAGTGAGAGTGCTATCAAGCTGTCTTTGTGTTGGGTCTTATGTAACTGTGTTCCAAATGGGAAGTTAAGCACTGTAAACAGTAATATTCCTTAATGCTGTGGCCTTTGGTTGTACACAAATACAACAGATAGATTTCCTATCTTTTCTGGAAAGTGTTTCTTATTGAAAGGAAGTGCTGGTGACAACTGGGATATCCAGGTCACTGTCAGTTCAAGTATTTCTCAGTATTTTATAGGGCCTTTTTCTAGTTACTGATAGTTAAAAATATACTGTTTGAAACTTTCTAACAACAGGAATTTTTTGAAAATCAAATAAATAGATGCATTATTTATTTACTGTGTCAGACCTTTATTTTAAAAAGGGCTTCCACACATTCAGATCACTGACTCTTATTTTTTTTTTTGGCAAGCAGCAAAGCTGTCGAGATACAGCAATGACACTTTATTCTGTAGAAGTGGGATCTGAAGCACATAAAATATTGACTTTGTGGCCTTGCATTTGATTTAAAAAGATGTACTGTTTTTCTTAACAAAATGATAATGTCTTCTGTCTGCATTTGGCTGAAGGAATTCTTTAATATAGAAATTGTATTCTGTCACAAAGACAGGCAGGAATTGCAGGGGGGACTTCAGAAATTTGAATTTCTAAGAGATGTGAATCAGTTCTCTGGAGAACACTATAATCTCTTCAAGATGAGGGCCAGCTGAAAGACTTGGCATAAACAGTGGCCTCCAGGTGCTCTGGTAACAAGGGAAATAGAAACTCTGCCCAGGCTGCACCACCTTATATGGGTCCCTGTGAAAGCATTGTGGGTGTTCCTCTGGCTGCCTTTTCCAGGACTAGGAAGAATCAGAGAAGAAACCTTTATTTATTTTTTATTTTTCTGTTTTGTCTTAAGCAGTTGTTTAGAGAAGATTTACATAGAAGATAATATGTTGCTGTGATTATTTATCTGATTATAAACAGTGGGGAGCACATCCCTTACAGAGTTGAGAGTGGGCAATTTGAATGTCTGGTGTAGGTATGGTCAGGCAGTTGATGGGGCTGGGACCCTTGGGGACAAGGAATGAGTGAGGACCCACATTGTGTAGGATACTGCAGCACAATTTCCAGAGGAGTTCTTATTGTGAGTTGTGGCCTCATTCGATTAAAATTTCTCTTTTAACTTCCTCTTTGTTGTAGCTAAATAAACTGCACTTTGATTCTTCCTGCAGCTTTCCTTTAATTCTATAGTAGCCAAGAAAATGAATAGCAGGTTTTTAATTGTTCTAACTTCTTCTAAGGTTTACTTTGAAAATTAGAACAGGTCTGCTTAGGTCCTTAGAACATCTGGAAGCTATCTGAACATGAAAGGTGCTGTCAGTGAGACTATTTACTGAACACCTTTTTTCTGGCTTCTGAAGTGTTGTTTTCATATGACTGGGAATTATTCTCTGTGTTACGATTGTATTTGGTCTTACTAAAAATAATGGGTTCCCTTATCAGGAGAAGAAACTAGCTTAACAACTCTGTCTTTTTAACAAAATCATTACAAATCAACTGCTCTCTGTTTGCTGAGTACCTGGTAAAGGTGAAGAAGCAAGAGAGAACCAGGCTTTTGTTTGTTGTTTACGATGGAGAAGTATTTGAAATGATGGTGTAGACTTGGAGTTACTTTTAGTGTTTGAATGAAGTGATGTGTGGAGGATGCCTTGGTGAGAAAACCACCTGTGTCAGCTTCTTGAACTGCAAAATAGGGAGAGGAAGGGGTTTGTAGGTTAAAACTGTCCCTGCAAGTGTATTTCCATCATCACCCGTATATGTTAATCATGGTCACTTGAATTGTTCTTGCTGTCCGGTACCAGCTCTGGGGCTGGGAGTGCAGCCCAGCCTACCTGTCAGGCAACTGCTGCTCTGGGAAGGTAGAGAGACAAACTCAAATAACAAGAAAGCTGTAAGACCAAATGCAAATACTTTGGGCTAAGAAGGAGAGATGGGAGAATTGGTGAGAAGGGAAGTAAAAAGAAACATGCTATCTGGAAACAGAAAATGAAAGCATTGGAATCCCTGTTGTTTAATAAAAGGTTGCCAGACGGTGTGACTTCTGAGAAAGTACACTTGGGGATTTTTCCTCCTTTGTGTGGGGTGGAAGACATAAGCATAACTAATCACAAAGCTCATGCAGAAGTGCTAGAGATGGGTGGGGCACCAGGCTCTGCAGTGGGGGATGTGAGGCTTCAGCAATCTTACTAGACTGTGTGATCTCATGTGTGTGTGTTCTTTACAGATACATGGAGCTTCATATCTCCAGCTGTTGCACACATGTTTTGATAAGAATATTTGGTCAGGTTTTAGCTCTCTGCAGTGTAAGTTAGACACTGTATGAGTAAAGCCATATTTCTGATGTGTACAATGCATTTATTGCTGTGTGTCATTAAGCACTCTCTAGTAATAGTAGAGTTCCAGTGATAAAATTGCATTTGTCTGCTCAATGGAAAATAGAGTCTAGTAACATTTGCAAACAAGTCTCTCTGTGACACTTCTTCAAAGATTAAATTCTGAGTTCAGTTGTGATAAATACCTTTTGACAGTTATTTGAAGTCACTTAAAGATGTGAGAAAGAGGAAAGAAGGGGACAAGCAGTATTGGTTCACTTTGGGTTTGGATTTTTTTTGGTATTGATGTTGTAGGGTGAGTTTTTATGTTTAAGGTGTTTTATTTCTTTTTAATAGTTGTATTGATGCTCTGTATTAGCTAATAATTTATATTTAGCAGTTATATGAAAGCTAAAAATCATGCAAAAAAACCCTAAGGAAGTTGGGGAGGAGTAAAAAGAAATTTGATTCATACTTTTTACAGTGTTCGCATAAGCCTGAAACAACACAGGCAAGCTGCTTTAGAGACCAAAGTTAAATTTTCGGTTCATGTTGCACGTCTTGAATTGTATGTGGAGCACACCAAACTAATTTAAAACATTAACAGAGAAGCGGTATAAATTTTGAATGCAGATCCTCATTCAGTGTGTTGGGACGCCTGTGAGTGCTCTCGATTAGCTCTGAGGGGCTGTGAATAGTTAATTATTCAGCACGGAGTTCTGAAGTTCAAAACTCTAAGCACTTTCAGCAACAGGTCAGTCATGTGAAGTCTCAGTACTCAGTCCTTTTTTGCAATGCTGCTCTGGACCTTGTTTGCTCTTCATTGTGAGTGACTTTAAACTTTGTTTTCCCAAGAAAGATGTGTGTTTCTAATTGTTGTACTCTAGATCTTTTGTTTTAATTCTGTCAGACAATTGTAGAAGTTAATTTCTTTTGTTAGGTTTAAAGCAAACAAACTTTGGTACAGCTCCAGAATCTAAATGACAAGTGTATTTTTGGAAACTTTGTGTATTATGTTTGAAATATATTAACTTTCTGTGAATGTGGCTCCATTCAAGCTTTTTAGAAGAATGTTTATAAGAAATTAAAAAGGTCTCGTGAGGTAATGCGTCTTCACTGTGGTTTGGTTTTGTTTCTAATGGTAAAATTCTTAATAATAGTATCTTTTCCATATAGTGGACTATATGTTGTAGGACATGAGAGTGCTGCCTTCAGAATTTACTGTAACATAAATATATTAAGAGATATAGAGAGTTTTCCTTTTATGCTGTTTTGGATTTTTTTTGAAGTGAAACTTATTTAGTGATCGCTCTTTGCATTCAAGAGTACACTGGCTAGTCACTAAGTGGGGAAAGGTATCAAGATAATTAAAACAGGAAATCAGGATAGATGAGAATATGTGAAAGCAGATTGTGACTGAAATGTCAAGAAATATTACAACACAGTAGAATTGGTTATACTGTTATTTTATTACTGTATAGAGGTAAATAATGTGGAGCTGGTAGGATTTGTTTGAATAATTTTAATAATAAAAAGAAAAATTTTGGGAGGAAAAATATCACTATTTCCTCCCATATCTATTCTATATTAAGTACACTGACACTGCAATTTGGGTTCATACTGCATAGTACAGTATTTCTGTTTATACTAATTCAGTAAATCTGTTTGCAGAATGCACAATTAGGGTTCTTTGCATAACGCAAGGGAGGTAAAAAAGTAACTAATTTAATTTTTTCAAGGTACATATAAAAAACTCTTGTTTTGGGCTTGATGTTTATTGACCTTTTTTTTTTTCTTTGTGGATAAATTGTGATTCATTCCTGTTTTGAGAATTGTTAGTTTGTCAGTATGGAATCATATGTATAAATACATAATTGACTTTCAATTTTTATCCATTTATTTCAGAAGAAAATCTAAAGCACCATCTCCTCCTTCTGAAGCAACACCCACTGCTGTTTCTCCATTTGGTAACATAGAGTCAACCAACCTCATCATGGAACAGAAAGAGAATGTAATCGATAAAGATATTGAACTATCAGTGGTCCTGCCAGGAGATGTGATCAAGTGTACTACAGTTAATGGGAGGTACATTACACAGAATTTTTTTTTTTTTTTTCTCAAGTTTACTTCAGCCTTCATCCAGGTTTTAATCACTTGGTAAAACACTTGAGTTAAGTAAGCCTGAGAATAAAGTGCATCCAAAAAGAGCAGTGAAGCTTGTGAAGGGTCAAGATCACAGGTCTTATGAGGAGTGGCTGAGGGAGCTGGGGTTGTTTAGCCTGGAAAAAAGGCTCGGGGGGACCTTTTCTCTCTCTACAACTACCTAAAAGGAGGTTATAGCGAGGTTGTGGTCAGTCTCTGCTTCCAAGCAGCAAATGATAGGATAAGAAGAAATGGCCTCAAGTTGTACCAGAGGAGGTTTAGATTGGATATTAGGAAAAATTAGCTATGGTAAGGATTATCAAGCATTTGAACAGGTGGCTCAGAAGTGGTTGAGTCACCATCCCTGGAGGTATTTAAAAGACATGAAGATGTGGTACTTAAGGACATGGTTTAAGGGTGGACTTCAGAGTGCTGGGTTAATGACTGGATTTGATGATCTTAAAGATCTTTTTCTACCGAAACGATTCTGTTATTCTACTATGATTTTGGGTAGATATGGAAACATCTACTTTATACATTTATCTACCATTTGGGAAGAATATTTTTTTGAGATTCAGAAATTCTGTGTGGCACCTCTCAGGATGTGTAGCCATACCTGTTGTTTTTTCTGGTCACTACAAATCTCAATAAAATACTGTTTTGTATGATGCACTAAATTTTCCTAGATAAGACATTTACTGTTAGGTTGAAATCATAAATCCTGGGAATTAAAATGTTGTGTTAATTATCATAGCAGGTCTACTAAGGAGGCTGCTGTTCAAGGCTGTGTATGGATCACAGCAACTCAGATGCTAGTTCGTTGCTATCCTAAGCTGTAATAAACAAACCTGTTTGTGTATTGTGCTTATGTTAGTGTATCACCCATGTCTTTGCTACTGAAAGCAAGAAGGTTGATTTACTTACTTATTCATTTAAACTAGGTGATGTAAATGTGTGCTTATACCTACTTCACTTCTTAATGAGAGATAAAGTCTGGCTTGAGTCCGTTCGTACTCTGTGTCATTTGCTAGAGTTCATGAGGTCATTGTTTAGGCATCAAATATGAGCTTGTTCACCAGAGCTGCAGTGGATGAACTCCTGTGGGTTTTTTTTACACCTCCCCTTGACTCTGTGTGGTTTTCAGGATACCTTATATATGAGATTTTATTTCCCAGAAGAAATTTTCTGAAATAATTAGAGACTACCTGATGCTTTATGGTGTTCTTGCCAGCATGTTTACAAGGAACATTGGAGTCTGGAAATACAGTACCTACCTTTGTTTTTAAAATTTCTTAAAGGTGAGACTCCATGTGTACACTGTCAGGAACTTCTCTTTCTTCTTTTCTCTCCCTTTGTCCACACTGATGAGTACCATGGCCCTCCCTCATGCTTTGCTCAGAACAAAGTGCTGGAAAGGAGTGTTGCATGTATCTTCACTTGGTCAGATTACATTGTGTACTCAGTGTTCAAGACAGGCCTCACAGGCTTATCTGGAAGTGCATATGTTTCCCAATAAGTTTTATTATCCTGCAATTACAGGGATTTTTCAGTCCAGATACTGTATGTGATTGAGTTCATAAATGTCTCTCTTGCAAATAAGAGCCAATATTAGCACTGCTCAGCTCACTCGGAATGAGAGGAGATACTATGCAGGACCTGCAATCCACTGTGAAACATGTTTCGAACTATCATTTAGTCTAGCTTTGCTCTATCCTGATAGTCATATTTTGTGAACAAATAGGCAAGATCCCTCTGGAAATGACATAAACAGACAAATTGGTAATTTGTCTCTTTCCTGTTCCTAATTGGAGATGAGCAGCTTCGAATGTCCTGAGGAGAGAATACCTTTTAAATCTCGTACTAGAAAAAGCAAAATGGTGAGTTTGAACAGCCATTTGTTCAAATTCTATAGTCCACTAGAAGAAACTTCTCTATTTCAGATAAAGTTGGGTTGGTATGCTCCCTCTGCTTTGGCATAGTGGATAGCAAGAGCTATGCAACACAAGGCAAGGTGTTACAGAGATCAAAATCCTGAGTATGTTTAAGTAAGCAAAAGAGGATCAGAATGAAATTCAGAAGGAATTTTAGAGAAAAAAGTTACAAGACAGAAGAATATTTGATTCTTGTGCTGATGTCAAATAACTAAAGTGAAAGACTGAGAAAAAGAAGGGGAACTGAAATAACTCATCCCTCGTTCTGAAACTTCAGGCATGGGTGGAATCTCTTATTTAAACCTCAACACCAATTTATACTTCGTAGTAGTTTGCAACAGGGATTCAGTTCAGCTCTTCAGGATCTGACAGTGATGTGTGCACTCTCCTAACATCAGAATTCCTGGAGGGGGATCCAGGCAAACAGTTATTTCAAAACAACGACCAACCCCCCCCCCCAAACATGGTAAGAGCAATGAGTGGGAGGAAGTGAAAGTACACTGTTCTGAGGCAGGAATAGAGAAATGAGTGAAGTTGTTTTTTTTTTTTTTTAATTGGAATGTTTTTCAGAGTGATTTTACAGCATATGACTGAAGAATTTTCTACAGCCAAAGAAGAAAAAAACCCAAACCAACTTGAAGAACTATTTTTTTTTTAGCAGCCTAATCATTTTAATTTAGTTTTTTGGTTTCCCACAGAGAAGAAATGCAGAGTTTGAGAAATTTTTCTTGAAGTTGGGTAATTAGTTTCAGTTGTATGCATCAATAAATTAACTTGGCAATTTCAAGGGCCAATATGATTGTGACATTCATTTAATTTGGAAACGGTGTGTCAAACATAGTTTTGCAGGGTAGTGTGTTCAGGACTTCAGTTTCAGATGCCTTTTAGAGAGACCTTAGCTTTGCTGAATTTGTTTTATATGAGTCCTTTGTGAGTTTTCATTTGATCCATTCTGAGTATTTTCAGTCATTAATAAACTGTTGGTTTACTCTGTATAGCTACCTACTGAATAACAAGCTTTGTGGTGTTGCCCTACTTTTCTAAACCTATTGTACTTAAATTTATTTGTAACAAATTCTGGGAGTTTTGGTGGGTTTTCTTGTTCTCCATAACAACAAATGTCTTTTTCTCTTTAGCAAATAGGATTAGTAAATATTTTTTCAAGGAAGACCATGAAGCCACAGTAATTAAGTAATTGGAGATCTATAGCAAGCCACAGTGTGTGTAGGTTTCTTCTCTCTATCTCTTTTTTTTTTTTTAATATTCCATCCATACCTAGGAATACTTTTGGTGGTTATTGACAGTTTTCTTTGTTCAGAGGTGCTTAGTGCAAGTTTCATGATGGAAAGGCTTTGTTCCTAAAGTTTGATTGTATCAGAATCTTAACTTCTTCTTTTTGGTTTTTTGTTTGTTTGTTTGTTTGTTTTTGTTTTTTGGTTTTTTTTTTTTTTTAAGTAGCGAGTTTCTAACCCTTGTTTTTGGAGAGGAGTGTGGAAGTTTGATGCAGTTTTTCCTTTAAACACTTGATTCAGTATTTGAAGGTACACCTTATACTGTTGTTCACAAACATAACATGGTTTGATACATTCTGGTAAAGGTTCATCCTTTAACTATGTTATGTAATGAGAGGCTGCTTTTAGACACTTTTTATTGTTATTTAGTCAGGTAGGAATAACCAGAGGAAAACAGATGAGAGATGAAGGGGTGTGGGAATATGTAAATATATTTAAAATCAGAGATTTCCAGAACTTAAGTAACTTAAGTTATTTAAAATAAGTATTTTACTGAAATTAGATAAAACAGGACAAAGAGATGATGTAGTCTGAGGCAGCTGATGGCCACTTTCTGGCATTTTACTAAATATTAATTATGTTAAATTTACTGTGATAGATGTATTCTCCCATCTACAATCCTTGAAGGTTTTAGCAAAAATAGTTTTACAAGTTTTGGAGGATGTGATTAAAAGAAAAGCTTGATTTTTGTACCAGTGTAGGAATACCTTTCTAAAGCAGTCGTTGAAGATGTCTTGGCCTCCAGTGAAGGATGGGGGTACTTAAAGTCCATCATCTTCTAGTCAAGCAGGTCATTTCTGGAAGTACCAATGGAAATTAAACTTGCACTGAATCACTGTTCTCATGTACTAATTTGCATGTACCCGTCTTGTTTGTGAGCAGCTGTTTCTCACTTATCATTCTGTCACTTCTTGTGTCACTGGTTAATGTGAGGGCTTGCCCCTGTCACTGTGGTGAATTTCTATAGGATGGCTTTCTGTGATCTTTGCTTGGGAATTCTCACACTGGTCATCTTTGGTGTTCTTACTGTTCTCCAGTAACTGAAGAGCAGCTTTTAAAGCTAGTCAGTGTATAAAAATGCACCAGAAAAAAAGTAATGGGTAACTTATTGGATATGCTGATAACCAGAAAGGTCACTGCAGAAGTCGTATCTGCAGTCACCTCTGACTCCCTCCTCCCTGGCCGTGCCCAGCCCCCAGTGAGATGGGGGAATGATATGATTTGCATTTGCAGCCCTTTTTTAGGGTGAGATGGATGTATTTGTTTTATTAGAGATTAGAAGTACAAGAAATGGAGGAGTTCCTCCTTCTTTCTTCTAGCAGGAGATGAATTGAAATAAACTCTCTGGTTTAGCTATGTGAAGAGGGAGAAGTAGTTATTATTTTGCGTTTTGCATGGTATTCCTCAGACTACTATATATATCATCTAGATGAAAGCATGGGAATATATGACATTCTTCTGTACCTCTTCAGACCATCTGATAACTACTTTTTGATACCTTGGAGTATGATTTCTGTATGTTTTGTTTTGTCTTATTGTTCCTTTGTCTCCTGAGGCAAGTGTTCTTCTGCCCCTAAAGCAGACTTTCCTCTGGAAAAAATATGTCTGTAGTATCTATATCTGTCAGCTTCCAGTTTCCATCCTCTGGAAGTGTAGCATGTGGACCAGAGAGAGTCCAGCCCTGCTGCCAGAGATCAGAAGACAGTTTGCTTAAGGAACACTTGGTCTTAAAGACGAAGTGAAAACAGGAATGATATTCTAGGGTAAATTAAAGGGAGGAAAAATTCAGTGTTCACAGTAATTGCTAACATTGAGTCATTCTTAATTCTTTTTACAGAACTGTATCATAGGAAAAGTGTGTTTTAACTTTCTACTTAATAAACGTATTCATGTTCTTTGTTATCTAGAATTCTGCTTGGCCTGAGTCCTCTTTGTAGAAGCTCTCTATTTCCACATTTGGCTATGCTACCAGGATACTTGCATGTGTTATGAGATTACATCTAGAGTTCAAGATTTCTGATAAAGCCATACCAGCCAAACCCTGTATTAATTTTCTCATAGACACTTCAGCATTCTTTTCAACATACCATTTCATTGCTTCACAGACTTTTAAATTATTTTCATAATACACTTGTGAGACAGAGCAGGTGATGGATTTCTGTGTTTGTAGCTGTAACTGAGAGATGCAGAGAATGTAAAAAAGAAACTGTCCTTACAGGTGGTTACCCAACTCAAAAAAAATTATTGAGGAATGATCTGATAGTACTATAACCTTATTCAGTTGCTGTAACATGCAAAGTTAGTATACTGTCCTTACCTTTGGTTTATTTAAACATTTATGGCACTTCTTTTTAAAGTACAATTTAATAAATTTATTTCAGTAACAACTGGAAATGCTCAGCATGTCTTAATATGCCGTTGTGCATGTTCTTCCTTGAGCACTGTGAGAACAAGGACATAAAATTACTGACTACACATGACAAATTCAGTTTGCCGGGCTTCATTGTGGAAAGGACATCTGATGCATCACACAGAGCTTCTCAAGAAATTGTATCCACCCGCTATATTGTCCTTTAGCTTCTTTCCCTCTGTCTATATTAAACACCTAGAGAATTTGAGGATCCCTAATGCAAAACCTCCTTAAAAAGGTGACTTCCTCAAATTTTATTTTTCCTGCTCCTTCCAAAAAGCTCATCCTCATCCCTTCATACAAGGGACTTTCTGAAAATAAAGTTCCTTGTAACTCTGAACAAATATAAAAATTTCAAGCTTCAGGAGAGAACTTAACGAATAGCAAAGCATTTATCACCACTGTTAAAGTTCCCACTAAATGTCAAATGAGGTGGCTAATCCACATGTCCCTGTTGACCTCAGGAAAGCTTTGCTTCACACAAGCAAAAATTTCCCCCTTTGCTCAAGCACTTGGCATACTTTTGTGCAAATTGGTCTTGTTTTCCTTTTAGTGTTTTTTTGGGGGGTTGACATTTTTCTTTTTAATTTTATTTTTTTAAATCTTGAAGATATTTGGAATTGGTGCCTGGCAGTAATTATTTAGTCATGGAAGGGAAGGGATGAGCTAAATTAAATGTTTAGCAGCATGTTTTGTTATAACCTGCTTAATTGTCACCTGTTGTGACAATTCCATATGTCTTTTACAGGAAGCCCATGATGGACTTGCTGGTCTTTCTCTGTGCACAGTATCATTTAAATCCATCAAGTTATACTATAGAGTTGGTATCAGCAGAAAGTAGCCAGATTAAATTCAAACCCAACACGCCAGTGGGAATGCTTGAAGTGGAAAAGGTGATTTTAAAGCCAAAACAAATAGATAAGAAGAAACCTGCTCCAGTTATACCAGAGGTGAGAACTAAAGTTAAAGCATATTGAGAAATTAGAGTCACTGTTGTATTCAACATGTTGAGCTGGTAGCTCGGCCTCTTGTTTCAGCTTTTCCTGTTGTCTCTAATCCTCTCACCTTGCAGCTCTGGGAAATGCTTCACTCTATGTTCTTGATAACCTCCTCTTAGGTAATATATATTTGAATTTGTTGCAGCAAATGTCTTTGCTGCCAAAATAAGGAAATATTACAATCTTATTTGAAATTCCCCACCCTACTGTCATTTTGAATATTTCTGCAGATGAAGTGTGGCTGAATACAGCCTTCCACAAGCTGAAAATCAACATCTTGTACAATCTGTCATGCTGTGATATATGTGCCCTTCTGACTGTATGTTCATTTTCCTTTAATGCATACTGTACTCTCTTTTTACTTGGCTTTATTTATATATTCTTAAGAAGGCAGAAGGTTTTAGAAGTACTAAACCAAATTCTGGATGTTGCCTAAATCTTTCCTTCCAACTTCGTCCTTCTACTGTATAGAAGAATACTGTAATTTATCTAAAGCACTGAGCAGAGGGCCAGAAGTGCTCTTCTGCTGCACTTTTACCTTCCTCCTACATGTGTGCACATACTCACTCCTGGCTTATCACCAGACTTCTGCAGCTCCTAATATAACCTCGCAGGGCACCTCACCCCAGGCCTACCCTGCTGCACAGGCACATGGCAGGTGCTAAAGGAGAAGCAGACTGCTTCACCTGTCTTTTCCTTGCATTAGAGGGAATAGCAGAATAGTTCTTAGTTTCTTATGCAATGATTCTGAACCTAGAACACTGGTGAAGTTGGCCATAAGTGGAGTTCCTGTGGTTACTCTGAGGCTGTTATGAAAATGCCAGTTCTTTCAGAATTTTTGCTGGTATTTATTGGCATTTTCTTCTCTTTAGCAAACGGTAAGGGTAGTGATAAACTACAAGAAGACACAGAAGACAGTCGTGAGAGTTAGTCCACATTCACCCCTTCAAGAACTCATACCAATTATCTGTAGCAAATGTGAGTTTGATCCTTCACACACTCTGCTGTTGAAGAATTACCAGTCTCAAGAACCCCTTGATGTGACAAAATCTCTTAATGACCTTGGACTAAGAGAACTATATGCCATGGATATCAGTCGAGGTAAGATATTTTTCTAAATTGCAATTATATAAAAGATATTTGCTTAATATTTTAATAATGTATACATTTAATTGGGTTTTTTTACTTCTGAAGAAATTATTTTCTAGCAATTTAGTATATGTTTCATTAGTCTTCCACAAACTTGGAACTGAGACAGGTTTACCTGGACTTTTGTTTTTGGAAATGCTGTATAGAAGTTTTATTTTCTAAGCAAGTGTTAAGTACCAACAAAGGTAGCTGAGTACAAATCCTCACTAAAAGCAAAGCTTTTTTTTTCTTCCCTCACACCTTTCCCAAAAAATGCAACAACATTTTTACCCTTAGCTCATAAGCATAAGATCATGATAACCTAAAACGAACGGAAACGTTAGAGAAAATTAGTTTTGCTTTAAAACTATTTAAAATTTTAAAAGTGTTAGAATATTCTGATGGTGTTTATGTATATTTCTGAGTGCTGCTTGCTAATTTTATAGGTTGTGAAGGAATAATAATGGTGTTTTTAACTGCGGTCCAACGGGCACAATGAACTAACTTCCTAATCTTTGTACAGACATTCCTAGTCCAGGTTTTAATTTCAGCTGGACAGCTCTGTTTTTCATGAGATTTATTGTACTATGATTAAAAATTCTGTACAGTGTGGTTTGATCTGTTTTAGACATTTCTCACAGGAAATTTTACCTCAATGTGGAAAGCAGTAATATTGATTGACTCCTGGTTTTGACTACGATTGTATTTGTTTCACTTTATTTCTGCTCTAAAACCTGGGGGGTTTGTTGGGGTTTTGTTTGTGTCTTTACCCTTCTTTTACCTAAATATGGTAACCTTACTCTTTCATGGTTACAGTTTTAAGAGTTGTCTCAGTTACTTCCTAAAGGTCAGAGTGGCAGATTTGGACAATATGTCCATTTTCCGTAGAGAAAATAAAAATGATATATCTTTCTCTTCCCCAGTGGAAAACAAAGTATTTTAAGTTGTCTAAACATGTTACTTTGACTACATGTGCCCATAGTGCATTGTCTGGTTTGTTGTCTGGTTACCTACTGCTTTCATTTACAGACTGGCAAAGCTGCATTTTGCACAATATGACTTGTGCCTCATTTGTATCAACAGCCAGAAATGCTTAGGATGGCATACAAGGGCATATATTGGCAGTGCCCTACTAGGAAATTTAGATATTCTTCAGTTCTTAATACGAAGTAGTTTCAGCATTTCAATTTTGCAGACAGGTTCAAAATTCTGAATATTCAGTTATCTTTATAAAAGTAAATGGTGAGATATACTTTTTATTTAATAGAATTTAAATTCAAATTTTATTTGATTAGCATATTTTGCTTTTACATTCCTCTTTGTCTTCCAAGTTTGGACTGCCTGACAATCCAAAACTTACAGAGCAAAATATTCTAAATACTGATTTTTCTCTTTGCTTCAGAAATATAAGTGGAGCCTCCCTCCTTACGAACAAGATTCCAGTCTGTGTTGCATGTCTCCAGTTTCAAGTTCTTGGATGGCTGACAGTATTAGGCAGTAAAGATGCACATCCTTTAATTTCAGCAAAATAGCCAGTTAATTTTTCCCTAATGTTGAAGGTTCAGCTTGGCTTTCTGTGTTTATAACTTGTAACTGCATCCTTGATTCAGATTCATATTTTCTGTCTTTCTTTTTGTCTTTCTGTAGCCACATCACCAGTTGATTTAAATTTACGGTCTTTGCAAGGTATGATTTACTGAAATAGGCGGTGAAACTGTAGCACATATGTGACATTACCACCTGCTCCTATTGTAACAACTGCTTAACTGTGACACGAGTAATATGTCTGTCCTATCTTAAATGCATATTTAAAATGATAGTGCAGAAATGGATATGCCCAGCTATATAGAAAGTATTTTTTATAGTTTTATCCTAGATCAATTTATTACATTAAGGGTCACATTTATATTGATACTTGTACCAGCTTTTCTGATTTCTGTTGCTCATTGCATTTGCATTCAATGGGATTTCTTTAAGAAAGTTCATTCCAGTAAAAAATTAAAAAAGAGACAACTATTACATTTACAAATCCTCTGCATGAATAAAACCCGGGATGAGCTCAGCTGGTGATAAAAACACCAAGGTTGTGGGCTTGATCTCCGTATGGCCCATTCGCTTAAGAGTTGGGCTCAGTGATCCTTGTGGGTCCTTTCCAACTCAGAATATTCTGTTATTCTCTGAAAAAAAAAAATGTAAGGAGGACAAATTCTGCAAGCCACTAGACTGTGACTGCCACACAGTTAGTTATGTGTGCAGGACCGATCGAGGCTTTGGGTGATCTTTCTCCATACTCACACCATGTGCAGGCTGGGGCCTGGGTTGTCCCACTTGACACTTTGCCAGGAATTTAAGCTGTCAGGAATAGAGGGCTGAAAAGACTGTGCTCTTTTTCCCTTTTACAGCCTTTGTAGTATGAACCATAACATATGACAAGTGGGATGGGCTGGAGTAAGTGCTAGGGGTATTAAGAGCTGCTGAAACTCATCTGACCTGAGTTCTGAGAAGGACAGGAGGAACATGGATGGTGGGAGACCTGTTCATTTTGCAGCACCTAGAAAAAGTATTAGTATAGGTGATTTACGATGTGTTTTGTGTATCACTGCAGGAGGTTTATGACTCAGTGAAATAGGAAGAATCAGGAGAAATAATATCTGCATGAAATAATATCTAGAACTTTTGTTTTCTATTTTAGACTCCTACCAATCTGAAAACATAGATGTTCTGAAGGAGAAAGAAAACAAAGGATTTTTCAGCTTTTTTCAACGAAACAAGAAGAAAAGGGACCAAGTAAGGCGTAACTTTGTATCAGCACAACTTCTAGAAACTTATTCATATTGAACAATCAATACTGTTGATTGTTTTCCAGAAAGTGTATGTAACTTGGATTTCTTTTTATTTCCCGCACTTCAAGGCTGCCAGTGCCCCGGCAACTCCATTGATGAGCAAGCCAAGACCAGCATCTATCACTAGATCTAACACTGTCAGCAAGCAGTATGATTCCAACACTCTGCCATCAGAAATGCCGAAGAAACGGAGAGCTCCTTTGCCACCTATGCCAAACTCCCAGAGTGCTCCCCAGGAACTCTCACAAGCCCAAGTCAGACCTGCACCTGATATTGTGAAATCCAACAGCTTTGATAGGAATGCACAGGTTAGTTACATTTCCTTCACTTCTCTTCATAGGTATAGACATAATAATCCTGACAAGCCTGTTGTTAGTATATGATGAGGCTCGAAATAAATGGGAAATAAAAGTATAGTACTTGCTTTTAAAAAATTTAGCTTGAAAATAACTATAGGAATTGAAAGATGCATTGCTTTTAAACTTCAGATCCAAAATAGCTGCTGTATTTTGAAAAGGTAAAACGAACTTCTTGTATAAGTTGGTCTTGTAAGCACCTTTTTGTTCTTTTGTTCTCATATACTTACATGTGAGAACATGGTCTTGCTTTATCATATCTAGTAATTGATGTTGTGATATTTCTATTAATTTTTAATATTTTAGTTACATGGGATAATAAATAATTTGTTCTTTACATAGTTAGAAAAAGGTGGGCCTCTTGAGGAGCGGTATCAACATTGTTGTGCTCCCAGCGAGTCAAAGTAGCGTTTTTATTTTAATCAAATAGGGCTGTATTTTATCGAAGCTATGAGATGTGGGCTACATATTTAAGTAACCTATATATCCCAAGACTTGAAGAAATTCTGCCAATGGAATTTGGTAGAATTGAGGCATTAACTCTTATCCTGGCGTTGCACAAGGTTAAAATTTTTTGGAGTTTTTTTAATTTATTTCATACTTTGCTGTGAATACAGTTAAAGGTTGTTTTTTGATATGAGGTTATTGGCATGCTAGAAAAATTAAATGCAGAACTAAAATACAAGTCTGAGGGATTAATTTTGAGTTAGACTTGGAGACAAATTTCAGACTGTGACTTCCTTTATCTTTATACAATGATTTAGTCTTTCACTGATGCACAGAACCACAAGAGAGCACTGTTTAATAGAAGTTCTGTCTTTGTGTATTGTGCCTTGCTGAAAAGCTTTATCATTTATCATTTGAAGAAGACAAAGGTTTCTTTCTAAATTTTAATAAAAGGAACCTGGGGGAGAGAAGAAAATAATGATCTTTTTTTACCTCACTATGTTTGTCTTTTAATTGAATTCAAATTTTTTGAAAATAATTTATTAATGTCAACATGCTTTAAATGATTAATATCCTATTATGTCTAAAAGTAACGTATGACTGCTTGACTGTCACTCAAAAAATTGCTTAGATTTATTATTTTGTACTGACATTTCTTACTCATCTGAAGTGATTTGGCTGAAGTTGAATAGCTCACAAAGAGAGGACAGCACAAATTATATTTTTGTGTGGATTTTCTGTTTTGTACTACTTTGTGCAACCCCCTTAGGAAATGCATGCCAAAGACTTCTAAGGTGACTTCTATTTCATTCTGACTTGATTGCACAGTGATTTATCAGAAAACACAGATTTAAATGTGCTCTGTGTTTTGAATTAATTCAAATAAAATATTTTGTCCTTTGGTATCTACTTTCCAATAAATATCATCTAATTAATGAATTTGGACTGAATGGTACATATTGCTCAACTTGTTAAGGGAACTCTTGAGAGGGACCCTGTAAGATACTTCCTTGGAGAATAAAGCTGCTCCTTGAAAGAGTGCTGAGACATTTCCGGAGACCTTCCTGCAGCACAAGAGCAGTCCATTTACACAACCCTAACCCTAAAGAAATTTAAATCTCCAGTCTACCCGTTGGAAAAGAAAGAGAAGGGAGAAGATGGGAGAATAGGGAAAGGATGGGAAGCAGCTAATCAATAAAGTACTTCTGAAAAGATTTTTTTAGTCACTGTCACAGAATAGCTTAGTTAGGATTTCTGGGAGGGATAAGTTCCATGCTTAAAAAAATAAACCAGAGCCTTTCTTGCCTTCAACTTCATGGTCAGCCCTTTAAAGGAAAAGTTGGGCAATGATGCAGTGAATACGATGGACATCAGGTAGTTTTTGAGTAGAGTCAGGGCCACCTCGGAGAAGACAATGCTCAGGACTACCTATACTGAAGTTTGCATGAGAATCATTTGCTATTATTCTGAGATGTTTCAGAATTGGTGGTTGAATGTTGCATGCATCCACTTTTCAGTACATCAAATGCATAACCTTGTCCCTTTATTGTATTTGCCTCTGTACCAGCAAGGGTGCGGATAAATCCTAGGCGATAATAGTAATATCGTGTGTTGGGACAGAATATCACCAGCTGAGTTGCTCCAAATAAATTCTGTATGTACTTTCTTTCCAATAGATCAGAGGTATATTACTTCCTCTGTAGTACTTTGTCTAAGTTTAATTATTTTGGGAAGCTTAAGTCATGTAATAGAAACTGAGAGCATGAATACACTCAATGTAGGAGCAAATACATTTTTTTGCTCTTACACCTTGGACATCCATTTACCTGCATACTTGTACAAAGGGGAGAAAGAAATACTAGCAATATGGCTAGCAATGTGCTTTGATATCCCTACATGATGCAGTTGCGTGTATGTCCTCTGTTAAACTAAGATATGTATGGAGCAAAAGAGGTAGGTACTAGTGGTGTGTGAGGTAAGGTTTCCAGCACACTGAAATGCTCCACTACTACTATATTCTTTCCCAAATACTTATGTTTTCTTCCATTCCAGCTGCAAAATTATTATGTCTTAAATACCTTTACTTGTTTTTTGAATTGCTAAGAAGGGCAAGGCACCATGTCTGCTACTGCTTACAGAGGCTAGAACTTGGGAAACACTGATATGTACAAGTGTCTGCTTGGGGTAGTGTGGCATTTGGTGCCAAATTTGTCTGTACATATTTGAGACTAAGAAGTTTCATATTCAACCTTGCTTGTTCCAGGATGAGGAGGGTGTACAGTGTTAAAAGTAGAACTCTGGCATATGTTCTGGAAGTTATGACAGAGTCCACTGGTGTTTCTGCACAAGCATAGTTAATTAGTTTAATGATTCTAAAAAAAATTTTAATTTAAATGTAACTGATAAAGCATTGGTTATCATTGGCAGTTGGTATGACACATGAATACCCAGATGTATATTCCACAACTTTGTCAGATATGTCTTAATAACATTATTTTAATTTTTTTCCATCTGTTTAAAGTACTATTTTCACATTACAGCCTTTGTTAGGATTTGAAAGCTCTTAATATTCATATGTTGAATAATTCCTGAGAAAATCTGTTCAGCACTCGAACCTCAACTGGAACATTTAGTTCTTTCTTGAAATCTCTCTTTGCAAGTCGTTTGTTTCTTTGGATGCAAAGGGCAGTAGAAAGGCTTATAAAAATCTTCTAGTAGCATTTGTGCTCTTATGCTGAGAACATTATTCCCCTCCCCAACACACACACTCATTCTGTGCAGAAGGGAACTCTGGTGACATCTGTTTGGCTGAGCGAGTGTGCGCAGAGCTCTGAGCCAGCCGAGTCAGCTGAGGGAGCCTGTGTGAAGCAGACGAGGGTGAGACCTTTGAGCAGAGAAACGTGTCTTTGTGCAGAACAGAGGGGCTGCAGCCAGCAGCTACCAGAGAGGAGACAAATAGAACTGCCCAAATGCAAGGAGGAATTATCTTAGCAAAAAAAACCCCCTCATTTGGGGAAATAATATTGTATTTGACATCCTCTCCTGAATAAATTCAAAGGCTGAATATTAATTGTTTTTCCTTTTTGAGAACTATTTGGGAACTGTGAATACGAAACTATAAAAGTGTAAAGTGATTTTTGTTGTGTGACATTTTAATCAAGAAACTGACTTGTTTAAAGACTATTCAAGCATGCAAGTATTTTTAATTAGGAGTAGAGTATGTCCCTGTCCTCTGGTGTTCTTAAAAGAACATTTCACCTTGTGCTTTGTGTTTTCTCTTTTAAGCCCTGAGTTCTGCTTTGCTGTAAAAGGTTTGAGTTGCTTGCTTTGGCAAGTGATTTTTTTTTTTTTAGAGTGATGTCTGAAGAATTGTGTGAATGTTTTGGGCAGTGTTGCTCCTTACAGTGCAGTATAATATCTATGGATCTCTCATACCTGGTATCAAGGTGAGACAAATCAGATGACCGAGCGTGCCCAGGGTGACTCAGAAGATAGTTTTCATCATTTCAGTTCATTCATTCAAGTATTCTATTGAGATCTAATAGGAGCTGCCAAACACTGCCTGACAGACATCTTGTGCCAGTATCTTTTCTCTTGTGAGTAATTTTCTTTATAGATTTGATTGTGTACAATCAAATACTCTAGCTTTTGCTCTTTAATATCCTGCTTACTGTAGGATATGTATTTGTTCAGTGGTAGCTTTCTAAATACTAGTGTTTTATTCCATGGAAATTAAGACTGTCAACAGTTCTGTTGACTGTGATGCTTTCAAAAGGATTGCTAGTGAAACAGGAATTTGTAGGTGTTTTTTTACCATCTCTGTTCCTTGATATTGTGCTTTGTGAAGTGGGCTAATTAATTGAAGCACAGAGAAGTTCTCTGAAGATGAGCCCCCATCCAGTAGCTGTGTGGATCCTTCTAGCCAGAAATGAATGTTACTGCTGAATTTTATCGTATTGTTGAGTAGAAAGTGATAGGGATTAGAATTACTACAGAAAAAGACAGCTGTGTCTAGTGCAAAATGCATTCCTTTATTGCTGGGATCCTGAACATTATCATTGTAATAGATGTGGATATAGAAGGTTTCTTCAGCATAAGGCAAATTGCAATTAAGAATGGCAGGCAAATTTACAACCACTGTCTTTGAGACAGAATGTGTTTTTAAAACAACTTAAAATGCAATTGGGCTGCTATATCATAAAAATATAAGGCCTTTAACAGGTATCCTTTGTCCATTTTTAATGGTTTTGATTATTTGTGAATTAAGAACTTTTTTACTACAATAGAGAGGACATTACTACACTGTAACATCAGTAGGTACTATTAATTATTGTTTTGCAACTTATTAAAATTTAACTTTGATAAGTATTATAAGACGGTTTACTTTCCAATATGAGTTTTGAAATTGGGCATTCCAAAAATTTCTATGAAAGTTGAAGTACTTCACGGAGGGAAATAAATTTCTAATAATTGAGTATACAGCCCAGTTAGGACTCCTGTTGAAGGAATGGAGAAGGAAATGTGTTCTGTCATTGCAGTGGGGTGTAGGTGAAGCTTCTTTCTACAATGATTTTAGAAAAGAATTATTTTGGGTTTGTAGGACAGCCTTTGGGCATAAAAGAATTCAAATTCTCATTTATACTATATGTAACAACTGATTTTCTTTTACTGATCTATGTTGCACCTCTGTGAATATATTCAATTACTGTAGAAAATCTTTTTTTTTTTTTTAAACAACTCCTTGGAGGAATTAAGATGAAAAACGTAATACATTTGGTAATAGATATATATTCTCTCTTTCCCAAATGTATATTATAAATACTTCTGGAGAATAATTACTAAAGCTATTTTGCTGTTTTTCATTGATTGCTAATAATCTTCCTCCCCTGTCTCCCTTCCCAGGCCCCTCCAGGATTAGTACGGAAAGGTTCCCTGCCGCTCAGTGACACTGCTTCCGTGAACTCCTCTCTAAGGAGGATGAAGCGCAAGGCGCCCTCACCACCCTCCAGAGCACCAGAAGATCAAAGTGAAAGCAGTAATGAGCCTGGTAATCTTTTTATGCTGTTTAATTGGAAGGCAACAGAAAGTATAGCTGTTTGGCTAAACATTAAAGCAACGCCACCTTAGGAGACAAGAATTTCAAGTTAAAATATGAGTGCCAAACCTCTTCGTGTGGTAAGGAGCTGGTTTATGGGACTGGCTTACGTAGTGTGTGTGAACTGGCACAGGAAGGACACAGGAGCAACCACAGGACTGCAGATGCAAAGAGTAAATTAATTTTTGTTACCTCACCAACAGGGGAAACCTCGAAGCCACACCTGGGCAGAGGCACCCGAGCAGGGACTCAGAGCTCGGTCCGTGCAAGGGGACTGACAAACCTGCGATTTTCCCTCTGTGTCAGGGGTTCACACAGGAGGAGTTTACCAACCACTGTGCTTTGATCTTTCCCACAGCAGGGCAGGGATCTCCAGCATGTTTGATAAGGTGCCTTGTGAATCTGTCGCAGGCCATGTTATCTAAACGCAGGTGTTCTGCTTGTCAAACACACAGGACTAAACAACAATTAGTATCATATATGTGGTTTTTTGCACCCCTGCTGCAAATCACGTGAGTGTGTTTACAGTCCTCCTTACCAGTCTTCTGTTATTTTCCCACAAGTGGGAGAAAGGCAGGTATTTAGAGCACACAGATCAGGAAAACACAGACAATGCCAAATTAATTATAGTTGGTTTAAGTATAGAATTGTGTTTGTGTTGCTCAGATGGACTGCTTGGGGTGGGGAGAAAAGATTAGCTTCTCTGTGTCAGAGAGGGTATAACAGGAAATGGACTGACAAGAAGAATCTTAGAGATAAGTTTTATATTAGTTTTTTGTGGTTCTTCTGTTTGATCAAAAATTCAATTCTCTGGTTCAAAAATACCAAAGAGTTGAGATTAAAATATCTGGAAAATGTGACAATGCGCAATAGTTGCTTAAGAGAAGATGTATTTCTTGAAGAACTCAGTAGTCTGTAAGACCATAATCTAACCATTTATCTAGAACTTTTGTTGGTGCAGAAAGTGAGAGGAAATAAAAGAGGTTGTTGCTTCACTTTTTGCAGTAATGGAGACAACAGAATCAGCCTCCACTCAAGTGGAAGGAAGAAGCACCGAAATGCAGCCTGAAACAGGTTGGTTCTTTTTCCAAAAGCATTGACAAAATCTACTTCATAGCAAGTTATGATAATTCATAGCAATAAATTACTATACTGCAGATGTGTAATAAGAATAGAATTAATTTTAATTTTTCAGATCAATTAACTTTTCCCTTGAAGTACAAATATGGCTTTCTAAAATAAAGATATTTTACTTTTAATGTCTACAGAAACACATACAATATATTTTGTACTGGTATCTGTACTTTACATTTAATAAACTAAACATTATCCTTGTTTTTCCACCTCCCTCACAAGTTGTAGAGAAGAATTATGTAGACATAATTTATATGATTTTTTGTACCTCATAACAAATCTTTCAAAAGCTAAAGCCCAGTCTTGTTTTTAGAACCCTGCTTTGTGCTGCCCTTGACCTGTGTAACCTGGGGCAGGAGCAAATCTGCGTCCGCCTTTTGGTTGGCATCTGAACAGCCTTTGAAAACATAAGTTGTAAATATAAACTGAATGCATAAATAGCTGTTCATACATTATTTGTTGGGTGTTATGGAAAAAATGTGATATGTGAAAGTATAGATGTTTAAAATACAATTATTTAGCTGCTGAACGTGATGCTTTTTTAATTTAGGCAGTTTGTGCTGTGAAGTACTTTTGTTTGTAAGCACCAGACTGTAGGGTTCAGATACTGGGTACAGCATCTAAAAGTCTTCTAAAATTTTTAAAAGCTTTTAGAATAATCAGTGCCAGTGCAGTCTGGAAAAATCGCTCTTCAATGCATTACACTAAGAATGAAATCTATAAATGCTAAGCCTGTGGAGTGCCACTGGCATTATATGAGGCTAAATACTCAGTTTCTATGCAAGTTCTCCAGCTGTTTTATTCAGGATACCAGTGTACCATCAAATTGGTTGGACCAAGAAAACACAAATGTACCACAAAAGCTGAAAAAGTCACCTGCTAGGATGCTGGGTCTCTGGCAAAGGATAAAAAATGAAGATCAGTAATCAGTAAAGTTGGGCTTGGTTTCTGTTTAGGGCAATTTATTTAAATTGTCAGAAAAGGCATTAAATAGAAAGAATAGATAACGCAATATGTGAGAGTATGAACCTATACTGTGCAGTCTGAGGCCGAAGATGTAATGAAGCTGTAACCTTTCCTTTTCCTAGTTGTAGCAGATGAAGGAGAGTAATCAATCCTAAGTGAGTTATGTTTATTATGTTTATTATTTCTTAATTTTCTGTGTTCAAAACTGTTTATCTACATGCAGTGGGTCTAAGATGATAAGCAAGGTTATCATACTGTGATTTAAAATTAAGTTTTTTGTTTTTCTTGTACTTTTTTCTGTCTTAAGATTATAGATCTGTGCTAGAATTTCTGCAGTTCCTGTCACTGTAATGTTCCAGTGCTGTGTAAATAAACAGCCCTGAACTTCATAGAAATGGCTGTTTGTTTTTCCATAGATTTAGGAACATCTACTTGAGGCATTTGAGTTCTATAATTAAATATTCCAATTTAAGCTGTAATGGAAAGAAATAGAAAAATGTAGTCATCTTCACTGGGCTTAAATAGTCTGTGTTGAGCCCTAGGATTTACCTCTACAGTTAGTGACAGGCATCATTCTCTAGTTCTCCTGCTGTCTTCATGCAATGGCCTTTGCTGAACACTTAATGTAGTGCAGTTTTTTTAAATGTAGATACAAGTCACATAGTACAGTTTCATTGCCTCTTTTTTCTTTTTCTCATGGGATACTGCTGCTCTCTGGTGGCATCTCTGAAACTGTCCTGAGGCCTATGTATAAAGGGTCCTTTTAGCAAAGCCCCTCCTGCTGTGAAAGCCCATATTAACCTGTGGCACAATCAGCTGCAGTACACTTGTCCTATGCCTGGTCTGAAAATTGTACACATTTGGATATTGTTTTAAATGGATAAAATAGTTCAATATCTCTTTAATTGTGAAGTTGGACATAATTTTAAGCCTGCAGTTCCTTCCATTTGGATTAATACTGCTTTAATTGTTGGGCTTCTGGGAAGCATTGTGAGCTTTTGTTTGGCTGTGACTGGCATTCCAAAGTAGTTCTCTTATCCATTGCTACTTCTGCATATAAGCAAAAAAAAAAAACTAAGCTGCAAATACAGTATTACCTTCTGCCCTAAGATGAACCATTACAAATATTCAATTTGGTGTCTATTAGCTATGCACTATTTAGACACATATACATTAAGTGAAGCTATATAATATGGAATAGGCAACATTTCTGTTGTGAAATGACAGCTTTCCCAGGGTGTAAAAAGCCTGTATCTTGACAAAAATAATTTGAAGGCACACATCTACTAGAATAAACCTTGACAGAGAATTAATTTGAACATTTGGGATTATAAACAACAATTCTCTTTCTCAATTATGACTTTTGTTCCCCTTCCCAAAATTTAATTAATGCTTAGTCTTTTTTTTTTTCCCAGGGAAGAAGGTAAAATGGTGTTAAAAAAATATTTTCAAATTACAGATTTTTAAATAACTTTCCATCAAACAAATCCCTTGCTATAATCCTATTGGTTACAGTATCTCTTAAGAACCTTGTTAAGGGCTATAGAGTCAAGAGCAGATTTGCATGATGCAGTCAGGCTTTCCGGCTTCGGTGCTTATGAGCATAACAGCTCACAGAGCAGCAGCAGCCTGTTCTCTGCAGGGCAAAGAGTGTTCTTACTACTCAAAGGAGACTTGCAGTTGGTATGTCAGTCATCTCATCAGGTATATCTTCACTGTCACAGTGGAGGCTTTAACAATGTTGTTTTAGGGCTAATTAAAACCCAATGACGAACGTTCAGAGAGGATAAACTATGTGCAGATACAAATGCAATATATACTGCATATGGAACTACATATAGAGTGTATAAGCAATAAGGCCACAGTGTGTAGCCAGTATTGCTTTAAGTTCTTCCTAGCGATATGTTGCATATAAAAGCTATAGACTGAGGGTTTGGAAACAAGTCAAAATCTGAACTGCTCCCCTAGGGAGTTAACTGCATGATGTATGTGCAGGATGGTTGTTAAATGTTGTTTGTGTATCAAATACATTCAGACTTTATTCTGCTGCAGCAGTGGTGGCCCAGGCCTGGAATGAGATCCAGTAATAGATGAAAACCCACTAGCAAGCAAGGCTGATCTAATACCGGCAAACGAAGTAGAGCACTTTGGAAAAAGTGTAAGGGTTTGTTTTGTTTGGTATTATCCATTTGTAGGTCAGGTTAGTCCACTCCAAAGCTTGGAAGTGTTTCTAGCACAGCAAAGAACAGAATTTCATATAGTAGGAATGTCAGGAATGTCTCCTACCAACCCAAGCAAAGTTTCCATCCCATGAGTATAGATACAACTGAGCCTTTGTTACACTCCTCTCCAGAGGAAAAGCAGCGGAGAGATGACAGCAGTGCCTGGGCACAAAGCCATAGCAACTCGAGAATGCTTCCATTTCTCTTGTCAGAAGTCCTGGCTGTGCTTTGTTTGTGTAATTCAGGTTTCCATAGAGTATTTAGACTGAAAATCATAGTCTTTGTTCCTGTGGGTGGTGATGGCTCAGGCCCATGGCATAATAGTTCTCACCAGTGAAGGAGACAGTGTTCCTGAGAGCCAGTTATGGGCTGTGGAATAGTCTCAGCAGGTTTGATGTTTGCTCACCTTCTCTTATGCTTTGTTGTGCATTCTGATATATATATTTATCTTTGCACACATAAAGTAATACTGCTATCAATAAAATGATCTCCTTAAGTATGAGACTGCTGGGTATGACTTTTCCCTAGGTGGAGATGAAAGGGGTTGTCAGCAGGTAAGAGGGAGAAAAGGCCCTCGTGACTAATAAATTCTTAGGAGTCCCTGTAATACCAGTGTGGCATATTTGTATGTACCTGTGTTGAAACCACATGGAAGGAGCTCACCTGCACCACTTTACAGTTTTGCCTTTCTTTCCCTGGGGATCTAAATCACCTCTGCATTCAGCACTATGGCACATGTTGATCACATTGCTTAATGTGATCAACAAAGCATTATTACAAAAATGCAATATAATACCAAGAATTAAGTGGTGAAGTGTTTGGCTTTTGTACAAGTTGCTCTGTAACAGTGAATGAGTAACTTTGGTATTACTGACCTCTTAATTGATGACCCTATTGGGAAAATCTAAGTTTCTGTTCTGTACTGAGCCTTTCTTCAATATAGACAGTCCTCTTATTACTTTTCTATAACAGTGTACTTCTCAAGAAGTACTGGAAACATTGTGGGATCTTAGCCACTACAAAAAAAAGTCAGTCTAAGATTTTTTTGTACTCTGGGATATGCGACTTTCCGGTATTCCTTGCTTTTTGTTTCGATTGTTGGCTTGGTTCACACTTGGAAACTTACTGATACTACTTAGAAAAGTTTGAAACATTACTGCCCAAGTGCAAAGTCTGTACCTGGCAGGTATCAGTGCATGCAAAGCTGACAGGTCAGGCAAAGCACACTTGGTTGTTCCCAGTAGTCTTCCACAGCACCATATTGCATTATATGGATGGAATTACTATGTTTGTATATAGAATGCAAGTTTAAAAGCCAAGAAGTTTATCGAATGGCCTGCTTACTAATATTTGATAAATGTGAATCATCATCTTGTGACAGGAATATATTGCTGGCAGGGAAGTAAAGCTAGTGATGGTTAATCCTTCTGGAAATCGAAATAGATGCATTTATTAGTTCAACTTCAAGTACGCTGATTTATGTGTGTCCTAATCCAGTAACTAAACCTTTTAGTTTAACTATGTTCTGGCTGCAAAATGTCAGTATTTTTATGGATTAACACTTCTCTATGAACTTTTTTTCCTACTGTAACATGAGACACTGCACAAGACACTTCCAACTATGATTTAATACACTTAGGATGGTTATGGGAAATTTTTGATAGTGATGATGAAACTTGTTCAAACCATGGGCAACATTGATATTTGGTTTGCTCTTTAGTTCTTTAGCATTCCTACTCTATTATAGAGAAACTGTGTGTTTTAAAACTCACTGGAGAGCTAATGGAAGTATAAGAAATCTGGGGAAATGAAACTGTCTGCCCCCATGAAATTTGGGATTATGAGAATGTTAAATATATTTTGATGTATCTTAATCCAGTACTTGGGCTAAACAAGGAAAATGTTATACAATAGTTACAGATGCAAAACCAGATGTGTAAAAAGAGAGAACTGGAAAGAACCAAAGAATACTGTGAAGTTGAAAGTCTGAATGGGTCTCTCTTTTTTTTTCTTCTTTTTTTGCCCTCTTTTTCTTTTTTTTAACTTACCTGAATTATAAAAAAAGTCAATTTTCCCTCTTCAGACTATTTAGGCTGCCTTCAACAGTCCTTTTGTGTCTACGCCCTGCATTGAGAGCTGTGGGCTGTTTGGGGTTTTGTTGGGTTTTGTTTTTTTTTGCTTTTTTTGTTTTCTTTTTTGAGTGTAGGTGTAAGGAGCTCAGAACACAACCTGGAAGAAATTGATGAAAGGGAAGAGATAAGTGTGCAACAGCGAGAGAACAGTGAAAGTACCAATATCTCTCCCAGGACAGGAGAGGTTACTGTAGCCTTTAGCTCTGCTGAGGTACCACTGGAAAATGAAAAAAATGATCCTGCTCCATCAACTCCTGTTCCTGGCAGTGTTTCCGTAGACAACTCGCAAAGCTTCAAGGAAGAAAAACAAGAAAATATGAGCACAGATGGCAAGTAAGTACGTTTTGTGACAAAGAAAGGAGCATTGGGGAGGCAATGGGGGAGGCAAATAAAACGCAGTGCTGTTTTATTGTGGAGCACTGAATAGAGAATTGTGAGAGAGATGAGCTTTAATATGCTTAGCTTTCATTGCAGCACTCTTCTGTGCACAGTAATTCATGAAGCTTTTCAACAAAAATGACAATGAAGTGTTCTGTAGGCTATTCTGTTTAAGCCTCCCTTTCCTTACTACTCAAACAGCTGGACCCCAGTAAAGCTGAACCCAGCTCTAAAATACTCTATTCATTAAGCAGTATGCTGCAAAAAAAATTGGGATTTAATAGTTAAATAAAAATACACAAATTCTTTCTTACAGATGGGGAAAAACGGGTAGATAGGCCATTTCAGGTTTTTTGGGCATGGTTATCTGTTGCTTGCACTTTTTTGGCTTTAATTTTTATTTTTTCCTTTCCTTATATGTTGTCTTGACCTGTCTCAATCCATTTGCTCTCAGGAAAACGAGTTAATTCTGCTTTTTTAAAGAATAAACACATTAGTTTCTTTAACCGCTCTTTTTCCCTTCTGTTGATGCTGTACCTTTGCCCTTCAGCATGTTTGTTAAAGTACCTGACTCAGCAGGTTCCCAACATGAGTTAGTGCCTGCTTGAAATAAATGTTGATTGTCCAGAGAAGTCCCATTGTGTTAATGTAATTCACTGTTTCTCTGTTCCCTGGGGCAACTAAACTGGCTACTGTTCCCAAATTAAATTGAAAGAACTATTTCAATTATTGTACTGAAGCCAAAATGTGACTGCCCTAGTAGTGAAGAACTTTCAAGGTAGTAAGGAGAGCTTTGACTTGTATCTGTAGGGACTTTTTTGTGAGTCCAAGGCCAAATGTGACTTTGCAAAAATCTTTGCTCTGTCCTGACAAATATTGTCCCAGTTACTTAGGTGTGTCTCCTCTATGGGGATCTAATAAGTTGTCTTCAACTTGTCAGACCTTTGTTATTGGGCCAGTTTGGGTAGTTGTCCAGGGGATGTTTCTTCCCCACCCCATCGATGAATTTGCAGTAGCCTTTCATGCCTTATAATCCTGGTGAGTATCATTAAGCCTGTACTGTGCTCTGGCTTTAGAGTTTGGCAGTTGTTTCCTGAAATATCAGAGGGTCTCCAAAATGAGAACTAGGGTTTCTCTGACATTATATTTCTGGAAAACTTTTGATAATTCAGATCTTTTATATAAGATCTAGTTACTTTGAGAAGTACTTTGATCAAAGCAGGGAAAGATGTGTAATATTCCAGTCAAAACCACTAATTTCTGTAATGATACTCTGTGGTGTTTTGTGGCTTTTGGGTTTGGTGGTTTTTGATTATTTTTTTTTCTATTAAAAGACCAATTCAGCCTGTTGTTAATAGTTGTAGCTCAGTCCCTCAGCTGTGTTAAAAGGAATGAAGATAAGCAAGAGTACAGAGTGCTGGGCTGAGCTTTGACTTTCTTCCAACAATAATTTTGAGAGCATACACTCCTGTTCAGTGGTTTATTGGACATTTACAGTATATTTGGTACTATAAAGCAGCATGTGCATGGATGGTTATTGAGAAATTTATCATTTTAAATGATTCAAAGCAGATGTGTCAGCTCAAGGCACTGGTTTCTGACAACTAATGCATTTGATGTGGCAAATGAATTGGAATCTTCATAATGCCAGTACTTCTAACTACAGAAAGTGCAAAGATGGAAGTTGGAAGTTCTAATAACTTTTTGTAGAGAAATTTTAAGTATTTTTGCCTTTTTCACTTACCTTTTTAAGCCAAGGACTTAATATCTTCACCACCACCACCTCCCCTTATTCAACATTTGTGCAGTTCCCTTGTCCCCCATGATCTGAGGGGAACAGATACTTTATGCATTTGCAAAATATTTAGTATGCAAGTAATATGTTTGGTGGATGTTCTCCAAGTATTTCTAGAAAGGGACTATTTTGAAAAGTCTGTACTGCACAGTTCATGTGTTCATACACAGTCAGCATCTCATGCAGCTTCCTGTGTATTGTGGTGTGGACAAAATCAAGGGCATGTTTTAGATGTGGGGCATGTCAGAGCACTTCACACTAGTGTTGTTATATGAGTGATAAACCATTGTGGCTTCACTGAAAAGGAGTTGTTACTGGAAAGGGGCTTGTTCAAACTGCACGTGTAAGCAAAAGGAGGGGGAGAAGAGAAAGGAAAACTGATCATCTGCTTACACAAGCAAGTGGAGCTGCTTGTCATTTTGGTAGAATATCATGGCAGCATTTCCTCTTGTTTTATAAAAAATAAAATAATCTATTCTGTCGAGTATTCCAGTGTTTGGCAGAGCGATTCTATTTTGTCCATCTGTGTTTGGAGAATATTGCCAGTTCTCTTGCATCGTTTCTGGTGTTTACTGAAATGAATGATACCAGCATATTTAATGTACTGTTGTGCTTTGCAGAGGACTACAGACTAAGATAAGCAGTGAGGATGCTGGATTTGAAAAAGACAGGAAGCTTAAAATTTTAGATCAAAATACAACCAATGGTGAGTAGTTCCCACTCGTTTTTAATACTTCAAAGCAAGGTTGAAGAGAACTTTTCTATTCCTTTGAAGAAATGACAATACAGTCAACTCTTGAATTGTTATCATCAGATTATTTTCTTTACACTTTCTATAGCTTTGGTGTATTCTCTTTGAGACGAGGTGGCAAGAATTGGATGCAGGGTTTTTATTTGGGAGCGGTTATTTTTGGTATATTTTTGTTATAGCAGTAGTCAAAGCTGCATCATGCTGTTGTAGGGCGGGATGGGTTGGACAGTGCCAAGGAGAGGGAAGGCTGGACACAAAGGTTATCCTGCCATGTGGGGTGCCATGGGTACCATACCCCAGCAGAGAAGAAGAGACCATCATTTGGTCTTTGCTTATGAAATTAGTGTGAGTTTTCTGCATGAAAATGCAAATATTTTTAAGCACAAATAGAAGAAAGTGACACGCTGATCTGAAATGAAATGACGACATCCTGTGCATCTAATGGACCGTAAATTTTTCTGTGGATTTAGTGACCTGACTGATTTATTTTACCCTTTTGTGACACTAATTTTCAGATTTATATATCAGGCCTTCCATAGTCTTTTATACTCAGTACACTTCTGTTTATAAATCATAACAACACTGCATGAGTCCTGTTTATATGTGATATAAATTTTACCCTCCATTTTATAACATACTTGAAATGAGGACTTTTTTCCCCCGCAAAATAACCACTTCAAATGATTATTCCCGAAGACTTTAATTTTTCCCAATATTGTGTTTAAAACAATTTGACTCAAATATTCACATGTTTTGGAGACGATCACGTGTTTAGTCCAGGGGTAGAAAATTGAATTATCAGACCAACTAAAGAGTAGGAAAAATAGTTTTGGAAAATTGCTCTTGTCCATATGTTTTTCAGTTGTTTCCATGTACAAATACATAAGGTGTAGTTGACAAATAAGATTTGTGACATTAAAACTAAAGAACAGAAGCCACAAATGTGTGGAACTAAATAAAAGCTGTATCTAACTTGATATTGAATAGTCCTTGAGCTCTTGAGTCACCAATGCCTATATAATCAACCGAAATTCATTAGCACTTTTTAAATGATTCTAGAATAGTTTTTTCTATTAAGTCAATGCATGGCACCAGTAGCCTATTTATTAAGGAAGAATACCTGAGTTAGAATACTACTATTTGGCAATATTATTCAAATATATTTATATCTTTAAATAGCTTTTAAAAGCAAGTGTTAAGGAAATTTTTAATGTCAGTGAAAAGCCAGTCGTAGTTAAATACATTAGATGCAGAGCTTCTTGATGTAAGGAGAAAGATTGAATCTTTTTGGCATTTGTATTAATTTTGGAATCTTTCTTTAACTTAAAGATCACAGTGATACAAAACTCCTTCCAACAACAGAAGAAGGGAAAGAACTTCAGACAGCTGAAATTAAACCAGTAGATTTTACAGAAAATAACAAGCTCGAAGTTAACAGACTATCAAACTTCCAGGCATGTAAAAATGACATCTCTGTAAGTCATAGGAATTATCCTCAACTGATGTCAGAAAAGCAAGATGACAAAACAAATCAAAGCAGCTTGGATACAGTAAAAACTCAGGATGTTGCAATCCAGACAGGTCCTTTGGATAGCAATTTGGGAAGGTCTACTCAGAAAGAAATTATTGTTCCTCAGGGTGTTGAATCATCCACATTCAGAGAATTGGTCCCTCAACATAACACAGATACAAACAACCCCCTTCTTCAAGTGATGCATGGAACGCAGCAAGGGGATGAAGATACGTCAATAGAACAAAATCTTGAGACACAAGAAGTTACCTATGGAAATGTAATTCCCATAAAAGACCAGAGTCACGTCTGTATAAATGGCAGTAATTTTGTTTCACCAGAAACAACTGCAAAAACTCCAGATGACTTTTCTGTAAAAGGTCACCCTTTTTATAGACAGGACACCAGACCTAAACCTAAGCCTGCTAATGAAATTACAAGGGATTACATACCAAAAATTGGCATGACTACTTATAAAATAGTGCCTCCAAAATTCTTAGAAATAATGAAGAACTGGGAACCAGAAGTTCCATCAGATCATAAGGATCAAGAGGTATCTACTTTGGAAGATTCTCTGAAGCATGAAGACCCCAAAGAATTCATAGTGCAAGCTGAAATTCCTCATCTGTCAAAAAGTGTGGGTCATTTACAGGTTGGTTCACAAAATGAAGCTGCAGCAGCGAATGATCTGCTGCAGGGAGTGAACAGCATTTCTGAACATACTGTGACCTCTGGAGCTGAGATTACTACTGAGAGCAACCAGATGGAAAAGGAGTCTTTCAAGCAGCGTGTCCCACTGATGCTAAGCCTGGATAATACAAATGCTTCTTCTGAGACTCAGGACAAGTCAAATGCATTAAGTCCTACAACAAAGCCTAGTTCTTTTTATCTGCAGATGCAACGAAGAGCTTCAGGTCATTATGTGACATCTGCAGTTGCCAGAAGTACCATTTGTACTCCTAATTCAATTCAGAATGAAGCTAAGAATACAGAGATGGGGAAAAAAATCTCATCACCTGATCTGACTTCTTTGGCTTTACATAAAACAAGTATTTCCTCTCCTCCAGCAGATGAAGAAAAAGTTGATGATGGAAAAAACATTGAATCCTCCACTTCTCCTGTTAAAAGCAATAAACCTTTAATTTATCCCCCCTGTCCTCCAGCACCACTGAACCTAAAAACTCTAAGAACTTTTGCAGTTCCAAAGCCATACTCCAGTTCAAGACCATCTCCTTTTGCTCTTGCTGTCTCCTCTGCAGTCAAAAGGTCGCAGTCATTCAATAAGACGCGTACAATCACTAGCCAGGCACCTAGAGAGGAATTTCCTGTTGAACTCTCCTCTGCCACTTTGGCAGCTGAATTCTCCTCAGCTACCTCCATGCCTCAAGTGAAAAGCCCTTCCTTACAGACCTTACCAGCGGGGCCACAAAATAGTCTAATGGACAAGGTAAACTTTATTTCTAATACTGGTTGACTGTTGATCCACTGCCATCTAGTGCAACCAGTCTAAAGGCTTGTCTGTGAACCACTCCCCTGGTCAGAAAGCGCTGTATTCGTACAGTGAAAACACCCAGTGGTGTCCAGCAGTAGAACAGCATTATAATGAAGTCCATGAATACAGAGAATGTTAAAAATGAGACCAATATAATTCAGATGATTTGAAATATTTATTTCTTGCCATAATTAGCATCCCCCGCTTTAAAGAACTGTAAATTAAATAGTCATTTATCCTGTGTATACCTATTTTTATGCTTGGAGTGCTTATGATTTGTTCCTTATGGTTTTGTGTGTTAATTTCTTAAATTTAATTCTGAGAGGTGTGATTAATTTGGCTTCAAGTGATCATGCTACAAACACACTTGAATGGAGGCATAAAATTTTGCTGGCATAATTATTTGAGGGAGAAACTATTCCAGTGGGAATGTGGCTGGTCTCTGAAATCTTGAATCAACCAAACTAGAACGGCAGCAGTTTGCTATGCAACCTTGTGCCAGGTTGACTCAGTTTTCCATTTATAACTAATTCAGATTAAAATTTTTTGGTTTCTTTTTCCTCCCACTTCGTCCCTTTATAGAAAGACAGCAATGTGAATAGTGAGCAGAAGAGTCAGGCACAGTCAGGTGCTTCCACTGACCACCCACCCCCTGTCACTAAGAGACAAACCGCGATGACGTTCCCGCGCTCTGACCCAGAACAGATCCACCAGAGCTTGCTGGCTGCAATCCGTTCTGGAGAAGCTGCTGCCAAATTGAAAAGGGTGAGTTTTCATCACTGCATCCATAACAATGAATTCATGGTACTTCCTCTAAAATTGCCATACTAATGCCTGACACTAAAAGCAGTTAGCTTTGGTACAAAGTGCTACCAGGAGGTCTCTTAACAATGGGAAAGGAGGTGAGGAAGAGGGGTCAATTTTGCAGAATAAACTGGTGAATGCACACGCAGAGCTTCAAATGTCTGTATTTTCAAACAGTACAAATGTAATCAAATCTTTCTGAAATGAAACAATTCTCTAGGTTATCAATTAGGCATATCTTTTATAAAATCTGACTTATGTTTGAGAGTGTATGGCTTTAGAAAATTGCTAAGCAACTTCACTCTAGACATGAAGTGGCTGCAATCTTTTGCAGGCAGATAACACACAGCTCTGAAGACTATTTTCCTATTTATTAGACTTTTATCAGATAATTCTTAAATGTTCTTCAAGCCTCCTGCTGCTGTTTGGCATCATTACTAAGACATTTCTCAATGTTTTGTCAACAGTCCTTGTAGGACCATCTTCCCCCATGCCCCCTCTGGTTAAAACTGGGGCTTAATTTTTCTTTTCTCTTTCCTAAAATTAACCTATAAATGTCTCATTGGATAAAACATTGCACACTTTAAAAATCTGTACTGTTTTAAATTTGCAACCAGACAATCATAGTCTCAAACAAACTTTTCTTGATCTTACATTAGTATTTTGCATTCTGTATTAAGAAATAATTTCCCATTGCAGAAGGTTAAAGAAATTCAGTAGTTTTTTTCTCTTCCCTTTTCCGCTTGAAACTTGAAAGAAACAAATGATGTGTCGTGAGTAGATACAAGGGATTTTTTTGTTTGTTTGTTTTATGGAAGTCTTTGATACCCTCAGGTCAAATTCTTTCAGTGGATGGTCAGATGTTGGAACATTTCATACATAAGGTTTTGTTTCAGTGTAGTGGTGCAACAGCCTCTCTGAGGCTTATAGGCCCTCCATGATTTCTACACTGAACAGGAAGATTGAGTTTCCTGTAAAAGTTACAAGCATACTCAAGTAGTTTTTGATCTCTAGTCAGTAAAAATGGTACATAATATGAGTAGTATTACTTCTAACTACATGTCACTAACTACAGCCACTTTAAAAACAGTATAAGATTTAAGAAAATGCTGTATTGTTCGGAATCAGTTAGAGGTCAAATCTATCTGTTCTACCAGAAATACTGTTCGGATTTTGTTTGCATGTATTTTCATCAAAGCCTTTTTTTCCTCCAATGCATAATTACATTCTGAATAATACAGAACTTTATTCATTTTTCATAGTGTGTCACCTTTGCTTTATGATTCTATGGGAAATATGCATAGGCATGGCTGTTGGCCCAGTTTCTTGTAACTGTTTTAAAAAATAAAGTCCATAATGTACTTTTCAAAGTTCAAGAAAACTATTTCTACTAGAAAGAAAACAAGGAAAAGCTTCATTACATAGATATTCATTCTTTTTTAATACAAATGTCCTTCTTGTAAATTTGACCCATATAGTCTTTATCAGTGTAGGTACAAGAATGGCATGTGGAAAGGGAGAGAAATGATCATTGAAGTCAGTTTTCCCTTCCCTTTCTCTTCTGTGGGTGGGATATGTCCTTTGTCAGTGCACTATGTGTTGAGGCTGGAGTGAGGAGAGGGCTGTACTTTTTAAGGAGAAATTATAATAATGAAGAGGCCATAACCATAAAGAAGAGCAGTCTGCAGCACAGAAACCTGAAACAGGCCTTAAAAAAAACCCTGGAACACAAACAAAATGTAATGAAGAACTCACTGAAGTTTTGCCAAACATAAAATTGTACATGCTGTTCTTCTCACTCTCACCCAGAGCACATATGCTGTGGTACAGGTATGTCTGACAGCAGAAAGAAGTTTCTTGGCCTATGGCAAATTTAACAAAAACATGGTCTCATTTTATGTTTAACATGGAGAACTGGCAGTAGGAGGATAGAGGAATGAAACATTTTGTATCAATAACTTCTTTTCACCCAGAAGTGATTTTTAGTATTGAAAGGACTTTTAAAATGCATTCACTTCGTATCTTCCAGTATTGTACTGCAGTCAGGAAAAGGAGTGATAATCTGATCGATTTGAATTGTGAGAGAGGTCTGTCAGGTACTTGCTTCTCTCTGTGTGAGAATCATTAAAAATAAAATCCTGGTACCACTAGCCAAATTCCTTAATTTTTTTTTCACCCTCTGTTTTACTTAATATGTTGTGAGTATGCAGTGCTGAGATCTGTGGCCTTTTGTGTTGTTGGTCTTTCCTGTTCAATAGGGCCCTCACTAATTACTAACCTAAAATGGGTCAAGTGAGGTTTCTTTTTAACCATTTTTTCTCTTGAGAATGTTTTCATTGTGTTTAGTAAACTGTGCTTTGGTATGTGGTTCTTATGGCTGTGGAGCCTCCACAACTCCCATTAACTCCAGTTGGAATCGTTGGTTTATGCAGCTCCACTGAAACTTAGGCCTTTGCTGCCTATCATAAAAGTTATGGTTTGCTCCTGATAAAAGAAACATTACCATGGTATAAAGGAGTGTTAGAAAGAAATCAGCTCTATTCAATAGTTAATAAAAAGTGTTTAGTTTAGTGATGTTTTTCAAGTATTTCTTTGCAACTGGGTCTGGAGAAGGACTAAAAATTCATGTTTTGAATAGTTATACATGGAATTTTTAGATAGGATAAAATATGTTTTTAATAAAATATGTTTTTAAGTAATGTCTTATATTTCCACTTCTGTAGCATATACACTCTGTACGGAAATCATATAGGAGGTCATTGACTGCAATGAGAAAAATGCTAACTGAAGTAACAGTATTTCTGTTTCCTTGAAGTAATACTGTGTAACATACTGTAGAGAGAAAAATATGGAAAGTTAGGCTAATATTTCTTTAATATTTTTTCTCTTTTTTTTTTTTCTCTCCCCTGCCTCCAGGTTGGTCCTCCATCAAACACCATAGCTGTTAATGGAAGAGCCAGACTTAATCCTTTGTATTCCACAGAAGCAAAAGCTAGTCAGTAGATATTATACAATATATTCTGCACTTTACTACTGCTTCATAGGCCAACTTTACACTAACTGTAAATGCAAGTATATGTTAATATATTTTTGTCAGCAGTTATAAGGATTTCAAGCTGTGTCTTTTGATGCCTTGGAAAGATTATTAGCATATGTAAATTATGGTAATATTTTGCCTTTTCCTCTTTATAAAGCTGACTATGCTGCTAAAAAGGTTTAAGAAAAGGTGCAGGTGAGCTTTGCTTATGATAGAAAGAGAATCAAAGATTCTTGATTTTAGCCTCAAGACTGAACAATATGTAGCACTATGCTGAAATTACAGATTGGAAGCAACCTAAGAATTCTAGATCACATCATTAATTTTCAATTGTGTATTACTTTAACAGATTGTAAGAACTTAAATCTACCACATGCTGCCTCCATATTCCTTTATTAAATTAAAATTGTAATTACTAGAATATCTTAATTAAATGCAATACTTTGTATCTGTCTAAAAAATAGATGGTTTTGTTCCTTTAGCAGAGAGTAACTGGGATACATATTTTGATTACTTTTTTTTTAACTCTCCTGTAATTTTTTCCTGGTAGCACACACACAAAAAAATCAGGATATAAATTATTGAAAATTTTTGTACTACTTAAAAACTTTTATTAACAGTAGCACTACATGACATTTCTCTTTGGGTATCTGTATATAGTATTTACCTAGCACTCAGATAAGCAATACTTTTTGTGAATTACATATATATTGAAGTAGTCATCAGCATATACTCACGTACTGATAAAATGCAAATTCCAGTTTTGATACTTAATGAAATAGAAGAAATTTATTTTTTTTTCACTTGAAGTATAACTAAAGAATGAACTGCTTTGGACTTATTCATGTGAAATATTTTAATCTTAAAACAGCACAATAACGCACTTACAAATCATGCTTGTGTCAGAGACTGTCTATTTATAGATGAAGCATTAAATATCAAGATGGGAATATATATTAAAAGAGAATGCTTTGTGTTATATTTTACCTATTTTGAATTTCTTGTCAAGATTATACATTTTGGGGAGGGAGTGGAAATATGATAACACCCATGATAAAATAGCTAGATTATGGATGCATGCAGGAAGTGCTGGGGTATTTGCCATTTTAAAATATTTTCTTGCTGGACTTGATTCAAATAAAAGTAATTGTATTTCGTTTCTGTTCTTTAACAATATATATATTTTGTACTTTAGAAACATTCTGTAACTCAATTTCAGAAACTGATCTATATGTGCATTTCAAAGGTTTATTAATTGTTTGCTGCCAGGTTTTTGTGCAATAATCTCAAAGAGGTCTAATTACTTTCCACCTACAGAGTCAATTATTGATTACAAGTAACAGTGTTAATGCTCAAACTCTTTAAGGAACATTTTAGTAAATAAAAATTCATAAAGAGGGTTGATGGACATTTGTTCACTGCTGTTCTCTCCTGTTTACTCTCCTGTATCTTAGTCCCCTGTCAATGTGTGTTACCACTTCTGTCTCTTCCTTGTTTTGCCTCCAGTCAAGGGCTTAATCCAAGGGTAGGGGGAGCCCACATGGTAGTTCAAAAGATCTGTTTCAGGATCTGACTGTGAAAGAACGCTTCAACTTCACTTGAAAACAGTGAGATAGAAGAGGTGTGGGGTTTTTTCTAGTTTCCAACTGAGGCTTACACTCTAGATTTCACTGCATCTTGAGGGACAGACTTGAAAGTTGTAACTCACTCCCAGGGTTCCAGTGTCTGTGTTTGTTGCAGTATTTGAAGTCTGTGTTTTAAGCGTTCCTACACAACATGCTGATCTGTAACTGCCAGAGAGAGGTTGCGCTGCAAAGAGTCTCCTTACTTGTACTTTGGGTGCAAGGATCTTACAGGTTTTTTCTCTAACCTTGGTATTCGCTGCCAAGGTGACCAAAGTTATTTCATAAAGTTAATTTAATCTCCATCTGTGGTAGTACAAGTCGGTATGATGTTTCACTTTTTCAACCAAATCAGTAGAGTCCAATTATTCTTGTTTTGGGTAAAGTTCAAATAACCATGCTTTGTTGCTTTCTTTGGTTTTGAATGCAAAACTGTACTGTATGTTTCTTAGTCCCATATGTTAAAAATAAACTACCTTTTCATGTGAACTCCTGAAGGTAAATATCATCTTGTGTATCAGAGATTAAACTAAAACCACGGCACTTGAATTTTAAGGTTTCTTGTTTGTGTCATTGAACTTGCTTGATAACTGAAATGTCTACACATGCTATAGTACTGTGAAGCTCTTTAATGAGACTTTCTGTTAGTAGCTGGCAATACTGTTTAGCAAAAATTTCTCTTTCCCTCTTCTTCCAACATGTGTATGTAAGACATTTTTAAATCTTGCTGTTGTATTTTTAGACACTCATTTTTTCTTATACTCTTTTATTAAATTCTACTAGAGAAACTCTTGTTGGTGAACTTGACATGTTTGTTCAAGTAAGTGTTTCTAGTAACTGCAAGCCCAGGTTAGACAACAGTAAATTTTTATTATGGATGCCTTACATGCACAGTAAACAGACTTGGTTTTGGGCCCAAGAATACTTACAGTTTGCACATGTATCATGGCTGTCTTCCAACAGGAGGCAATTACTTATGCCATACTTCTGATAATCCCCTTCCTTTTGCATGGCAGTCAAAATGTTTAGGAAGGAAAGTCAGGATATTGAAGTAAGTGATAGTCAGTGTAATTGTCTGAACAAAACAGCTGACCCCAGTGAAGGTGCACTGTGACTTACTGTTACGAGTTCTTTGAAGAAGCAGCAGATATCCATGTAGTACAGTGCCATCTTCATCTAGTTCACATTCCAGGGCTTTGTAAGTAAAGGAGGGCTAGAAAAGCAAAGAGATCTTGTTAGTTGTTATTATAGAAGATTTCTTTTTTTTATTTATTCTACAGAAGAATAAAATTTAGACTACAGATGTACCCTGCAGAAGGGAGAGTTTTGCTGGGGCAGCATCACCAGATAACTTTTGGAAATATTCTTGTGACTAGAGGTTGTAAGATCAAGGCAAGAACTCTCATACTTGCAGCTGAAAGATGTTAAACAACTTGTTGTCTCCATTTTTGGGACATATATTCAGTAATCATTGCCCTTGTTTTTCTAGCTGCTTGTAATTTTAGCATTATTGTAGCAAGCAATATGAAGATCTCTAAGGAAGACATGAATATTATGTGGATATGGACCAAGAGGCATTGTATCACACATACTAGGTAAAGGATGAAAATATAACATAAAAGCAGCTAAGAGAGACCTCGACAAATCAGAGTACTGGGCAGTCACCACCCATATGAAGTTCAACAAGGGAAAGTGCTGGATTCTGCACCTGGGATGGTGCGACCCTGGATGAATGTACAGACTGGGGAATGAGATGCTGGAAAGCTGTGCTGCAGAAAGGGACCTGGAAGTACTGCTTGATGGCAAGTTGACTACGAGTCAGCAGTGCCCTGGCAGCCAGGAGGGCCAACCATATCCTGGGGGGCATCGCCAGCCAGGTGAGGAAGGGGATTGTCCTGCTCTGCTGTGCACTGGGGCAGCCTCATCTTGAATATTGTGGCAGTTTTGGGTAACACAATATAAGAAAGATATTAAGCTATTAGAAAGTGTCCAAAGGAGGCCAGTGAAGATGAAAGGCCTTGAGTAGAAGCCGTATGAGGAGCAGCTGAGGTCACTTGGTCTGTTCAGCCTGGAGAAGAGGAGATTGAGAGGAGACCTCATTGCAGTTACAACTTCCTCGTGAGGGAAAGAGGAGGGACAGGCACTGATCTCTGCTCTGTGGGGACCAGTGACAGGACCCAAGGGAATAGCCAGAAGTTGTGTCAGGGGAGGTTTAGACTGGATATTAGAAAAAGGTTCTTCCAGAGGGTGGTTGGGCACTGGAAGAGGCTCCCCAGGGAAGTGGTCACAGCACCAAGCCTGACAGAGTTCAAGAAGTGTTTGGACAATACTCTCAGGCACATGGTGTGACTCCTGGGGATGATCCTGTGTAGGGCCAGGAGTTGGACTCAATAATCCTTGTGGGTCCCTTCCAACTCTGCATATTCTGTGATTCTGTGAATACTTTAAAGTTTGTTACAGGCACCTGTTACCAGCTAAAGCAAACATTTTTCAGTTGGAGCTGCTTAGAATCCTGTTTTAATATGCAGTTGCTGAGAAGACTTCTATTACATAGAAACAAAGGAAAGATGTTGTTGAGCAGCAGGGTGTACTTCCTTGAATTCTTGGCCAGGCTGTGTCTATCAGGTGTTGGATAACTACAACTAGACAGGAGACTAACTGTAAATGACTAAGTAGATGGGTTGGTAGCCAAACAAATAGAGCTCTTTGCAGAAGGGAACATGTGTCTTAATTTGTCTGTCTGTGGTAACAGAATGTGAGGCTGAAGTCAAAATAGTGTGTTTGGACCGGAGCTGCTGTAATCACAGGCATGACAACTGTTTGTGGGTGCTGTGAATGGTCTGAGGTTCAGAAGCTGTGACATTCTGTTAGTGCTTGGCCGCTGACAGGGTAGATGAAACATCACTCGTTGTAGACAGATTGCTTATGAAGTCTATTTTGATGATAAAGCAAAGCTGTAGCAGTATCACTGGAAATGTTTTACACCTTGTAATTGAAAAGGATGCTTTCTATGTGAATTATTTTATATAATCCAGTTGAAAATAAGATGGATTTTTTTTTCTTTAAAAATTCTCTTTAGGTAGCATTGTGAGAGGGAAGATGTTCTTGTTAAAATGACATGAAATTTGCAAGTAACGGGAAACTACACTTGTTAAAAACTTAAATACTTAATTTTGGTTTGTCTTCCTTGAAAGAGCTATGTGGCATGGGAACTAACACAGGAACTCTGTCAAGAGTCTATTGCGATATATTTTAGGTAAAGCTGCATTATTTTTTGTCAGCTATTCCTACTTGTTAACACAAGCACTTTAGATTTTTTTTAAGTTTATGGGTTTATGTCTTCAAGGAGCATATTCGGAAGAGATGTATAGTTTTCTCTTTTTAACTGAATTAAGCTTCACAACTACTAGTGTTTAAGTGAAAGAGATGAGCACTTCCTTCTCCCGTCCCTCCATGACCCTGGAAAGACCACCAAAACTGTTAATGGACTAAGTCATTCCTAAATTATTCAAGACACTTAAGGGGAAAAAAATAATGGGAGGGGGAAGGAGAAAGGATAAGGTAGAGAAAAAGATGTTTTGCTTTTTTTGATCTGGAGAATCAGTATGTCTCTGAGGACAGCCAGAAACATATTTCTGCTCCTCCCCTGTTTACTATACAAAGGAGTAATCTACAGGCAAATTATCAGTTGAGGAATTATTTCACTTGTTTCCCACTGGATGATGTTAAATGAATTTGGTATTCTTCATCAGTGTCTAACAATAGGAAGTGCTGCTTCTCCCTTCACCTCATGTTTTATGTTTTCTGTTTTACCTTAAGGGTTCTACAAACATACCCTTTTGAAGCATGTGGGACAAGCCAGAAACTAAAAGCTTAACTCTGGAAGCCTGATGACTCCTGATAGCCATTCATGTAATTGGCACAAAGATGAAAATGCAATCCTGCACAGAACAGGATGTTCTGCATTTGCTCTTACAGTGGTGGAAGAAAATCTCTTAGCATTGGGAAAAGGAGAAACAACTGTATCTGAAAAGGACACTAAAACTGTTAGGAAATTTCAGCTACTTGTATTGGTAATGTTATTTCAGAGTGATTGTGCATATATGAACCTGGAAATAACAAGGGCTGTATCATTCCCAACAGAAACAGATACAACTCTAGTGCCAAAAAGAATGCCAAAGAGTTGAATTTGGATGTAAGTTGCAAATTCCTCTGTGAATGTTTTAAGCTTTGAGAACAGTCTTTTGCCCATAACATAGCAGTGTCATTATACACAAATGCCAGTGGTGTTTACTAGTTACCAGTTTGTGATTGTACAATGAGTGTATTTTTAGTAGCTGTTTTGATAATAGCAGCTGTTACAATTGTCTTCTGTTTCAACAAATTATCTGCTTGGTTATTTCTAAAGCATTGCTTTCCATGAGTATCTGGGCATTCCCAAACAATGCTTAAAACAGGAGTTTGGGCACAGGAGTTTAGGCATAGGGTGGGAAGCTAATTCTTAGGTTTGTCTTTAGTAATTTGAATACTCCTCAGAACTACTGGTACAATACCCTTGATGTCCACTCTTTACTGAGAGAGAGTTGGGTTGCTATTAATACACATAACAAAACAATGACACCTTATGTATCATATAAGAGAAGACTAGAATGTATTCTTCAGAAATTCCTGGTTTTTTACACTGATGGAGTTTTCTTCAGCCTCTTCATCTATTTTACTAGTTGTTCTAAGTACTCAGCAGGACAGACCTTGCTTTGCCTGTGATATATGATATCATCATAGCCAGAGCAACAGAAACATGCTAAAAAACAGTATACACAAGAAAATCTTCACAAGTGACAGAATAGTTAACAGGAATATTGAAGACTGGACTTGGGTATGTGATAGTGAACATCCAGAGCAGTAAAGGCATTGAAGTGTACAGTCAGCTCAGGGCAGAGGGAGAGTTAAATCCATAGAACCTGCAGCTGCAACAGCTGTTAAAATATAAATCTGGCCAACAGGGGCTATTTGCAAGTACTAGTGTACTTAGTGTGCTAGTGCTGGTGTACATTAACCACTAGAGTACTTACTAATGGTTAATATATTTCTAGTTAAGAAAAAAAAACTATGGCTGGACTCAGAATTTCATAATTTCTTCTCAGCTATATATGTCTGCCTGTTAGTTTAATCTCTCTTTTTCCTTTTTTTTCCTGTGTGATCCTGAGCAAGAAGTAAGACACGAAAGCTACAATCACACTTAATCTGAAGTGGTAAAGGAAGGAAAAATGAATTTATTTCACAGTTGCTTAAGGCTTTATATAGCTCTGAATTATCAAAAATACAGTAAAAATAATATTTTAAATAATTAAGCTGATTGCAGTTTTCTAAATTAAATACTTGAACTAAATAGGGAGATGGAATGCAGGAAGAGCTGCAATTGGTCACCTTTGTTAAACAGCATGATTGGTCCCATCAGCAGACACTATTTAATTTCTTCAATTGCTAAAAGCTAATTAAGCACTTGTGCTTTTCAAACTGAAGTGTATTTGGCCACCTGCAGCTACAAAGTGCACTTAGCAAACCAGGAAATCCCTATGGTATGTGTGTCAAGCTGCTGCAATCCTAAATTCCAGCACCTATGTGAAGCAAAGGCTCAAGAAGTGAAATGCAGAAGACTTCCTTTTTAAATTGCAGAGAACTGGGAGAAAGGTGGGCACCCTGGCAGCTGCACAGTTAGGTGCCTCACTTTCTAGGATTATCAGACTGTTACCCCTTATCAAAAGCTCACTAGTAGGAGGGGCAATTCTTGAGTGGTCAGAAGGTCTGCTGGCATACAGCCCACAGGCAGTCAAGCTGTTGGTGGTCCCAGCTCTTCGAGTTGGCATATTTTGACCATCTCCAGCATGCTGAGGACAGAAAGGTCTCAGAGGCACCATTTACCTGAATCTCCCTTTACCAAGACAACTGAGGCGTAGAAAGAGGAGGGCATTCCAGTTTGTGTAGCTGCTGCTAAGTGCATGGCACCCCTCTTACACATCTGAGTAAGAGAGCTCTACCAGAGCTCTACAGTGAGCTGTGTTAAGAGCTTTATCAGAAGCTACCTTGAGACACAGGCACAAGTTGTATGCATGGAGTTCACCTGGGGCTGGCCCATCAGGAAAAGGAACCTTGAGAGAGCGAGGTCTGGGGGAAAGTGGGCTTCAGGGCTCTGCCTGGAAATGAGTGAGTTTAATGGTGAGTTTAATTTGTTTTTTATTTTATTTAAACTGTGTCTGCTATTAATGCCTTTCAAAAAAAAATTCATAGTGAAAAGAAATATTTTAGGCTGTCAGATGTGCTTGGAAGTTCAGTAGATGTAAAAGGCATAGTGTTTGGCACCAGCTAAAGATAAAAGTATAAGAAGGTGTAAGGAAGGGTCTGCTAGATCATATTGTCAGGAAAAGGAAAGTGTGTCTAATTTTGTGTAACTATTACATTACTTTAAAAACATAGTTTGGTGGTGATGTGAAATGTGAGTTGCCTGATCACCAGTGGTAAAAGCAACATAATCTCCAAGTGAAAAAAAAACAAACCAAAAAACAAACAGTTAAAAGCAGCAGATATTGTAGATTGAATTCTGACTTCTTAGAGTGCTAACCTAATGGTGGAAGGCAATTTGGGTGAGAGAGAATAAAACAAGAGTTATAAGACCTTTAGAAACCATATCAAGAAAGATTAAAGGAATGGGGCTGCTTTACAGTAAAAAACAAAAGTGGAAGACTGATCAGGATGACATAACCATGTTTCAAAACAAAAGTTGCTACACAAAGGCAAGATTAATCGCTGTATCTTCAAGCAATAGTCTTGAAGCTATACTGTGCCAAACTGAGGGTTCATTTAGCCTGTTACCTGGCTTTTGACAAGGATGGAAAATTTATGCCTAGGGAAAAACATAAGATTATAAAATATAAAAAGCATGCTCAACCTTCCACAATTTTTGGCTCTGAGAATGCTAAAGTGAAGATGGTTTCTATGTATTTAATAGTCTGAATTAGTCTTGTTTGAAACTCAGCAACTCATTCTTTCAACTCCTGTAAATTTTGAGCAGCTACACAGCACAGTGTGATATGGAGTTCTTTGTCTAAATGACACACTGTCTGAAGAACCATCTCTTTTTTTTGTTTGTTTGTTGTGAACTTCCACTTTGTAGCTTAATTTAATCCCCTCCAATTCTTCTTCTGAAAGAGACATTAACTCATCAGTCGCCATTCATGTTCTCTGTGCCACTCATATCCTTACATAACATAAGAAGTTGTACCATAGGCATTTGAAACTTATACACTTTTGCCAGTTTATCAGTTAAATGTCATCAAGGTATATCAAAACAAAGATCTAGGTCTGAGCATGGCTTATGCTTCATTTATCTCAATATCTTGGGAAGAGAATATTTTCTCCTAGACACATTTATTTTTTGAATCTGCCTCCTTTTGTAGCTGTAGCAAATCACCTGCAGGATACATGTACTCTGTTCAAGATCAAGAGTTTGAGAGAAGTTTGGGGTCACACTTCTAAAGCACTAAATATCCAGCTGAATAGAATCTTGCTAAATCCTATTTATTCACAAGTGTGATCATCTGAATCACAGGCAATCTTTTCAGTTCTCAGGCCAGTGAACAAAAGAGCTTAAAACCTTAAGGATATGATGTATAGGTTGCTATATGTATATATATATATGATGTATATAGGTTGCTTAGTTTACTGTGATAATTGTTTATTACTTCCAACTTAGAGACCATGTACTTGCATGATAAATACTTTTGCCTATAATTACAGTATCTGTCCAGAAATACAGGGAGAATGTATTGCCTTTAGTTCAAACATTCTTTCTAGTCTGGCTTGCAATCAAATGCTATTTTCTTCTGAACTATTTCTGCTGATTCATTATCAACTTACTTTGTATTGCAATGTTAAAGTGAAACATGCTGCTTTAACTCTCTTTAGATGAACTACCTTTGTGGCAGTATTTTTAGATGGGTTTTTTGATGCCTTTTTAATGGTACATTAAAACTTAATGAACGCTTAGTAACAGTAGAATCCCTATGGAAGCACATATGGTACCTACATTAATACTGAATGAATGCATAATGATCAGTAAAATTTCACTGATTTCCACATGAATCAACAGTGATGAACCACTTAATGTTACACTCAATTACATCATGTTTAATTTATGTAGCATTGTTTGGACATTATGTTTAAAATGTCTTTAGTAAATCATTGAGACTCTAACTGAGCCTCCATTTCAGTGACAAATAGCATTGTAAACATAAAATTCATTTTTTTACACAACAATTAATTTATGTTGAAACCTGCTTGCAAAGGGTCAACAATTTGATATATTCTCACTATTGCTCCCTGAAAAATGGAATCCTGATATGAAAACAAATTGAAGTAGCTGTTAAATTGTTTCTGTTTCCTTAGTTATGCAGCAGCCGGACACTGGAAATGCATTAATTCCCTGAACTCTGGGAACAATTGCAATACCTCACCTGCTCTAGGTGACTGCTGCCAAGCAGTTCAGAAAACCTCTTTAGGTCAGAGTATCTTGTCCACATCTGTGCAGGAGACTCGGAAGAGTTCTCCACAATGTCTGCCTCACTGTGGCGTCACACCACACCACCTCTCACGGATTTGGAAGGCCCTTCTAGCGCATCCATGACTCACTTGCAGTGCATATATAGCACAGCAAGGTGTACCGAGAGCTTTTGAAGAGTGACCATGCCATCAATCTGCCAGAGGTAGACAAAGAAATGGTCAGGGAACCTACACCATGCAGACACACTGTCTTTCAGCTGTTCTCCCATCCTGTGCAGGACCAGGAAGCAAACACTTATTCCCATGGTGTTGATTGCCTGTGCAGAGGAATACAATTTTGCCTCACTTCCAAAGTATGACAAAAGTATGAGGACCCACTGCATCAATTCACCTCTGCTATTCTGTCTCGTAGCACACTGAACATGGGCAATGGGTTGGCCCTGGGGTGAAGGCCCTGTACAAGGTTGCCACTGGCCGTAGCCCTACACTGAAGTCTTCCACAGTAACTGCTGCAACAACAGTATTTAAACAGGGCAGAGACTTATCAGAGGATGCTATGCTAGACTCCGCTTTTCCCAGCTGACTCCATGTGAAAACTAGAGATATGCACATATCTGATCACGGTGAAAAATAATACAAGTAATGCACTTTGTAGGGGAAAATGGAAATAAAATATGCATACTTCAAACCTCCCTAGGAACAGTAAACTTCTCCTTGGCTTTCACTTTTCCTGATATCTTTTAGCAGATAAGCTCCTGACACAGTTTCAGCAGGTGTCTGCTTGAGCTGGTTTTGGACGTGTTCCATGGCAGGTCTGGAAAGATTCATTCATAGAATAAAGCTGACATTGCCTATTTTACTCAATCAGCTCAGTTACCTAAAGAACCATCTAAACTAGTCTGACTTTTGGCAGAGAAGGCACCCTTTTCCACTACTCCAGAAGGGATCTTGCACTCTCTGTTCTCTCAATCCTTCTCACTGGTAGTTCAGGCCAACAAGGTCTTATCAGGGGTCTTTTTCACTTTAGTGTTCATCCTCAAACAGCTGTTCAAAATACATTAAGCTTGAGAGATCTTGGCTTCAGGGAGTTTTTAGCTCTGTGAGGTTGTCCAGTCCAGCTGTCTTAACAAGAAGAACTGGGGGAAAAGAGAACTGTGTTTGGAGACAAAGATCTTAATAGCTATTTACAAACTAATCCAATAATACATCTTTAACTTCCGCAAGCTTCCTGCGTTAGCTTCTAGCACTGGGCACTGCATCCAGTTGCATTAGTTTACAGAGGATTTACCAGCTATGAGTATACAAAACTATCATTTTATTTTGCTGTTCTTTTTGATCTACTATAAGATTATCTGATAACTGGCAAGGCATTTAACAAAGAGCTGACCAACAAGTTAGTTAGAAGATCTATATACAAAGAACTTTAGAATGGTAATGCTCATGACAGTAGCTGCTCTCATTTCTCTGGATTGCTGAAAAATGCAAATTCAGACCTTTAATAATTGCAGCTCAGGCTTTCATTTCTGACAGCAAAGTGAGAGAGAAAAAATCTTTCCATCCTAAGAAGCAGTAAAAGAGGCTATCAACTTTTTTTTTTTATTATAATTCACTTAATTCTTGTTAGAAGAATTTAATAAATAAAGTATGAGAGAAAATATACTTATGGAGAATCTTTTGATTTTGCTTTAAAAAGTTCTTTTTTGGTTTATGTTGATCATTTTAATGATTGTGTTCTCACGATTCAGGAATTCTATTCTGTGTTAATTTAATTCAGCTTTAATTTGAATTGAATAAAATATTGGCTAGCTTGCTGGCTATGATGATAAAATGCATGTACTGCTTAAAGAGAAAAGTGTTTGAAATATATAAAATAATGTGAAATACACTTTTCTTCAAAGTATGTCTAATAGATTTTAGTGATGTAATTATTTCTAATTTGTTATGTAGCTATATATTTTTAGAACCTGCCGTGCAAGAATATTTTTTAGAATTAGATGTAATGAGGTAATAATATCACCATAGCCTTTGGCATAACACCAATATAAGAAACAGTACAAGAAAATAATCAAATGTATGCCTTGAGCTACATGATGACTGTACAAACAGACTTCACAGAAAATTAGATTTCCTTGACTAGTACTGTGGTTACAGTGGTATAATTCATGTTTCACAACTCTGAAGAAATAATGAAGACATTGTAACCAGAAATGTGTCAATTTGAATAAATTTATTACGAATTGCTTTGGTTCTGAAAGCTCCCAATATGTTATAATAGAAGCCTACGTTCTTGCTTGAGAGCCAGCCAAACTCTGTAGAAAATGGAATGGGGTTTTAATATCTTAATAAATCACTTAATGGTAGATTTTCCCTTTAAATAAACAAAAGGAGAAATGTTTCGAAGGGACTGTTATAATAAAATATATTAGAATACACCTTTCTTTTAAAGACACTTTAAAAGTAAAGTGTTTGGAAGTCTTGTATTAGATGGTGGCTTCTTACTCCCCATGGAAACTCAGACCAGCTTTTGTCTGAATCCAAGTTGCAATGAAACAAAACTTAGCCCAGGCAAGAATTAACTCTCTTCACCTGTTGCTGAACTAAAATTACATTGGATCGAATGCAATATTTAATGGGCTACCTCCAGCTACACTGCAAAGTAACTTCTCCAACTAAAACCATGCAGGCTGGGGAATATCAATTAGAGTTTGGTTAAGGAACTTGCACAAAATACAATATGTCAGTAAGTTTCATGTATCACCCTCAGTGATACATCCTGGTTTAATATGATTAATATGTGTTATTGGCTCTGTAGCCATGGCTTGACAACATGTCAAAATGGGCTTGAGGCCTTGAAGAGTTGCCACAGAAAGAAGAATCTTCAAACTCACTTTGTTAGTTCACATTTTTTAAGAGGTTTTCAATGGGTTGAACTTTCACCAGTAGGCTTTTTGCCAATTAGTTATTGTCTGTCCCCCCACAGCCTGTAATGACAACACAAAAGCATAAAACTACTGCAGATTCTTTATCATGTGCTGTGGTGAATTTGACAGAAATATGACTGCGCGCTTCGTCCATCTGTGGAATGGGTGTGTCATCTGGAATGATCCAGTAGCACAGAAATCCAGTCATAAGAAAGTATAACAAATTTATGTCTAGTGTGGATGTATAAAGACCTGGACATTATGACAAGGGGATGTGTTAGACTGGTAGTTCTTCTTGAATGATAGGATGGAAGCTCAAGGGGGTTTTAAGTCTGAAAACTGCACTGTCACTGTTTTATAAAATAAGTTCAAATAATGTAAAAAAACCAAAAACCATTTTGCTTTCTCATATTTGAATTTTCAGACAAGTGTAATGGATTGGGAAAAGTTTATGGAACTGAAGGAGAGCACTGAAGGTTGAATTTAAAAGGGCTGAGTGGCTATAACAATTTTCTTAATTTTAGATATGATCTCAGTTTGTGATCCTTCCCAAATGCTTCAGATACATCAAATGTTAAATTTCTTCAAAGTCAGGTGAAAATTATTTATGAACTTGTTCAGTAGCCAGTGTTTTTCTCAATCCCCCCCAATACCTCAAGGGAAATTTTGTAAGACTTTTTGATGGTTAAATAGATTTTATAGGGCCATTATGTGTAACACAATTGTTTGGAATTATCTTGTATGTTATTATTCATGTATGGTGTAATATCTCCTTCATAAACACACAAAAATGAACTAGAAGGTTGCTTACATTTAGTGTTATGAAACTATTTATCTGTCATGGTAAAATTAGGACTATTAGAAAAAAACCACTTTTTAAATGAAATAGAGTAGCTACTAAACGACTCCAGAGCACAGCTTCAATAAACATGAAATCAAAGGAAAAGGTACTTTTTTCTCCAGCTCAAAGGAAAATTGCCTTTTGGACCAGATCTAAAGCCGATTTATTGTTTGGACTACCAAAGTATTAATGCATTTGACCTTTTTATATTTTTAGAAACAAGAAACCTTCATTATACAAAGAAGGATGGCCTGATTGTTAGAGTACTAATTTTGGACTCAGAGTTTGCATTCCTTGCTCAGCCACAAATTCCATTAGATTTTAAGAAAATCACTTAGCATTGTCTAACTTTTGACAGTAAAACGAGATGCACAAGTCAGAAGACAGTTCTCCTTAGGTTATCCATGTATTCAGAGGAAACAAAACATTATCCTGGGATGGTTGTCAGCACTAAACCCTTTAGGTTTTTCAGTTGACCCCTGGAGTCTTCTGTTTTTCTTCTTGGTGATGGCCAGCCTAACTTGGTATCATGTCTAAAGTCAGGTACTCTGAATACCAACTTAGGGTTAATTTTTAAATGTGTTCAGGCACATAAAGATGCAAACATTTACTCATCCGTATGAAGGGAATAAATACATTAAAATGTTAGGTGCACTGATGTTGTGATAATTAGGTCCTTAATAAGTGCTTAGATAGGGTTCCTGAATTACAGAGATTTGCATTAATAACCTTTTAATATAATAACTTCCAAGTAGTCAGCACAATGCTTTTAAAATATGAACAGTAGGCTGATTTTTCAAAGGTTTATTGAATACCTCATTTCCTGAATATAGATTTCTTGGAAAAACTCTTGAGACAGAGCAAACGGCCTTCTCTGTGTGATTAATTAATTCCAAAGAGTACTAAACGTCCTACCAGGTGATGTATTAAAATGATGGCAGGTATGTTATCATACAGTGGCACTACCTTAGGAATTCCAGCTGGACTGATAAGCATTTGTTTGGTTTCTGTCATTTGGCAGGAACATAATGACTCTATCATCAGGGTTCAGCAGAGCTTTCCATTTCAGAGCCCATTTTCAAGGTATTCTAAATTGCACATGCACAGGTAGATTGATTTGGAAATTGCTTTGCTCAACCAGGGCTGGTGCAATTTGGGGGTGCAAATCTGGGCTAAATTCTTCCAGTGATTTTGGAAGAGAAGAATTCCTTCTCCCTTCACATTCATGCAGATATGCATATGCACACATTTTAAATTTCTTACTGTTCCTAGAACTAGGAAAAATCTCCTTAGATCTGATGAAAGGTTTCAAAATCCACCTTTACACTGCAATATATCCAATGTTACTAGACTTTCACTTTCTTAAAGTCGTGGATAGTCTATTGTGAGCTGTATGTTATAGAAGCAGAAAAGAAACAATATGAGTGAAATCCAGGCATCTAAATACAAATGTCTGTTGCCATATTTAATGCCTAATGATATCTGAAACATCCACACTGTGACACGTGTCACATGTGACATAGGATGAACAGGAAATCCATGCCTTCTTGAGGCATGGTAGAATAGGTATCTAAACTGGTATTAGATGTCTGCATTTAGGCAAATGAATCTCTGTACATCAATTTTTCAGAATACAGAATTCATTTTATCTTTAAATTTCATAAAACATCCCGGTACTCTGATAACAGAAGTGGAATGCTGCCTGCCTTGAGTATGACCAGGTATGTTGTTTCTTTTAGCCCAAAAGAACTTGACACTTGTCTTCCTCTTTGTGTGTATCTGGAGAGTCTTACTGTGCTTTGTCTGGTTCTACTGTTTCAGTGTCCTTGGCAGCAGCTCAGAAATGGCTGAGACTATGTGGCTGTTTGTGAAAAGTCATTTTAGCTCTACGTTTCTTCTTCGGTTTTTGGGGGGTTGGTTTGTGTTTGTTTGGTGTTTTTGGTTGGGTTTTGGTTTGGGTTTGTTGGTTTTTGGGTTTTTTTGGTTGGTTGGTTGGTTGGTTGGTTTTTCTGTGGAGGGTTAATGCTTGTATTTTGTTTCTCATTCTAAAAAATGACTGGCATTAAGTATCTTGAATCTGATTTCCCAACAACTCACATTATGGAAACTGAACTTCTATGTGCAGGATAAACAGAAGGAGTACCACAGATAACATAGTCACCTGAAACCTTCCCTCCATGATAATTATGTGGTTTTGTGCAGGATTCAGAAGGCATGTAAAATCAGAAATTATGTTCTTTGTATAAGGTGGAGTTCCAGAAATAGGGCTGTAAAAATTATCAGCAGTTCTTTGCTGTTGTGAAACATCATCTGTTTAATTTAGCTAAATAGTTTATAATTTATGTGATGTTTAAAGTCATCCAATGTCAATTCACTTCCAGAAATACCCTTAGTACCTCAATGTCTACTGGACTAGATGTAATCTTCTGGGTAGTTATGGACAAATGAACCACATAATATACTGCTGCAGTTATTTCTGGAAGTGAACTGACAACCTTCAACTACCATTAGATGCAGACCTAGCCACTGTATCCCATACATATGTAATATTCACCCTGGACTATTACAGTTCTCTCTAGGAGAGAACTTTATGCCTTAGAGAAGTTCAAGGTTGGCCAGTGCAGATGCATCGTTTATTACAGACACTGCTGAGTGACTGATTTGATGCAGCCTCATTGCAGAGAGCAAAAGCCAGTATGTCACATTGTCTGACCTGCACCTCACAAGCCCTACATGCCACCCAGTCAACCCTACACTGAACCTAATTATTTGTTCTTAGCTACAACGACCTTTCAGAAATCATAAGCCCTTGATTTGATTTGATTTGATTTGATTTGATTGATTTGAAGGGTATCATTCCTATTCTCAAAACCCCACACAGGATTTAATTCTGATCCTATGTTACAGTTCAAGGCGAAATTCCATCAGGGGGATGTTCTGTCTGAGGACAAAGCTGTCACAGGGAATCACAGAACTTGCTATTGAAACAGCAAACACTGTTGTCAAAGCTAGCAATAAAATCCATCCCTCTACTCAAGTTTCTTACGAGTACACTAAAGTATTCATGCTTTTCAATAGATAAAAAATCCCAAGCCCAAGCCAAACAACAACAGAAAACACAAGTGCAAATCTGCTTCTTGATAGTAAGTACTGAAAAAGAGCATTTTGTCAGGGGGAATACCAGAGTGTTACTGTGCTGCAGTTTGGGTTACTGTACACACAGTGAGTTTCAGACTAGGTTGAAAAGCAGCTTGTGGGAATGACTGAGATTGGTGGTACTGATGTAATCCATTGGAACCTTTTCCTTATCTGCAATAAAAGATACACATTTTAATAATAATTCTAAACTTAACATTCAATGCGAGCTGTAGTAGGAAAGACTCCTCACGAAACATTCAACTACAGATACTTTTCAAAGACTTTTGCACTACTGGCAAGAAGTTAGCTAGTGATATCTCTACTCATGCTCAATGGATAAATTTGGCTCCCATGAAGTACTTGGGCCCATTTAAAAAGTTAAAAATGCGCTTCTGAAATACTCAAGAGCAAAAACGCACAGCTTGTTGTACCAGGATCATAATATGTGTTCAACGTATTCTACGTCCATCAAGATAATAAATACACTTAAATTGGGGCATGCCTTTTTTACTGAACAAATCACTTTTTTCTTAAGGTTATCCTCTGTATCATTACTTCTGATGCAATTTATTTTGGGGGGCTTTCAGAGAAAACATTGTAGAGGGAGACAAGACTAAGGACTGGTTACAGCCTTGCACTAGAAAAAGTAGCCAGTTCTGTTGACTTCAGTCTAGTACTTCAGTAGAGATAATTCTTTTGTCTACTCCTGCAGCTAAGACAAAAGATGGTGTAAAGGTATGACATTAGTTTTCTTAGCGTAACCATCTTTAAGAAATTGTAGTAAAGCTTTTTATGGTAAAGCCATTATGCATACAAAATCATATTGTGAGTATTTTGATAAAAGCAAGGGGGAATGTGTGGAGAGGTAACAAAAAATCCAACAAAACCCTCCACAGTTTTCAAAGATAATCACTGGTGGTTTGGATTTTTTTAAACCTTCACTCTGTCAGGAATAACTGTGAAAGTTTACTCTAATTAAAGGCATAATTTTGTCACATTAATCAAGTGTTGTGATTCTAAACAGCACACAGGCTTTTGAGAACTGAAGAGCTTGATTTTCTGGAAGTGGGGTGCATACTGAATAGCTTGAATCCATTGAAATTTTTCTCAACATATATTTTAATTTTACTTGGTAAACATCTGGATCTGATTAGGACTAACAAAGATTAAATTAAAAGAGAAAAAAACCCAAACCTACTGAGTTGAGTATTGAAGAATGCCCAGAAATTTAGTTTTAGGGGAATTGTAAGTCTTAGAACAAGAACCACTGTGCTGCACAAGCATAGCAAATATCAAAAAACACACTAGGCAGCTTAGGTGTATTTATGATGAAAAGGAAATCAAGTCACACAGCTCAACAAATGTTTTGGTGTCAGGACTTAGCAGGAATCTGCCAGCCTTTTAATATTAACTCTATTAATTGTTCAGAGATTACTGGGTTTGTACTTATTCAAACAAAGAGTTACAAAAGGTTACGCCTGAACAGATTCTTGGTCAAATGCTCTCAGATATCTTTATCCAAGCTCAGGAAGCCTTTTTTATTCTTGGAGTTATTTGCAAAGAGAAACAGTAAGTCAGGACAACCTTTAGTTTCACATTTTCACCTGTGCAACATTTCCAATGCTACAGTGGAACAATCACATAGGTCCTTCTGTGCCTCTGTATTCCACTGACTGTATTTTCCTCATACAATGCTATTCCCACAGAAAACACTGACAGCAGCGTCAGAACAGGCTCTGATATATAGAAAAAAATTTAATTTATTTCTTACTACACGCAAGTGAAATTATAATAGCATTTCATTTTTTTGTTGATCTTTCCTACAAGTGGTATTGTTGCTGTTATGACTAATTAGATTCTTAGCTAAGTTATTCAGAAAAATAGAAGTATTTAATTTATTTGCTATTATTCCTTCTAATTGTGTTTTTTTATTTGCCTGGCATTTTAAAACAATTACATGACTAAGCCAAAGACACAAAAACATGCCATGTATGTCAGGTTGCAGCTATGTAACAAGTTGCACAGACTAGGTGAAAAGTCAAAACATATTTTCTTTTTGTGGCTGAACTTTTTAAATGCTGATGAGTATCAGCATACAATTGCCATCTGCAGGTTTTCATCTCTTCCCGACCTCAGTTCTCTAGGTAGAGAACCTATACCAGTTGTCCTTCCTTCCATTGTTTTGAAGACAATGAGGTTTAACATGCCACATTTATGCCTGTAAAAAAAACCCACAGTGATCTAGTCTGTGCAGTTGTGTAAAAAGATAGCTGTTCTCGAGCAGCAAGCAAATCCAGTCAATTGTCTGACCCTGTAAAATTCCTGATATATCTGCCAGACTCTGTATATAAGAACTGTTAATCAACTCAGACTTATACTTCTGCTGTCAGCATAAGAGAACGAGCTGTTCAGGGGACAAGGAATCCTTCGTTTCATTGAAAATAAATGTCCTGCAAAATCATCTGTGACTCAGCCAAAATGAAAACCATAAGTATTGCTTCTATGACAGAAAAATCTTTCTCCAGAATTGAAATTTTGGCTTGTGTGTGATGATTTCTTCAGTGGTTTCAGGAAAACAGCAATGCACTTGCCTCAAAACGTTCTGTATTTTCACCAGTCTGACATCTCAGTTACTGCCCCTGAGCATGCCAAGGACAGTCAGAAGGTTTTTAGATCCAGCTGTCTTTACCAGGGGCTGGCCTTTCCTTTTTTGACTATCAAACTGACGGACACAATTTTACCTACTCTGCTTGCTGCCATCAAACTGTTCTTCATACAGCCAAGTCGCATTTTGTATTTTGAAACAGGGTAAATGCTGATAAGGATGGCCACGGAATTTCCAAAAAGGTTTTTGTGTACATAAAGCAGGGCAGGTGCAGGCTGCAGTGAAGGGAAAACGTCTTCCCTTTCGGCTGTCCTCGGAGCTCTGGTTGCACATGGGTCCTGGGCCCAGCCGGGAGCCCACGAGCCGCTTTTCTGGCACGAGGCAATGGGTCTGTTCCTCCGCCTCGGTCATTCCTTATTTCTCCAAGGCATAACCATAAATTCCCGAAGCACAGAGGGATGGGGCAGCCTAGTTAATGATTTGTCAGGCGTTGAGCCGAGTGCCAGGCCCGTCCGGCGGAGTGCGGCCAGAGCCGCTGCACCGCCCGGGGCAGGAGGTCGCGGGTCAGGCCGAGGGCAGCGCCGGCTGCGGGACCCCCGCTCGGGGTAGGGGCTGAGGCACAGGCGGGCAGGGCGCGCTCGGCGGGGCTCCCGCTGCCCTCGGCGACCCGGCCCCACGGGGTCACACCGCGGCCTCGGGCCCCGAAGCCGCGCACCTGCCGGGCCCGCCTGACTCCTCCGCCGAGCCTGCGGGGCGGCCGAAGGGCACGGCTCGGCCCCCGCCCGCCCCAAGCGCTGCCTCCCCGTCGCAGCGCGGAGCCGGCGGCCGCCCGCCCCCGCCGCCGCCGCCGCCCGCGCACGTGTGCCGGGGAAGGCGCTCGGTGCCGCCCGGGCGGCGCTTCCCCCTCGCTCCCCGTCGCCTCCCCCTCCTCCGCAGCGGGAGCGAGAGCAGCCTCCGCCCGGCGCGCCCGGCA